>NC_034590.1:163633913-163659489 GCF_900095145.1 Mus pahari | reverse complement strand
AAGAGTCCCTCAAGAATGCCATGCTACACTACTGCAACATATGTTCAGAGGACCTAGCTCACACCCATGCAGGTTCTTCGCGTGAGCCTCTATGAGACCTGATTAGTTTATTCTTTGTGTCATGTTCTCATGGTGTCCTCAATCCCTCTGGCTCCTACAATAATTCCTACCCTCATGCTTATGGTTCCAGAGCTATGCCTACTATTTGGCTTAAATATGTAAATTTTGAATTTGAGATGACTATTTTGAATGAACTAAAAAGAAACTAGATAATGAATCTAGCAATAAAGTAATGTTTGACTTTTTGATTTGCTGTATTTTACTGTTTTTATTACTTACAATAATTTTTAAATTTAAATATTTTCTGATTACATTCTTTCCCTCCCCCAAGTTCTTCTAGATTATCTCCTTAGCTCTACCCACTCAACCTAATTTTTTCTCACAATAACAAACAAAACCTCATCATAAAAGCACAATAAAATAAAATCAATAAAATTGCTAAGCTGAAAAAAGATATTTAATAAAATATTTAAATTAAAATTGTAAATTTTTAGTAAACCTAAAAACATTATTTTTTATGAGTATCAGATATTTACTGTTGAAATGAACTGGTACCACAAAATACTTTTAGATTTACTAATGCTACAGTACAAATTTTACAAGATATTAGTTTTATTCACAAAGAAAGTGACAAATATTGGGAAAATGCTTTTTTGTAATTTAACATCCCCAAATCATCATCATTATCATTATCATCATTGTCATCATCATCATCATCATCATCATCATCATCATCATCATCACATATTTGATTTCTTGTCAAGTTTAAGCTATAGAGTGACTTTAAATAGTTTTTTTCCTTTACTTATATTTCAAAGAAGCGACAATAGACTTTATCCAAATACTTATATCTTTATCAGACTAAACTTTTCATGGACAGAAATCATGTCAGCTTCTCTCTTTTTGTTCAGGGTTCTTGTGATAATTTGGAAATCCTGTTAAGAATATAAAGGATAGTTTTAAATGCATTTATTCTTTCTTATGGGTGTAGTTATTTCTGATTTATGTAGTTACTGAATGGAGAATCCTTGAGGAGATGAAGAAAAAAAAATCTTAATTTTGATTTTCCTGGCCTCCTACCCTGAGTGAGTTAATCATACTTTCTTACCCAGAAAAATAAAATCCTACTGATGTGTTTGTTATTCAACACGTTTCAGAGAAAGGCTAAGGAGCATTGTGGCTTCTCAAATTGTTTCTGCCCTGAAAAATGTATTTATATTTCTGAATACTTTCAGTTATAAAATGCCATTAGTCTTTTGGAATGTTGCTAAATTGATAAGCAATTTGCTCATAATTCTTCTGTAATTTGTCAGCTAGGCTCAAGTAGAAAAATGTTATAATGGCATATTTATTTGTGTTATAGTATTTACATATATTCATTTATTTGTACACAGTGGAAATGTAAAATTGCTTAAAGACTTATAAGTGAAGCAATAGTTGCACTGATTTAAAAATTTCAAATGATTTACAACACTGTTGATTTTTAAATGATATCAATAAAAGAATAAATAAAAGGAAAAATAAGCTGGAGAAAGTGTATAAAAATCGCACATGTGATAGCAAGCTTTTATTCGGAACACGTTTAGAACTCTCTCAAACTAATACTGACTAAAGAACCCAATAAAAATCAGGCACAATAATTCAAAAGGTATTTCCTTAAGATGAATAGCTAAAATAAATAAGTATAAATTATTAACAGAGTTGTTCAATAAGAGCACCTATGCATCTATTAGAATGGACAGAATTAAATGGACTAACCTGATCAATTACAGTTAAGGATTTGAGATAACTGGGATTCTCCCACAGTTTTATTGAAATAATGTATAAATAATGTGTAAATCCTTATTCCTCCATAGTAACTGCTGTCTCTGAGACTTACTGCTGAATAAGCTCACCTTTTTCTAGCTCTTTCTGAACTCTGGCTGGCTTAATTCAGCTCTTATGGCTCAAATTCCTCTACAAGCTGACTGATCATCTGGCTTCTCTCAGCTTCTTCCTGAAGTGCTTGCGCTGGACCTAGGCCTCCCTACACATACTTAACAGATAGGCAGCTTGGTCTTCATGTGAGTACCGAACAATTGCTGCAGGAGCTATCCCAAAAGCCATTGCCCGTAGTGGGCTATGTGCTTCTAGTTGTGCTTCCTTGTCTGGCCTCAGTGGGTGTGGAAGTGCTTAGCCTCACAGGGATGTTAAGTACTAGGGAGTGGGGATACCCATGGGCACAAGGGGAGGAGGGAAGGGGCTTTCCAGGAAGGGGGGAGTGAATGGGATGTAAAGCAAATAATTAAAATAAAAATAAAAATAAATGAAAATCCACTACTTTTAAATTAATTTTCAGTTTAATAACAGACATTGAGATAACAGTCTTATAGGACAAAATTCAGTGATGTTTGGAATACCCATCCTGTACAAACACGACACATTGCTACCTGCTTCTAGAATATTTTTCTCACACCCAAAGACACCTTGTAAACAGTTACCAGCCACTCTATGTTACTAGTTAACTTTTAAAGATAAGAAACCATTTTACAAATCAACATTTCTTTGATAAGTGATACTACCCACATTTAAAATGTGGTAAGGAATTAAGCTGGTCTCTCAGTGTCAGGAGAAGGTTAATGGTTTCAGTGTTAGGAGAAGGTTAATTTGTCAAGTTTATGCTTTCACTACATCCAGGAGCTTGCTAGGTCTTCAGTACCAGGCACAAGCTTCCTCCAGATGAGCAAGACCAAAGCTGGAGACTATCACGTGAAATAGTAGTGGACACAATGTAGATAAATCATGTATATGGCTTGTACAAGTCTGTGCCAGATGGGGTCCCAGTGCTGAGAGGAGAATTAGACACAAGCCCCCTGCCATCACTAACTCAGAAGCAATCTCCAATTGATAACCACTGGAAAATGAAAAATTAGTTTTTGCCAATGTAGTCTCACAAATAACTCTTGATAGCAGCCACCATGACAAACAGTAGATGACACAAACTCAATAATATTTTTGAATGTTCTTTGTTGCATAATGTTTTATAGGGTTCTGCATGCCTGCATGCCTGCCTGCCTGCCTACCTGCCTGCCTGCCTGTCTGTCTTGTCTTGTCTTGTCTTGTCTTGTCTTGTCTGTCTGTCTGTCTGTCTGTCTGTCTGTCTGTCTGTCTGTCTGTCTGTCTGTCTTGTCTGTCTGTCTGTCTGTCTGTGTCTCTCTCCCTCTTCTTCTCCACATTCCATCTGTGTCTATGTCTGTTCATATACTAAGGAGAGACAGAGAGGATGTGGACCTGGATGGCAGGGAGGTAGGAAGGCTCTTAAAGGAGGGGGAAACTGTAATCAGAATGTATTCTATGAAAAAAAGAGATTTCTTAATAAAAGAGTATAGAAGGAGCAGGAAGACAAGGAAAGAGAGAGGGAGAGAGGGAACAAGGGATAGGGATAGGGAGAAGGAGAGGGAGAGGGGGAGATTGATTGATCGATCGGTTGATTGATTGATTGTGAAGAGTTCAGGTCCAGCAGATACACCTACTTCACAGCTGTTGCATCTAGAGCTCAGAAGATGTTGAAACAGAGAAGGTAGAAAAATATAAAGAGCTAGAATACCATATTATAATTTTCTGTGAAGCAGCCTTTTCTAGAAATGGCTGTATAAGCAAGACCAGAACAACAGCAGTATCAATGGAAATGTTAATGTGGAAGGAAGAATTTTGTGGGATCCCACCCATTGACAAAGACTTACAGGCAACTCTTGGCTCCTGGGAGAAGGAAGATGAGCCTTTCCTAGGGATAAGATCTCTTATTGGTTTGCCAATAAATGGATTCAATAGTTTGTGTGCATATATATTTATCTACACACAAAAGGAAGATAAATAGTCAAAGAAAAATATGTTATCTTCTTTAGAGTGGGTACACTGGAATATTTTGATAGAATGTAGCTGGGAGGGTCTGGAGGGCAAAAAAAGAGGGGGTGATATAATTCTGTTTCAATTAAAAGTATTTTTAAAAAACAAGAAAACACCTCCTACTGCTTATAAAGCATACAGTCTTCTCTGACCCTTGGTTCTTTCACATATATGTATATATACATATATATGGTTTTTAGACAGCTTTACCCATTCATACCATAGTAGCCTAGAACTTGCTATGTAGTATAGGATGGCCTTGAACTTCCGATCCTCATGCCTCTAGGATTTATATACCCAGTATATAAATCTTTGTAGTACCAATTTCAAACCTATTTTTACTTCGCATGCTGAATTATGCGTCTCTTCTCATTATTTTTCCATATCCCTCTCTCCCCACCCATAACACTGTGCTTTCCATTTTCCAGATACATCACTGTCTGAGAAATTCCTTAATATGCCTCTATTCTCTCAGACCAGGCTTGCCGTATGGAGGAAGGAATTCTTACTTGTGAATGAAGTCATATAGATGGTTAGTGGCTCCATTAGGATTCAGAACCTGAATGGGGGTGTGGAATTCTCAGTAACTCAGTCAACTGGCACTTGTCAGTATGTCTACTCGTATTCAATTCACACCCAATAAACATAAAATTGTGATAAGCAAAAGACGAAGTGCTCAAATACAGACACTTCGAAGATATGATGTTTTTCTGCATCAAGTTCTCAATGACTAGTATAAAATAAGTTCCCAGTCGGGGGAATGATCTGAGTGTAAGTGGGCACCCGTACCATTAGAGTAATACGCAGACAGCAGGTGTTACGGTGAGGCCACTGGCAACCAGAACGAGGGGAATCTGTACCAGCTCTGATCCCTGTCCTGTGATCTCCCAGTGCCAAATTATGTGTGAAATGAGAGAGATTTTAAGAGAAACCACACGTATCTCAAATCACCCATGAGGTTTTGTTTTTAATGCTTATTTTACATTTTAAGGCATGAGAAAGCAAGCCACAGAAAATTGCACAAAGGGGTCAGACTTACACCATCTAATAGGCAGTTTCTCTGGCAGGGAGGCTATCAGCAAACCATTGAGAATTTTATGGGGCTGAATTGCATCCTAGGTTCCCCAAAAGCCTTTAATAGGATTGACATCGGGTTTCATTGCTATGCAAGTCGTTCTCTTATTGTTGTGTATCTTCTCCGGAAGCAGCTGCATGGGAGATTCTGCACCTCTTAGAGCGGAGGCTACTGCTCTATCTTATATAAAACCAGCCTCCGTGGTGCAACGAGAGGAAAAATAAATCTCATTATTTTGATGACAGCCTGAGCAACCACAACCAGGGGACAGGGATAACTAGGAGAAAATGGTGTGCTGTGGTACTGGGCAGTGCAGTTACCACAGCCTGTCAACTTACATGTTTACACAAAGAAATCATGTATTTCCATTTATCCAGTCATTGATTTGGACATCAAATATCATTTACAAGAAGACATTAACTATTTAGCTACTTTAGTCTGAATTTAAAAAAAAAAAATCTGCTAAAATAAATACTTCAACCAATTCATATGATGCCTTCCCTCCAAGCCTTTTCATTCTGGGGATTTTGTCTGATTGCTTCACTTTTGATGTAGAGTGCCAGAGAGAGTTAGTGATTCAACTCCTACGACGGTATCTTAGATGTGAGAGCCAATGAATTCACATAACGCAGGAGCTGGTTTAGAGAGGCACCATGACTTTTTAAAAGAGAGGGTTTTTTTTCTTGGTATAGTTGTAATTCTAATTTATAACATTTTATAACATTATAAATTTTTGTTGTTATTGTTGTAGAGAATGTAGTATCTGACTGGTATTCATTTGTAAGGGAAATGCATTTTTCTGCGGTGAGGAAGACAGAAATCATCGTGCACTCCGGAGTGCCCAAGCTGTCTTACCCACCCTACCTGGCTTATTGTTATCCATCACCTTATGTGATTCATAATCTTGTTGTCTTTGTGGCAGTTGTGAAACTGATGCATAGGTTCACTAAATTAAATAACTTGGTTAAACTCATAGAGACACTATGACATATCACCATTGCATCTGCCACCCCTCACCACTTGCTGCTTCTGTCTAAGTACTGAACACTGCCTTTACGTCCCGGGAGAGTGAGTGAGTGCTTTCGTTTGACTGGCACAGATCAAGAAGCAGAGTCTCATTTTATGTACATTACTGATGAGGTAACTCGCCTATAGGGTAATTAAAGGAGTTGCAGATGGTACCTTGTTAGTATTGCCTTTTTTCAAACTAATAATGCAATACAAATATGAATATATAAAAGGATGTTCTGATTTGGTTATTTCTCTGGATTTCAAATTGTTTTTTTTTTTTTTCTAGTCACCTTGTCTTTGCCAATCATCTTATCTTGTACATGGGCTTGAACACTTAGAAGGACTTGTTGGCCCACAAACATAGAGTCAGACATAATTGCTTTTAAATGTTAAAGACATTGTCCTTTTCTCAGTTACACCCACATTGAAAGTAATACCTCCTAGCTTGAATCTAATTGGATGGATTTGGTGTGCTGGGTCCAAATTTATGCGTGATTCATCTTCCCACCTTTTTGATAGTTTAAGTCCTTGTTCCAATAAGATAAGACAAAATTCTGATGCAGGATCACTTATGTTAATGCTTTATCTCGATCAGTATAGAATTAAAAGCTTTTGTCCCCCAGTGGGGATGTCTAGAGGGAAGCTTTGATTGTAGTTTTCAAGGGTACTTATAGTAATAATAATGTACTTGGCTGTAATTCTCTAGCACTTTATATAAGTATTATAATTAATCCACACTATAATCAAGGTACTGATTATATACATTTTCTTAAGGCATAGAAAGTGAGGAACAATAGGGAAGTCATAAGGCCAGAAGTATAATTGTGCAAAGCTACATAGTAAGTGAAGAAACCCCGGTCTTAGGTCAGCAATTACTTCAGGAACTCTGAAATTGCACAGCAGGGGCCAGTCATGGGATGTGCTAGAAGTGGAAACCTGAAAACGGAAAACTAGGGTGTCCATAGTTACTGGCATATTAAAATAAATGAGAGCTAGATAATGTGTGTGTGTGTGTGTGTGTGTGTGTGTATGTGTGTGTGTGTGTGTGTGTGTGTGTGTGTGTACATGCTCAAAAGTGCAGGTGGGTATGTCAGTTTATGGAAAGAGCACAAATGAGTGCATGAATGTGCAGAGAGAGAGAGAGAGAGAGAGAGAGAGAGAGAGAGAGAGAGAGAGAGAGAGACTAATCCTGACAGTGAGATAAAGTAAAGACAGTTTAACAATTTTAAGTTTCCTTTTAGACAACTTTGCATTTGCACATATACATACCAGTGACTGTAGAAAGTTAACTGAAGGGGAGACTCCATCTATGCTTCTGTGGTTAAGGCAGTACCCATACTGGGAAGAGATTTTACAATAGTGTGACTGCTTACAGATCACATACACTCATGTAATCAACCCTGTGTCTATTCTCTGTATGTCAGCCCAGTACTGTTACTGGTCCTAGGTTCTATAACAGAGCAGGCTGAGAGAGTCATGATGTAAGCCAGTCAGGAGCAGCCTCCATGGAGGATGGAGCTTTTGCATCAGCTCCTGCCTCTGGGTACCTGGTATGTGTGCCACTACTGCACCTTAGGATTATCATGTCATAATAGTTATTTTATAAGAAACTTCCCAGTGATGCCTGCAGATTAGGATCATGCAGGGTAAGTAGAAGACCAATAAGTTAGGAAATTATGTGTTCTAAGAATGTTTGAAATTAGACTGTATACTGGCATAGATTTGCCTGTTTCTGTTGAGCCCAGGAGCTTCAGTGGAGATGATCATCTGCTGATAAGCATGGAGGCAGAGTCTGTGGAAGAAAAGGCATCTTGATGTAGGGTGTGCTCTGTTGTTGCCTCCCTCCCGTCAGCCTCGAAGCAGGCTTTTGCAGATCTCTGCTGCAGCTAAGCACAGGGCCACCTGGGATGGTACCTTCTGACCTGTGAGGCCTGTTCTTTGTTGACACTTGCCACTGCTCTTCAAATCGTCGACCACTCCCTGCTGAGAGGCTCTTGACATATTCCAGTGACTCCATCCTGAAGATCCATCTACAGGCTCTCACCTGAATGACACGCTCCAAGAATTGTTGGTGGGGGATGGCTTTCCCCTGCTATATAAACTCTGAACTTTATTAAACTTGTGGGCTTTGATCGGAACACTTTCGTCTTAGCCACATTTTCTTTCTCTTACAGCCCTAGCTCACCTTTCGGGAGGACCCTGGTTCGAGTGTGGCCGCTGGTGGGCCCATTCACTCTGTATGTTTTTCTCCTGGTGGAAACCTGAAAATGTAAGATATTCTTATCCTATAGTGGAGAGCCTCGGATCTCAGCTAGTCATTTATCAGTTGTGAGCTTGAATCGGATAAGTTGTCAAGAGAGATGAGACACCTGTCCTCATAGAATCTCTGACAGGTTTTAATGAGAAAATGTAGGCAATAAGGTAGTTTTGATGAATCCCTGTTGTCAAGGGCAAAACTGTCATATACTTCATTGCACTGATATAGGGAAGCAATGAGCCCAGCTGTTTTAGGTTCTAGTGAATTGAAACATATTTAGACTTACTGCCAATCAAGAGAGGTCAGAAGGGGACAGTTTTACTTGGGATATATGCTTTATCTGTTGATGGAGAGACTTAAAAGCATTCTGGTCACTTGGGGAACTTGAACGAAACTTGAACATTAAATCAACATTAGTTCAGATAAATTCCATGGTCCCTTGTTATCCTCAAGTTCAGTGACAATACCAAAAGTCAAGGTTAAGAAAAAGCCAAGTTTCTTCCCTTTTTTTTTTTTTTTTTTATCTTAGTCCAAGGTGTTTCTTTCTTTCAGAAAAAAATTGAGACAAAGAATAGAAAATATTTTGTCCTGTAGGAAGTCTTTTGCCTAATATATTGTACTTTAAATGTTTATGAAATGAACAACTTATATATGAGCAATATTAAGAAGCTAACATACCAAACTATAGATGTAGTTCAGTTGGCATAGTGTTTGCTTAGCATGCAAGAAGCACAGGATTCCAGCACGAAGAATGGAAGGTGGCACATACCTGTAATCCCAACCTTAGGAAGTGGAGGGGAGAATCAGAAATGCAAGATGCAAGAGGATCCTCTTCTACAATGTGAAATTGAGGCTAGCCTGAACTACATAGGATATTGGCTCAAAAATTCATAAAATATACCTGTGTGGGGTTTAATAAAAGCTTAAAGTTGCTATATTACAAATGCACATTTATTTGTGTGATTATCTTTCTGAGGCAGAGATCATAAACCCTGCATAATGAGCAAGGGAGTAAGTGTAGGCTTTAGGTACCAATTAGTCTCTGTACCAACTTCTCAGCTCTACTGTTGCAGCTCAAGGCAGACTGTGGTACTCATTGTTTTCTGGCTGTGACAAAAGTCTTGAGGTGAACAACTTAATGGAAGGAAGGTTTTAGCTGGCTTGTGATTTAAGCAACTGCAGATCAATTTAAGCAATTTCAGGTTAGCTGGCTTCATTGCTGTGGATCTGAAGAAAGACAGAGGATCCAGGTGGGGAAGGTATGTCAGAGTGACAGCCAGCAAATAGAAAGAGGGATGGAAAAAGGCCTAAACCAAGATGTATCAATTAAAAGTATGTGTCCTCAGTGACCTCCTTCCTTCATGTAGTCCTCACATCTCCTGGTAAATTCTTTGTCAACTTCACACAAACAAGACTTCTCAAAAGAGAAACCTCAACTGAAAAAGTTCCTCCTTAAGGCTGCCTCTAAGGAAGACTGCGGAGAAAATTTCTCTATTAATAATTGATGGGATGGCTGAAACCAGTGGGGTGGCACCAACCCTGGGCAGGTGGTACTGGGTGGTCTGAGAAAGGAGGCTGATCTAACCAGGGGAAAAGCCAGTAATGAGAATTCCCCCGTGGCTTCTGCCTCAGTTACTGCTTCAGGTTTCTGCCAATGAGATTCTGCTCTGGCTTCCCTCCATGCTGTCTTCTAACCTGTAAGATTTTATCAACCATTTCCTACCCAAGTTTCTTTGGTCCTGTCTTTGTCACAATAACAGAGAGCAAACTAGGACACAACCTTCTAGTTTCCACCACCTACTAAGAATGTGATTAAATTCTGTATCCATTGACAACTAGGCTAGAACCTTCTTGATTTAATTTATTCTTAGTGATTGAATGTATGAACTGGGTACCATGTCTTCAATATATGAGCTTTGGGGAAATACTGAATACATAAAACATAGCCCAGCCATAAGTGGTGTAGAAATGAGAGAGCATGGCTCCACTCCAATAGAACTTGAAGGCAGTGAATCACATTTGGCACAGGCCAAATCTGTTCCTTACCTCACATCGCATACAAAAGAACTGCAAAATGGATCAATGGCCAAGAACCATAAATCTATTAGGAGAAAACACAGAGGCAAATTTGTATAGTCTTTGGTTTGGAAATTGATTCTTATATCCGAAAGAAGAAGTATAAACTAATAAAACAGAAAGAAAAGCAGATAATTTTGTACTTCATCGATGCAATACTAAAAGGGCTTTATTTACACTTAAGGAAACAGAATAATCTCCCAAATGAGAAGAATTAATCTAAATCATGTGTTAGAAATCTAGCATTCAGAATATATATGTACATACACACATACATATATATTTTGTATATATGTAAAATCTCAATACAAAAATAAAGTACTGAATGGGTAAATAACTTAACTCAATATTATCCAAATACTTACAAATGTCCAATAGATACTTGAAAGGATTCTCAATAGGGCAATGTGAATAAAAACCATAAGGATATATTCCTTTTCATTCATGAGATTGTAACTTATAGAGCAAGGCAAATTTCAGAAATTAGTAAATGCTAGCAAGATATGGCAAAATTCAAATGTATCCTCTCCTGGTAAGAATGTAAAATGGCACAGTGACTGTTATAAACCTATAGCACAGATCAGTGGCTAAGAGCACTTACTGCTCTGTCAGGGACCTGGATTTCCGTCTCAGCACTATATTGCAAGGTTCAAATCTCCTGTAACTTGAACCCCAAGGGTACTTGATACCCTCATTTGGACTCTGAAGATGTCTGCTCACATAGTGTGCATACTCACACAATCTTTCCTTCACAAACACACAAAAATAAAAATGATAAAATAAATTTTTAAAAAGTAGTTTCCTAGAAAAGTAAAATACACAATTAGTAGCCATTTCTCTCTTAGATATATAATGAAAATAATTGGGAACAGGTACTTCTTCACCCTAAGAATAATATATATTAATAAGATAAAGACGAGCTTCAAAAATATTAGCTAAGTGAAGTAATTCATGTACCCTGAGTCACTTATTGGGGCTGTAGGTTGGCTCTCTGCTTATGCCACTTGATGCTCTCGCAGAGGACACAAGTTCTTACCCTTGCAAGTGCTTTGGGTGGCTTGCACCTTGAGCTGCTAGGGACTCAACACCCTCTTCTGGCCTCTGTAGGGGCCTTCACATATGTGTAACTCACATCACTACACACATAATAAATAAATATAAATTATTTACAAATAAATATATAAACATAATAAATAAGTATAAAATCTTTAAACAGTTAGAAATAAGATTTTATTTATATGCAGTAAAGGGAAAAGAAGAAAACAGATTACCTCTTGATGCAGAATGGGGACAAAGTATGGAATGAGATAGCAGCTAATGTTTATTGGGTCTATTTTTTTTCTGATGGAATATTTTGGAGCTTGTAGTATGTAGTGGTTGCATGGTATTATGAATATGCTGTTTGAATGATATTTACATTTTAGAATGGTTAGGTTTACTTCATATGACAACAAATCCTGCTAACTAGACCCGATAAGAACAGTATAGAAGGTTGTTGAGCTAAAGCAGATAAAGGAATAAAATGTTTTAGATTAAGGTGGCAATGATGATGAAGACAAGTTGGCCATCCATGACCAAGAGAAGCTCATTCTAATCTTGGAGGAACATGTGGAGAGGATGTACTAAAGACACAGGCTTCCGTTCAGCTCACACCTCCCAACTTGATGCTGCAGAGGGCTAATAATGGGAATTCATTCAGGTCAGACTTCCCCCAAACTCATTATCTGGTCCTATTTAAAATGGACTTCCAAGGCCATAAAACCTATTCTCGTTAAGACCATTTATTTCTTTCCAATAAAACTTGAAGCTTTCATTTGATCCATTAAAATTCTTAATACCATCTTTTTATTTCTCTCTTTAAGAAACTATTTTTTTCATGTTCTAAGCATAATAATTACCTACTTGACAAATGTATTTCTAATTACACAATTATTTTATTATATAGTATCAGCTTAAAATGTCTGAAGTCTGATATCTTCTGGGAAAGAAATTATTTTATATAATGTACAATTTAATTTCTTCTCAAATAATTATTTAGGGGCTGGGGGAGAAAATGAGTTGGGCAGAAAGATCTCTAGTATATAATTTTAGTGCTAATATACCTGGCAGAGATTGGACAGAATTGACCAGGCGTTATGAAACAGGATTGATTAGATTGCCTGGCTGGATTCCTGCTTGCTGTGAAGGTTGGCTGTGTATGCCTCTGTGTATGCATGTGGATGTATGTTCTTGAGTACATGTGTGTTCAATGTGATAAGAGAAAATGTCTTAGTAAGTGGCCTTGCTTGAGTTAAATGGTCAGATGTGGAGACTATGTGTTTAATATCTATGTGGTATTTGTTACAACTCATCCCAGACCTGCAATATTTCTGTCCATGTCTTTACTACAGTGGCTGCAATCCCTATATATTAAAGAAACAAAAGGAGAGGAGATCTGCTCCACTTTGATGTTATTAATAGCTCAACAGAAACATGCTTCTCAGGTATTTGAAGTTCTACAATACCAAGAATGAATTTTAGGAAGAATGGAACTTTTGACAGAAGGCAAACATGTATTAAGACACTTCTAGAAAACAACTGGAAGTCTGCTGTTTGTAGAGTGATAATCAAAGAGTTGATTTCCCTAGCATGGTAGACTTGAATAGGTCATTCTTGACTTCTAATTAATTGGTTTATATAGAAAATCTGAAAGGTTTCTTAGTTTCTCTAATTTCCCTAGAGGTTGCCTATGTGCTATGTCAGACACATGACCAAACTCTACGCTGCTTTTCTTACTAGAACATGGTTAGTATTCTTTATAAGAGTTTCAACAACTTGGGTCCTAGAAATTCTCCTGGAGATACTTAAGTCCTGAACAGAAATGCCAGAACTTTCCCCAGGCTCGTGTGTTAGCACTGATTATCACATCTAATGAAGTATGTAGGTTACACTAAAAGATATTGACTTGGGAATTGATTCTAAATATTCCATTAATATTTATCTGTTAAATTATTTCCCTCAATCTCCTTCTCTCGGCTACTACAGAAAAGATGGAATACATGCTGACATCTCTCTGCTTCTTTCTTGCCTTAGCTTTCTTCTTCTTTTTCTTCTTCTTCTTCTTCTTCTTCTTCTTCTTTTTTTTTTTTTTTTTTTTTTGGAATCAATATGATTTCTGTAGGAAAATCTGTCACCTCATTTTTATAAATCTTTACTTTCTGGGACATCACTAGGTACCATTCTCTGCTCCTTCATTCTTGGATTTGATTTAAGCCTTTTAATTTTATGGCCTGAGAACATTCAATCTTTCCCTAAGGAATCTGCTAATAGAAGCTGACATTCACGTGATATTTTTAAGGTGAGGAGAGAGGAATTTGGGGAGATGACTTTAAAGCAGGGGTACGAGATGGGATTCCAGCCTGTTAAAGCCAATGGCTCCAATGGGGAATTTATCCCAAGGCTTCATTTCAATAAAGAATCAATGGAGTGAGAGCAACCGTCATCCAACTCTTATGAGTTAAATATTTCAATGCATATTAACAGGAGAGAACAGCTCCTGGGACGAGCCCTGTCACAGTACATGATGCCATCTCCTGAGATTGAAGGACTCCATCTCAGCACTTGCCTTCATCTCCTGAGATTTACCATCTCATTTCTCCTTCCCCCTCTCCCCCCAGTCCACTGAACAGATTTTTGTCTCCCCAATTGTACAGAAGACTGTCCCTCCTCTTCATCACTGATATGGATCATTGCCCAATCATTTCTTCACCGGCTGCGTACACTTGATCAGGGAGTGATAAGCTTCAAATAGAGCTGGAGCTCCAGATGGAGTAAAGATGAAAAAGTGACTAAGTGACTAAGCGAGCAAATGATAGAATGAAGAGACACCATGTACCCATGGGAATGATTGTGACCTGTGCCACTTGTGGTCATGCTGATGTGTAAGTCGGTTTAAACCTGTGTGGAGTTCACTTGAAGCTCCTAATATCTTTTTTCTTTTTCACAGAGGACAATGAAGAAGGTAAACTGATTATAGCTGAAATTGTTGATGACGAGTGCTAGACCAGGTGAATTAACACAGCCTCAGAAAAAGCAGAAGCTGTTGTGGGTTCCAGGCTCTGCATTGGCTTTCATCATGAGGGAGATCTTGACTATGGCTCAGAGTAGTTAAGAATTTAATTGGTGCAGAGGAGGTGAGATAAACTGTCTTTGTTATCAGTGAGGCAGAAGTGAACAGGACACACACTAAGCATGCCGAATGAGCAGGAAGACATGGATTTGATGCTTGTAACCTTCAGAGAGAGGAGTTTGGGCTTATACACATTAATCACAGGAAACACAATTGGTTCCTGAGATCTTTTCTCATGACAGACACTCTATAGAAGTTGCCTCTACCTTTCTACTTCGGCTTTCTGATGAAAGAACCTCAGCTTCACAGAACTTGAGCAGATTTCTCATTTCACACAATGGCCCTGTGGCAGGGATGAATCCAAACTCTGAATGTGTAATAAACCTTTGGTCTTTTGGCCCTACCCATCACAAAGAAATAAATTTTGATAATAGGATGTGAGAAAGCTCACTTCTAAGGAGGGAGGTGACTAGGCTTTACAGAGTCACTGTGTTTTCTGCAGGATGGAAAGAAAGTGAGCAGAGAGAAATAATCCAGAGGGAGGTTAAGATTCCAATCAACAAATACAAATTTCACAGGCTCTTGCTGTCTCTCGAACCCTGGAGGAGCTGATGAACTCTGGGAAAAGAGTTTGAAGAGCCTTTGGAATTCTCAAAGCATCTTCATTTTCCAGGCAGCAAAGCACATCTTGGAGAAATCCCCATAGAGCAGCTGAGGTGGCACGTGAGCACATGAGAGCTCACCCCTCTGCGTAGTCACTAATAGCTTTCTGGGATCCATTTACAGTTGAATTTTGTGCAGAGTGATAAGCATGGATCTATTTGGATTCTTCTACAGGCAGCCTGAAGAGGAACTTAAATACAGACACAACAATATAATCTTTGAGTGGTGTCCTGCCTGCAAGATACCCTAGGGCAATGGTGGCACAAAGCTTACAGGAGTAACCAACCAATATCTGGTTGGACTTAAGGTCCACCCCAGGAAAAGGAATCCATATTGAGCACTGCCTGAATGATGAAGAACATGAGACTTGATAGCCCAGGGTCCTATGGTCAAACAAAACACTACTGTTATAAAACAACAGTAATAATACAATCACTCCTAATGACATTCTGTTATATTCATAGGACATGTCTTACTCAGCCACCATCAGGAAAGCTTCCTCCCAGAGAAGACAATAACAAATATAGAGACCCATAGCAAGACATAATGCAGAGTAAGTGATGTTGAAACACTCAGCCCTACATGTGATGCCCCCACCAAATCCTTCCTGTCAGCGATCGATCAGGAAACCCCACCAAAGAAGAGGTACAGAGAGTGTGCAAGATCCATAAGGGATGATGGCTTGTCCATTGTGTATATATTATGGCTCCCATTTCAATGTTTTTATGGGATCCCTAAGGGTACAAATGAGTGAGTGTCTATGTCCTCTGCCTTCTCTTGTGCTGTCTTTCAGTTTGTTTTGTCCAATCCTGATGTATTAGTTTTTGTTTTATCATATTATATTTTATTTTATTAAATTTTATTATTCCTTAGAAGCCTGCTTGCTTTCTAACGTGAGATGGAAAGGGGGTGGATGCAGATGGGAGGGAAGATGGGGAGGGATTTGGAGGAGTAGAGGAAGGATAAACCATAATCAGGATATATTATGTGAGGAAAAATTATTTTATATAAAAGGAAAAAAATAAAAACTGAAAATTATAAAATAATAGAAGAAACAACTTGAAGGTATCTTTGTTTTAAGGTGAGGGTAGAGAGGGAAAATCTGAGAGGAACTGAGGAAGGTGAATATGATCAGAATACATTGAATGAAATTCTCAATTAATTAATTATGGCAAGAATCTACTCATTTTAAGTAAGCAGATTCCCAACAGTTGAGGATTAGCAAGAAAAACATCACAGATGTTGAGTTATTACAGTAGCTTGTGTACATAGAGTCATAGTAAAGACATGGAGTCCAAGTATAGCACAGTGGTTGGGGCTCCTGACACTGGACACATGCTAGCATATCTCTGAAGATTTGAGACATTTGTTTCTTGGCAAGCTTGACAGGTAGTTAATTCTCTCTGAAAGTAGTGCCCAAATTACCAGAAGTTGGTTTCAATATGCAGTGAAGATCTGTGAGAACACAAATCAGTATAGTTCAGTGCTTCAGGGAGTTACTAGTGACCTCCATAGAACAGTGAATATTATTCTCTATGGCTCTGTAACTCTGCTCCTAGAGATGTAGTTGATAAAAAAAAATCTATTCACTAGTGCACAGGGACATGCATAAGAATGACATGATTCTGAATGGTTTTATGTGCAGTCATAAAATGCTGATAAAATACCCAAATCTATTCATGTATGAAGGAGAAAGAACTTTAGTCACACCATGATGTCAAACTCAACAGTGGAAATGCCTGACTGGAGTGATGTGTTTTGTACATGTCCCTGAAACATGAATGTATTAAAGGCTTGTTCCCAATCGTGGTGTGGTTGTGAGGCACTGGTCACTTTGAGAGGTGGGTCCTAGTGGGGGACTTTGATCATTTGAGGTCTGTTCTCAAAGGGGATTATGGATGAGAGACTAGGTGGGGAGGCTAATTCTTCTAAACTCTCTTTACCAGCTACTTCAGCTTCCCATAGCAAGGCAACAAGGAGTCTGCAGATGCCTCTGTACCCCCACTGAACTTGCATTTTATCGACTACTGCATTGATTAAGCCATAAAAGTAACACTTTCATGCAAATGCTGTGTTCTAAAATTTGAAGTGGTCCTCAAAATTCTAATATTTCATATATTAATGAAGCACACTAGGCTTACTTCATCCAGACTCTGACTATGTATGCACATTAATATTATTTATTCACACTATCTCCACTCTCCTACAATAACAAAATTTGCTTCCCAAAGTCATTCAACTCCTTATTTTCCATGTTACATACATTTAGAATGTTTATAGAATTCAATTAAATATGGATGGTATCGATCATCATATATAGTGAGCGTCTAAGGGAAATTTATAAACTCCATTGATTTTCTACTTTGTTGGAGTAAAAGCATGTGTGTGTGTGTGTGTGTGTGTGTGTAAATATTTGTGATAGTGCATGTATTTCCTTCAGAGGGCTGAAGGAAAACACCAGGCTCTGAAATATAAACCTCAAAGTGTGCATGAGAAAGCTCCTGCTACATCTGCCCCATTTAAGTATAATTGATGTAAAATTGTGTTTTCTAGGATTTCACAAAATTGCTAAGGTTAAAAGAAATGTTGGATAGCATCTTGCTTAAAATTCCTCAAAGTAAATCTGAGTATTGCTATATCTGAGGTGTCATTATAAACTACCTTTTCTCAGAAATAAGACTGTGAACAATCATTTCCAGAGTAAGCTGGGTTAATTAGGCAGGATTTTGTTTTTCAGGAATGTCTTAGCACTTCTAAACTGTTGCTGTGGTAATGAGTTTCTGAGAAGTTGTAGCTTCTGAGCGTCACTGTTTATAGAACACACACACACACATACACACACACACACACACACACACACTCAAGCATATACTTATACAAATACTCTTTTTGTTTGTTTGTTTGTTTTGTTTTGTTTTGTTTTTCGAGACAGGGTTTCTCTGTATAGCCCTGGCTGTCCTGGAACTCACTTTGTAGACCAGTCTGGCCTTGAACTCAGAAATCTGCCTGACTATGCCTCCCAAGTGCTGGGATTAAAGGTGTGCACCACCATGCCTGGCTCCACATACTCATTCATATACACAATTGCAACACAATCATTCCCTAATATACAATCACCACACACACACACACACACACACACACACACACACGTACACACACACAAATACTCTCTATCATACACAGTCATCCATTCATAAGCAAACTCATACATAATCTCAGACATAATCCCATATACTTACCACTTCTCTTATAAACACATGCACACACACATACACACACTAGTAATATCTATGCTAATGTATGTATTCATAGACTCAGAGGTTATTAAAGGAAGATAGAACATAAGGACTCTCACATTTAACCCCCCCCCCTTTTTTTTTCTTACTATTTGTCTTAGTCAGGGTTTCTATTCCTGCACAAACATCATGACCAAGAAGCAAGTTGGGGAGGAAAGGGTTTATTTGGCTTACATTTCCATACTGCTTTTGATCACCAAAGGATGCAGGACTGGAACTCAAGCAGGTCAGAAAGCAGGAGCTGATGCAGAAGCCATGGAGGGATGTTCTTTACTGGCTTGCTTCCACTGGCTAGCTCAGTCCACTCTCTTATAGAATCCAAGACTACCAGCCCAGATATGGCACCACCCACAAGGGGCCCTCCCCCCTTGATCACTAATTGAGAAAATGCCTTACAGCTGGATCTCATGGAGGCATTTCCCCAACTGAAGCTCCTTTTTCTGTGATAACTCCAGCTGTGTCAAGTTGACACAAAGCTATCCAGTACAATTGACCCCTTGTCAACTTGACACACAAACACATCACTAGTAAGCCTCAACCCTTAGTTCTTATTCATCCCCAAGATCTTAAATAACTTTAAAAGTCACACAGTCTTCGAAAGTTCTTAAAATTTCAATCTCTCTTAAAATCCAAAGTATTTACAATTAAAAGTCTCTTAACTGTGGGTTCCACTAAAATACTTCCTTCAAGAGGGAAAAGCATCAGGGCACAGTCACAATCAAAAGCAAAATCAATCTCCAAGCATCCAATGTCTGGGATTTAACTCACGATCTTCTGGGCTCCTCCAAGGGCTTGGGTCTCTTTTCCAGCCATGTCCTTCGTAGCACACACCTTGTCTTCTCGGCTCCAGCTCCAGCTGCCTGTACTTCACTGCTGCTGCTGTTCTTGGTGGTCATCTCATGGTACTGGCATCTCCAAAACGCTGCTGTGANCCCTTCAGTCCTGGGCCATCAATTGCAAATGAGGCTGCACCTTCACCAATGGCCTTCCATGGCCTCAGCTGCTCTGCATGACCCCTTCATGCCTTCAAAACCAGTACCACATAGGTAACTCTTACACATTACCAAGTCCAGCCACAGCACAAGGTATAACCTTGGCTATCTCTGGAACACAGCCTCTGTGCTCTCAGAACACTTCCCAGAAGATGTCACCTCAATGATGCTGGTCTCTTCTTCGTCACTGCTAATTCCTTAGCTCCAGCTAACCAGCAATGCATGTGCATGTACATGTGCATGCGGAGGTCAGATGAGGACTTCCAGAACCTTCCTGTATCTCTCTATGCCATATTTTCTGGAGATGGGGTCTCTTACTCTGCCCAAAGATTATAATTTGGGATAAGATGGCTGTCCACAACTTGTCAGGATGTATTTTCCCCCAATCTACAATGTTGTGATTATAAGCACACATTTATGCTTAACTTTTTCCATGTATACTGGGGACTCAAACTCAGGTCTTCTGTGTATAGAGAAGTTACCAATATCTACTGAGCAAACAACCTGGTCTTTCCTAATCTCCTAGTTTGATACTCCGGATCTCATAAAATTGTTTGCTTCAGTGAAAAAATATAGAGTTTGCCTTGCATGGTGTAACATTTTATTCATATTTAACTTCATTTTGTTTTACTGATGGAAGTGTGATTGTGAAATACATTGACTTATTCTTCAGTAATGAGACCCTTTGTTCATTTATAGCCAGTAAAATACTGAACCATGGGGATTAGCATACATGAAGGATTTTTGAACTAAGAATCTCCTTTTAGAGGTATTTCATGTCCACTCCTTTTCAAGAAGCGATAGTCCTTTCTCATGTAAATGGTTATCTGTAAGCCAAAGCTTAAATGAGAATAGCAAGCAAAGAAAACATGGGGCATGCCTAGCTCAGAAAAGCAACATCCCTTTATCACACAGACCAAGGACATGCTAGGATTAGTTTGCTAGTTTTAAAAACTATAATGGGAAGGGAGATTCACTAAAGGCAAGTATTTTGGGGAGCAAAAGTGAGAAGACATGTTACCCAGGTACGGGTTGTTTGGCTTCAGGCATGTTAAGTGTTACCACTGGTGCTAGAGAATCTCCCTGTCACTCTGAGAAGCTCCTGCGACCTTCATTGACTCCCAGTATATCTGAGCCCAGGTAGTGATGCCTTCATACAATCTAGCTTTTACCTAGTCACGAGAATACGGTCACCTACATATCCTACCAATGTTTTCTATAAGAAGATCTCTCAAGCATCTAACATTGTTTTTCATCCTCCATTGCAGAATTGCCTTCATGAGTGTAGCAACACCTGTCTCTAATAAAATAGCTCATTCTCTTTAGCAGGGAAATTGTCATAGAACTGGACCAACTGCCTCTGATGACAACCTAAGATTTCCCTGAACATCCTTGTGTTCATCCACTTCTGAACATAAAGCTTTGGGTCCTCATTGACCACTCAGATTAGTGTGTATCTTTCTTTTTAGTTTGATTTAGCTCCCAACAGTGCATTCCCTTCTTTTTCAAATTAATTTTCTTTGAAAATTTTGTACATGAGCATCCAATTTACATAATTTCTACCTCTCTCCAACTCTTCCTGTGTTTTTTCCACCACTACCTCTCAAATTTATGATGTCTATTATTATTATCATCATCATCATCATCATCATCATTCTTTTCATGTCCATTTAGCTTTGCTAGTAAATATGTGTTTAGAGCTTCTTGACTTCTAATGAGCTCCTGTTTGCTGACAGATAATTAAAACTATAAGACATTTTTTCAGGTCATGCAATCTTTATTTATTTTATATTGGATTTTCTATTGTGTTGAATGTTAAATCCTGAAGAAGTGTTTCATCTGGAGGTCTGAAGAGTCCAATTGGTTAGAGAGATAGTTCCAGGTTAGAAATACCTTGGTATCAGATGTTGGTTCTTGCTACCTCTACAAGATACAGATATTATCTATGAGCACAACAGTGATGAGATGAAACATGCCATCCTGAGAAAAGGAAAAATAATATGCTCTGTTTGATGTGGCAAGGTCAGGCATGGAAGCTGCAAAGAGATCTGACATATCTTTAACACTTGACAACCCAGGCCACTGTCACAGTAGCTTCACTCTTACAAGTTCCTGTCCACAGCAAGAACAAGTACATACATTTGTCACACTACAGATGAGAAGGTATCACTGCTGACCTAAGGAGCTTGGTCTTTAAGTGGCAGAACATGAGATAGTAGTATATTCTTCAGGTACTCCTTGCATCTATATCTAATTGAGAGAAAAGAAAATGAGTGAGGAACTTAAGGAAGAACTTAAGGAACTTAAGGTATCAAAGTATGTTGTTATTTTCCTGACATGAGACTAGGTGGCTTGTCTAGAGGTGCTAAGCCAGTTTCACTCTCAAACACCTAGAGATAGTAACACAGACACCACTGCATACGGAGGAAGGGTAACTGTGCCGCTGCTCATTTGGCTTTTGCGTTAAGAAGGAAGTGCTAGGAAAGGTGAAGCAGGAATTATGGGTTAGGAGGTTATTTTAATTTTCATATTATTTGAAAATTCATTGAAATTGAAATAATTTGAAATGTTGATTATTATTTTTATTTTGATTAAAGGTTTGTGTTTTTTTGTTATGATGTAGATGAATTAGACGTGGCGAGAAAGGCTATTTTTTTTCTTTAAAATAATATTTAACAGCACAAAAATCCAAAGCTCATATTCCAACAGCATACATATTATTACAAAAATGTGATTGTATAGAAGAGAACATTGGAATTTAGGTCTCATTTTCACCCTATTTCATGACAAGAAGCACAGATTATTTGCAACCTGTCTTCTTTCTGCTCAACAATTCAAGGAATAGCTACTCCAGCATAGAAGCAATAAATCTGTGGGAACATTGTCCATAAAGGCTTTCCGGATGCTCAACATACTATCTAGGCTTTGAATAAGAAAGGAAATTCCATTTGTAATGTCTCAAAGTTCTCTGAGAAGTCAGATTGATCAATGGACATTCAATATAATTTATGTTCTACATCTCTGCATTTTCCTTGTGAGAACTTTATTACATTTTCCCACAGAAAAGACATAAGGTATTTTTATTTTTTGAAGTTCATGAGATCTTTTACATTTAATCCAGTTGGTAGGCATGTTTGAAAAGTGACCAAGAATGCTAGTCATACAGACACACAACATGCATAATAAGAAACATTCAAATTACAGGTAGAAAAGATGATCAGACTCAAAACACAGCTGTCTTGTAATATTTATAAAGTTATTTTTCTATATACTAATGTCCCAGGTAATTCTATGTATGTATGTATGTATGGTTCTGAGTCTATCAACTGGCATAGAAGCTGGACAAATGGGGACTTTATTAGGAAAGTTTTCCTCAGCCTGTTATTTATCTGTTCTAGGTTTCTTTGAGGCATATAGACTGATCTAGAGGTGTGTTATAGGAATTGCTCTCAAAGATCTCTCCAAGTCATGCCCCTGTGGCTTTAATTCTCACTGCTCAGATCACTGAAATAGTTCTTCCTTTGCTTTAATAGCTCAGTGCCATCATCTGGCCTCTGGAGTTTAGGACTTTGTCATTGTTATTGCTATGATTATATTTCTCCAACAGCATTCTCTCCCGTGATCTGCCTTAGCTTCTTTAAGTTTGAAATATAGTTTCAACCATGGGTCTTCAAAATTCTCTGAGCTCCCAGGAGGGAGAGAATCTTGAGAGGTTTCAGTAGTTGAAACTAGATCAACAAGCCAATTCCAGTATTTTAAAAGATTCATCCTTAAATTTCTGTTCCTCTAGAACCACTCCTGGTACCAACTTCTGTATTAGTCAGGGTTCTCTAGAGTCACAGAACTTACAGATAGTCTCTATATAGTAAAGGAATTTATTGATGACTTACAGTCTGCAGTCCAAATCCCAACAATGGTTCAGTAGTAGCTGTGAATGGAAGTCCAAGGATCTAGCAGTTGCTGAGTCCCACACGGCGAGAAGGCAAAAGATCGAGAGCCAGACTCCCTTCTTCCAATGTCCTTATATGGTCNCCAGCAGAAGGTGTAGCCCAGATTAAAGGTGTGTGCCACCACACCTTTAATCCCAGATGANCTTGGACTCNGAGATCTCCCTGTCTTAATCTNCTGGATTCAATCACCACTGTGTCTCAAGATCTCCATACCAAGATCCAGATCAGAAACTTCTATCTCCCAGCCTCCAGATTAGGTCCACTGGTGAGCCTTCCAATTCTGGATTGTAGTTCATTTCAAATATAGTCAAGTTGACAACCAGGAATAGCCACTACATAACTGATTGATGGTGAGGACCTATTTCTCCCACCTTCAGCATTCTTTAGTTGCCTGTAGTTCCTTGTGTAGAGTAGAGGCCTCATGCTCTTTTCTCTCTCTACTTCGCCATGACTACTGTTTTCTTTCTTGTTATATCAACTTTACATGGAATTTGGTTTCATTCTTTTCTTTTTCTGTTGGTTATTTATATAAGACTTACTTCTTTTACTTAATGCTCCTTCTGTTGTCAATTTTATAAAATAATCATAATATATTGCTTTACTGTTGTCTCTCTATTCTGGTTTCCTTATTTCCCCCCTTTTATCTGGATTTTCTCTTTACTTTTTCTACATTACCCAATGCTGTTCAGTATGGATTCCATTTCTCACAGCTTCTTTCCACTATGGGAATTTCTCCTAAGAGGGAATATTTTATATTTTACTAAAACTCAAGCTATTGGAGCTCAGAATTTCTATGTGTTTGTTACTAACATATTTAGATATTTTTTCTTGGTTTGAGTTACACTTTAGAAGTGTAACATTAACTACTCCATAGCTGTTCTTGCCATAGTCAACAGAGCAGTTGGTGTTGTTTAGGCTTATAGCATTGCTACATGCTTGCTTATGTCTTCCTGTTCATGGTAATAATTTGACAGAATTGCAGGTATTGTCTTTCAGATTTTGGTGCTTTTTCTATATCTGATAAAATGTTATAGAGAATTGTGAAAACAACCCTGCTGAAGATTTCATCCTATATCTTGGGTGACCACATTTAATTCATAGAACATCACCGTTAGATATTTCTTTTCACTGCTACCATTCTATTGGTAAAAGCGTGATAGCTTAGAGAAGCTGGGTAAATTTCCTGAAGTTGAAATTTGTGAGTATTGGGGTTAGATCTAAACTTAGGCATTTTATTTCCTGTAGAGAACATGCTATTAACCATGTCACTGTCTTCAATAAGTATTCTGTAAGGTCCTGTCAGAAGCAAACTCATGTTGTATACATTAAGTAGTTTATAGTAGTGATTATTTCTAAATGGAGAGGGGAAAAAAGGTGAATGTTAGATATCTGGAGTGACACTTTTGAGAATCAGAAAGAAAATCCTTCTGGAAAAGCATGGTAGTCAAAACACTCCGGAAGTGGTTGAGGCAAGTCACTCAGGGAGGACAGTGCTGCCTCTAAACGTTAGTCAGGGATTTGGATTTTACTGTTTATGTGGGGAATGTCCTTTAATGAATATGAAAATGTGTCTAAAACTACACGGCCTATTGGTTAGAGTCCAAATCTTTCAGAGACACTGGCTTTATTTTAATTTTATTTTTGAGGAATTGCATTAGCAACCAAGAAGGAAGGTTAGATAGATTGCATAGCCAGTAGAGAGTCAGGAGAGGTGTGGTTGGGAAGATAAACTTAGTGGGGTAGAAAGAGTGGGGCATTTCAAGGACATAAAAAACAGCTGGGAGAGGTGGGGGAGCGAGTGTTTTTGTCATACTTGGCAGCATAGGAACTCTACAGAGCAACAGCCTATAGTTAGAATGGAAAGAAGCCACCTTTACATCAAACAGAACAGCACACTGAGATTGCATGCGAGATATCTGGTGCTATAACGACTTTGCATTTTGATATTGATAGTGGCTGGTCTTTGAGTTCCTGTGTTCTGATGGCATAGCTTTGTGATGAGTTTTCAGTGTGGTTTAATATTAGACACTTCCCCTATCTTACTCAAACTAGCAAAGAAATTAGGAAAACAGAGGAAATGATGGTTGACTTCTGTGATTTGTACATGCTGTCCCAAATAAAGCCAAATGTGTGTGTGTGTGTGTGTGTGTGTGTGTGTGTGAGAGAGAGAGAGAGAGAGAGAGAGAGAGAGAGAGACAGA
>NC_034590.1:163631552-163632966 GCF_900095145.1 Mus pahari | reverse complement strand
AGAGAGAGAGAGAGAGAGAGAGAGAGAGAGAGAGAGAGAGAGAGAGAGAAGAGCTTAGCAGGGAGAAATGAGAATACCACCTAAGAGAGGTTGGAAGCTTTACATTGCATCTCACCAGAGAAGGCAATAGACCCTAGAGATGTTTAATTTACACATAGGTCTCTTCCTTTTTCTTATTTATAAAAGCAGTATTCAAAGGCCATCAGAAAAGGTGCAACATCATTGGGAATTCCAAAGGAGAAACCCGAAGGCAAAGCTAATCTACTTCAGGTGACAGGATGAAAAAAAGAG
This sequence comes from Mus pahari, assembly GCF_900095145.1. Taxonomy (NCBI): domain Eukaryota; kingdom Metazoa; phylum Chordata; class Mammalia; order Rodentia; family Muridae; genus Mus; species Mus pahari. The sequence continues at coordinate 163,632,675 of NC_034590.1, read as the reverse complement.
AATGTCTCTGTGGTATCCAGTGAGATTCTGTGATCTTTTGGTTGGTTGTTTAGTACCAAAGCTCCCTGGTTCATACTGTTGCTCCTCCTATGGGGGCTGCAAACCCCTTCAGCTCCTTGGGTCCTTTCTTTAACTCCTTCACTGGGGATCCTGTGCTCAGTCCCATGGATAGCTGTGAACATCCACTTCTGTATTTGTCAGGCACTGGCTGAGCCTCTCAGGAAACAGCTATATCAGGCTCCTGTCAGCAAGCTCTTATTGGCATCTGCAATAGTGTTTGGGTTTTGGTGACTGTATATGGGATAGATCCCCAGGTGGCGCAGTCTCTGGATGGTCATTCCTTCAGTCTCTGCTCCATACTTTGTCTCTGTAACCCTTCAATGGGTATTTTAATCCCCTTTCTAAGAAGGATTGAGGTATCCACATTTTGGTTTTCCTTCTTCTTGAGCTTCATGTGGTTTGAGTTTCATCTTGGGTATTCTAAGCTTCTAGAACACACATGATATGCACTCTTTCTCTTTTTTGTTGGTTATTCTCTTTATTTACATTCCATAAGTTGTCTCCCTTTCTGTTTTCCCCTCCACAGGCCCCTTCCCCCCCTGCTTTAATGAGGTTGCTCTCTCACCCACGCACCCACTCCCTACTTTAAAGGGGAACAAAATAATCATATGGCAGGTAGAGGAAGGAAGGGATCTGGGAGGGAGAGAAGAGAAGGAGGGAAAGTGGGTGCAGGATCGGGTGTGGCAGGAGACAGGGAGAAGTACAGAGGGTCAGGAATTGAAAGGAGGTGTGTAGCAGTGGAGGATGGGAAACTGGGGATAGCCCCTAGATAGTCCAAGATGCCAGGAAAGCAAGAAGTTCCCAGGACCCGACAGGGATGACATTAACTGAAATACCCAACAAAGGGGAGATAAAAACCTGTAGAGACTGTTGGGTCCTGCCTTTTACAGGGACGCCGGAGTACAGCAGCTGGAGCGCACCAGACCAGCCGGAACACAGCGTCCTCGAACCGCCCACTGTCGCCGGATCACCCACCGTCGCAGGACCGCCCACTGTCGCCGGACCGCCGCCATCGCAGGACCGCCCACTGTCGCCCGGACTGCCCCCCATCATCGCGAGAACT
>NC_034590.1:163610616-163631411 GCF_900095145.1 Mus pahari | reverse complement strand
GACATTAAAGATAGGGGCTTTGATCAGAGACACATGTCAAGGCCCAATATTTTCCTTTGCAGCCCTGTTCCTTCTCAGGAGTTCTCGTCCTCCAGTTCGAATCCACAGTGGGTTCAGCAGGCAAGAGTGCGAACCCACCCCAAGGTGTTCTGCCCATGCAGACAAGGCGCCGGTCTGCGTGCAGGCAGGAACACTACAAGAGACCATATCCAGTGCTTAGGCATGTCCCCCATTTGAGGGATAGCGACACACACCCATCTCAAAAATTTTAACCCAGAATAATTTCTGTCTAAAGTAAATGTAGAGACAAAGAATGGAGCAGAGACTGAAGGAAAGGCCACTCAGAGGCTGCCCCCCTAGGGAATCCATCCCATCTGCAGATACCAAATCTAGACACAATTGCTGATGCTAAGAAGCACTTAGTTACAGGAGCCTGGTATAGCTGTCCCCTGAGAGGCTCTGCCAGAGCCTGAGCAATACAGATATGGATGTTCACAACCAACTATGGCACTGAGCATGGAGACCCCAATGGAAGGGTAGGGAAAAGACTGAAGGAGCTGAAGTGGTTGGCAACTCCATAGGAAGAAGAACAATATCAATTTACTGGACCACCTGGAGCTACCAAAGAGAATTTCTTATGTATACAATGAACAATATACTCACATAAACCCCTTATTTTCTATTTTCAACCACTTTTGGCTCTCTCCAATGTATCCATCTCCCAACATCATGTCTTACTTCTCTTTCTTCTCTTTTATCCTCTCCTACTTCTTTAGTGCAGCCCAGCCCATATATGTTAATGGCCTGTCCACTGGAAACTGGCAACTACTAGTGACAAAGACACAAAATCATCTGAGAGGTACTCATGTGGACTAAATTTCCAAGTTCTCTATCTTCTATCCATATGTAACCTTCATGTTACATCATAGCTTGTCATTTATACCAGTCCCTGGAAAATAATAGTAGATTAACATGATTGATTGATTGATTGATTAGTCACATACCTAGGATCAGGTTTTTCATCCCTCTTTCTGGAAGCTAGAAACATTTAACATTGCTTTTTGCAGCTTCTGCCCAGATGCTACCATCTGCTGATAGTTTCTTGGTTAAGGCTATTTATTTATTTATTTATTTATTTATTTATTTATTTTGTATTTGATGGACTTTTATGGGTGGTAACAATTGATTCTTTGCACAAAGACTGAGTTCCTCTTACAGACAAGATAAATTAGTTCTTAAGTGTCTGTTGGAACTTGGTCCAAGAATGGATTTATGAGAGATTTCTGAGTGGTTTTGAAAAAAAAAACCCAAGAAACTAAGAGTAGAGTATTGTGACCTTAGTTTCTTTAAAATACAGAATTATTCTTGATTTTGCTTTTGTTCCATTCCCAAAATAGGAGGATAGGAGTAGAGGGTATGAGTGAGTTTACTTCAGATTACTCATTGTATCTAGTTATTATTTGCTTATATGCCATTATGGAAGAACATGTCTCTTCCATATGCAGCTTGTCTGCCTCATATGGCTTGTCTTTGTGATCATATCTACTACTCATGTGATTCTTCTTAACTCTCAGTATAATTTTCTGAGTCTCTGGATGAAGTTGGCTATTACGTGAGACTTTAGTCTGCTTCATTTATCATCTCCATCCTCTCAGGTCCCACCACCTCTAGAGAGATCAACAAATGTCAACTACAGAAAGCAATGTTAAATGTTTCTAACTTCTAGAATAAGAGAGGAAAAATCTGATCCTAGGTGTATTTCTAATCAACCAATTAATAAATCAGTCATGTTAACCCACTATTATTTTCCAGGGACTGGCACAAATGATAAGGTATGAGGTAACATAGAGGTTACATGTGGATTGAAGATAAAGAATGTGGAATCATGGCCCGCAAGAGCAGTGCAGGTCTAATACTTCTGAGAGCAACCAATATACACAGTATATACCCATCAATATGCATTATTATTTGTCACTTATGTGACTGTATCTAGTAGAAGAAAGAAGTGTCACTCATTATCTAAATTGCTACTAGATACAGAGTCTTTTTGTGATGTGCGGGAAAGGAATTTCATAGTGAATAGCAATCATGCCACATACAACCACTTAAGGGAAGATACACAGTATTCTCAGTTTCCTTTCTGGAGTTGGTTGAAAGCTTTTGGGACTTAGCTCATACAGACACACTGTACTCACTATCAGTCTTTAGTCTCAACAGAGGAATGGTAAAATCTGTGTCAGTTAGAAACCATTTATTTTTGGACATTGGTGGAAAAAATATCCTTGCCTTTTTTGAGTAGTAGTAGTCATGTTTTAGACATTGACTTTTCCTAAATTCTTATACCTGTTATGACCTACTTATTATTTACTGAAATTTTGCTTCAGGGCCAAAGATTAGAGGCACATTGTCATCTGCATCTTTCCAAGCATTAGAGAAAGGCAATTTCATGGTGTTAGTCATCTGTATCCACATATCTGATTTAATATATCATGATGATATGCTGTAAGATTCAGTCTTGAGATGCACAAGTAATACCAAGATGTGTTTCACTTATTTCTTATTCTTCTTTAGGATCCATTCTCCACTACAGATTGCAAACTATGATGTCCATAATTGAAATGCTGCAAAAACTATAAGATGATATGAACCAGATGTTTAGGAATAATATTATTACCATGCTTTCTTTTCTTGTTTCTTAAAATAGCATTGTATGCTGTGAGGAGGAGGATGTCCTATTCATGAGAATTAAAAACTTCTACTGAACTAAGATTGTTGCATTTCTCTTTAAGTCTGAAGATTGGTGTACCTCATCACGATATAACATTAGAGCGAGAAAAGGCCATTCAGATGGTTTACTTAATATAATTTGATCATTTTATAGAATAAGAAATTGTGACCTTAAAGGTTGAGTGAATTTTAAGGTCATTTTGCTAGCTGGTAGCACATTAAAAAAATTGAATCTATTACAGATAATTTTTACTCTGTTATCCTATCTAATAGCTGAAATTAAAGGTGTCATGATTTTTCCCTGGGTTGTCTTCTTGCTAAATTTTTAATAAAAGAAAAGAGAAAAAGAACTGATCTTTTATTCCCATTTCGTCTTGGCTCAAGATTACTTACCCATGTTTTAAATAATTGGACAGCAGAAAAGGTCAAATTATGGATGTATTTCAGAGAGCAGCAGAACTGAAAATTTTCCCATGGTCCAAATGTCTTTAAGAAGAATAACCTTACTGTAGAGTCTACACAAGTTCCAGTTGAAATACAGAACTACCACATAGCTCAGAAAGTAGGTGCACACAGCAGGATGCCAAAGTCTTGGTCCAAGAACAAGACCAGTGGTAGCCCTAGAAGATACAAAAAATGAACAACCCATATTTCTAATATATAATTTAAACAAAAACAAAGAAAAGTTAAAGAAAACACCACCACTGTAGTTTGTTTACAGCAGAAGCATGCAGTGTTCTGTTTGATGATCTATATTCAATAACTAGATATGAGTATGTAGAACTGTTCCTTTGGTAGGTTAGCATTGGGGTGGTGATGCTCAGAGACATTATAGCGTGGACTTAGTATGGACTTATTCATATGAGACTTGGGTAAAGACCAATACCATATTCAAATAAATTTGAACATCAATGATTTCTTTATCAACCACTGAGGTAGACAAGACAGGGGATTATCCTGGATGTTTTTGCTCCACATTGAGAAATTAGGTATGTCCATTGTAAGGACACTGGCAACAAGAATAAGGAAACCTTTATTGCCAGTATGTGAAACAGGCAGTAGGGACAGGTGAGTCAAGGTGAGAGGAAATCTGCCAGGGTGTGGTAAAGGAAACTCTCTCTCTCTCTCTCTCTCTCTCTCTCTCTCTCTCTCTCTCTCTCTCTCTCTCTCTCTCTCTCTCTCTCTCTCTCTGTGTGTGTTTGTGTGTGTGTCTGTCTGTCTCTGTGTCTCTCTGTGTCTCTGTCTCTGTCCCTCTCTCTCTATCTCTCTGTGTGTCTCTCTGTCTCTGTGTGTCTCTCTGTCTCTGTCTCTGTCTCTCTCTCTCTCTTTTTCCTGTCTTGATTACCATACAAAGACTTAGGGACATGAATTACTGCTTCTCTGATACCATCTGGCCTCTCAGTGTCATGGAGATACATGGGAGGGTCTTCAATAACTCAATTTAGCAGCACACAGGATGTTGGCATCAAGCTACTGGACACTTTCCAGCCCCTTGTCTTCATGTCTACAGCAAACACGTTTTGCCCTTATTTCTTTTGAGTCACCATCATCACATTTTGTGTCATGTTTTCTTAAGCATTCTGCTGTCCCCTAGAAATATTATCTTACTTATGTGTTTCACTGGCTCTACCAATGACCAGGCCTTCAATGAACTGGTCCCCTTTATTTGTATAGTTGGATGTTTCAAATATTATTCCTGGTGAATCATGTCTGTCAAGTAACACTAATGTTTCTCTTTATCTTTCTTGCAGTTGACTTGGGTTTAAAGTCACAGCTTGCAATCTCATTTAGAGAAAAAATATATACTTTAAGAGCTTCATAATTTTCATAAGACATATGGTGTGGTTATTTTCCTTAAGTGTTATCATAAGCATTATTCAAAAGTATACTGGCTGCTATGAAGAAACAAAAATGTGCTATCTTCTCAGTGAATTAAAATTTTAAATCAGATAAACAGTATATCCTAAGGAGTTGAGAAAAATACAGAAAAATTGAAATAAATATTGAGATGAGTAATTATGTTGTAAGAATGTTTTGACTGTATAGAAATGTAGGTGTGTGTGTGTGTGTGTGTGTGTGTGTGTGTGTGTGTGTGTGTGTTTGGAGCTATAGGTGTGTAGGTTTGTTTGTGTATGGAGACATAGGTGTGTGTGTGGGGTTATAGGTATGTGCATGTGTGTGTGTGTTTGGAGGTATAGGGGTGTTTATGATATATATATATATATATATATATATATATATATATATATATATAGAGAGAGAGAGAGAGAGAGAGAGAGAGAGATAAATAGATAGATAAAGATATACCTAGAGGGGAAGGAGTGAGAAAGAGAGAGAGAATGAGAACATATATAAAACCTATGATTATTACAAGGTATCTGTGAGGATTCTGGAATGTTTTGTGATTTCAATTAACAATAAATTAGTTTCTCAATTTAAAGGATTGCTATGCTCAATTTAAACAATAGGTATTACTCAGAAAAATCACCACTACCCTCCTGGAGTCACTCTAGTTGTTCTCAGAAGGAAGGATACTATAGACATATGCATCACAGCTGAGAGAACAGATAGTGACTAGTGGTGATGAAATGTGGGACCAGAAACAAAGCTGGAGACAAAGTCGGAGGCATGCAAATATAGGGATGGAGCCAGAAGGTCTAATCCTTGCCTTATGAACTAAAACAGTTATTTTAGAGCATGAAGGATTTTATTAGGAGAATGATTAAAGGTGGCACAGAGGGCCTGGGATGTACAACATTAAATGTATTTTCAGTGAAGAAGAGTTTGATTTAGATTATAGCATATAACCCTATAGGTGGAACAACAATATGAACTAACCAGTACCCCCAGAGCTCGTGTCTCTTGCTGCATATGTAACAGAAGATGGCATATTAAGCCATCATTGGGAAGAGAGGCCCCTTGGTCTTGCAACTTTATATGCCCCATAGAGGGGAATGCCAGGGCCAAGAAGTGGGAGTGGGTGGGTAGGGGAGCAGGTTGGGGGAGGGTATAGGGGACATTTGGGATAACATTTGAAATGTAAATGAAGAAAATATCTAATAAAATAATTTTAAAAAGAAAAAAATTAAAAAAAAAGATTATAGCATATAACTTTTGCCCATTAGCTCTGTGAGCATTAATTCCATTTTTGGATCAATACATTTCAACCCTATGAAATAATGAGATGATATCCAGAGTTCCACTCTTGATGCTCCTGAGAGGTAGAATGGAAAGTTATGGCTCTGGAGCACGTAGAGACTAGGTGGAATATTTCGTGGCTCTTCTCTCAATCCCCTTTAACATTAATCCTTCTGAGAACTCAAAGTAAAAATGGGTTGGATGGGCTGCAAACTTGGTGTATGAGTGTCATTGGTTGGGGGAAAAGTGAAGCTTGATCCAAACCACTTCTCAGCTTCAGGCCTAAATATTGGCTATATAGAAGAGCACGGAGAGCTATGAATGGATTAATGATCGCCTTGAAGTTAGCAAGGGTAGAAGTGCCAAATCCATAGCAGTTTTGAGTCGAGGTTGTAAGAATCAGAAACAAGACCCCTGCCATCTCTCTTCTGAACCCCAGTGGAGGCCGCTGAGTGCTCCAGAGGACTCTCCACGCAGGTCCCTGGGATCACAGGTGAGTGAAACCTAACATCAGCTACAGAGAATCCAGGAGGGGCTTGTGCCAGCAGGAACATGGACAAAGGATCCCCACCCGCCCAGAGGCTGGGTTCCGGTCTGGTGGGGCCACCCCTGCCATCTCTCTTCTGAACCTCAGTGGAGGCCTCTGAGTGCTCCAGAGGACTCTCCATGCCACAGGTCCTTGGGATCACGGGTCTTCCTGATCACCTCGGGATCTCGGGACCTCGGGATCACCTCAGGTTCGCAAGAGGCAGAGCAGAGACCCAGACCCCTGGGAACCTTCCTTGCCAGAGGAGAGTTGGCATACAGGGAGGGCTCTGACCCCAGGATTCAAAAGGTGGATCAGAGCTCCAGACTTCTGGACACCTGACCTGCAAGAGGAGAGTTTGCCTGCAGAGAGTGCTCTGACCACTGGGACTCAGGTGAGAGTTGGATTTCCAGGAGTGCTGACAGAGGCTAACAGAATCACAGGAGGATCAAACTCCAGCCAGAGACAGCTTGAACAGTAACACCAGAGATTTTCAGATGGTGAAAGGCAAACGTAAGAATCTTACTAACAGAAGCCAAGAACGTGGGGCACCATCAGAACACAGAATGTCCACCACAGCGAGTCCTGGACACCCCAACACACCCCAAAAGCAAGACATGAATTTAAAATCATATCTCATGATGGTGATAGAAGATTTGAAGAAGGACATTAATAACTCACTCAAAGAAATACAGGAGAACACTGCTAAACAGGTAGAAGCCCTTAAAGAGGAAGCACAAAAATTCCTCAAGGAATTACAGAAGAGCACTGCTAAACAGGTAGAAGCCCTTAAAGAACTACGGGCTAACACTGCTAAACAGGTAGAAGAAACACAAAAATCCCTTAAAGAATTACAGGAAAACACAACCAAACAGGGGATGGAATTGAACAAATCAATTCAGGATCTGAAAACTGAAGTAGAAACAATAAAGAAAACCCAAAGGGAGACAACTCTGGAGATAGAAACCCTAGAAATGAAATCAGGAACCATAGATGTGAGCATCAGCAACAGAATACAAGAGATGGAAGAGAGAATCACAGGTATAGAAGATTCCATAGGGAACATGGACACAAAAATCAAAGAAAATGCTAAATGCAAAAAGATGCTAACTCAAAACATCCAGGAAATCCAGGACACAATGAGAAGACCAAACCTACGGATAATTGGAGTAGATGAGAATGAAGATTTTCAAGTTAAAGGGCCAGCAAATATCTTCCACAAAATTATAGAAGAAAACTTCCTGAACCTAAAGAAAGAGATACCCATGAACATACAAGAAGCCTACAGAACTCCAAATAGACTGGACCAGAAAAGAAATTCCTTCCGACACATAATAATCAGAACAACAAATGCACTAAGTAAAGACAGAATATTAAAAGCAGTAAGGGAAAAAGGTCAAGTAACATACAAAGGCAGGCCTATTAGAATTACTCCAGACTTCTCACCAGAGACAATGAAAGCCAGAAGATCCTGGACAGATGTTATACAGACACTAAGAGAACACAAATGCCAGCCCAGGCTACTATACCCAGCAAAACTCTCAATTACCATAGATGGAGAAACCAAAGGTATTCCATGACAAAACCAAATTCACACAATATCTTTCCACCAATCCCGCCCTTCAAAGGATAATAAAGGTAAAACACCAATTAAGATAGAAAGTACACCCTAGAAAAAGCAACAAAATAATCCCTCAACAAAACCAAAAGAAGACAGCCACAAGAACAGGATGCCAACTCTAACAACAAAAATGACAAGAAGTAAAGATTACTTTTCTTTGATTTCTCTTAAGATCAGTAGACTCAATTCCCCCATAAAAAGACATAGACTAACAGACTGGCTACACAGACAGGACCCCACATTTTGCTGCTTACAGGAAACTAACCTCAGGGACAAAGACAGACACTACTTCAGAGTAAAATTTTCCAAGCAAATGGTCTGAAGAAACAAGTTGGAGTAGCCATTCTAATATCAAATAAAATTGACTTCCATCCCAAAGTTATCAAAAAAAACAAGGAGGGGCACTTCATATTCATCAAAGGTAAAAATCTACCAAGATGAACTCTCAATTCTAAATATCTGTGCTCCAAATGCAAGGGCAGCCGCATTCTTGAAAGAAACTTTAGTAAAGCTCAAAGCACACATTGCACCTCACACAGTAATAGTGGGAGACTTCAACACCCCCTCTCACCAATGGACATATCTTGGAAACAGAAACTAAACAGAGACACATGGACACTAACAGAAGTTATGAAACAAATGGATTTAACAGATATCTACAGACCATTTTATCCTAAAACAAAAGGATATACCTACTTCTCAGCACCTCATGGTACCTCCTCCAAAATTGACCATATAATCAGTCACAAAAGAGGCCTTGACAGATACAAAATATTGAAATTATCCCATGCATCCTATCAGATCACCACGGACTCAGGCTAATCTTCAATAACAGCATAAATAATAGAAAGTCAACATTCACGTTGAAACTGAGCAACACTCAACTCAACAATACCTAGGTCAAAGAAGAAATAAAGAAATTAAAGACTTTTAAGAATTTAATGTAAATGAAGCCACAACATACCCAAACTTATGGGACACAATGAAAACAGTCCTACGAGGACAACTCACAGCTCTGAGTGCTGCCAAAAAGAAAATAGGGAGAATACACTACCAGTCTGACAGCACACATAAAGCTCTAGAAAAAAAAGGAAGCAAATTCACCTAAGAGGAGTAGAAGGCAGAAAAAAGAAAAAAGAAAAAAGAAAGAAAAAAAGAAGAAAAGAAGAAAAAGAAAAACAAAAGTCAGAAACAAGTAACTATTAGGGAGGGATACATTGTTAATTCTGAGAGCTGTTTTCTCTGGAGGTCAGTTCTGAAGGGTGTGCATGCCACACTCCAATAGCATCTTAACTATGTATTTGCCCTTCAGCTCTCCACTTCATACAACTCATCTTTTCCTTTTGTGTGGTTTTATTCTTGTCTACTACAGCCAAGTGTTCTTGCTCATTCCCACTCCTTCCGGTCTATCTCCAGTATCATCTTTCCATCCTTGATCCCCTTCTTCCTCCCTACTCTCTTTCCTCCCTCCTCCATCTTCTTTCCTTCTTTTCTTCTCTGTTCTTCTTTTTCTTCTGTTTATTTGTGGAAAACTGCAATGTGTTAAGAACTGGTACAGTGTGACATGGAAAAGGCTTCCTCAGAGTCGTCTCCTTCCTCCTTCGTAGAGTGGACTCAATTTCAGGAAAAATAAATGTGACCAATAACGAGTTTGGCAAGAAGATTTCATCCTGGCTGAATGCGGATGAAGAAAATTATCCTAAGAGATATTCTTCTATCCCAGGTCAGTTTGTCTTTAGATTAATTTTTTAAGTCCTGCTGAAATCAGCTATTTCAATAGTCAGCAATATTTGCTGCATTCCTGTGGCCAATTTCATCAGAAACTAGAACAAAATAAGGATATGTGATAGAAGTGAAGGCTTTCTCACAAAGACGAATCTTGTCCTTGTGGGTAAAAACCTGAATCTAATATTGAACGCTGGCATTTCTTTTTCTAGAACTGCGATCAGAAAAGAACATCCTTGTGAGAATCATGACAAAACTCCCTGACAGTTCATCCTTCCTTAAAGTATATAGATACTTTTCCACATGGGGCAGGAGAGGATAGCTTCTTTTCATAGTCTTGGAAGAAAACCAGTGTTTTCCTTAAAATGAAAAAAAAACCCTCTGTTTTAATACATGGTCTACTTATTTATTAACACCATCTGCCTACCACAAAATATGTATATGGAATTAAAGATATTACTACATTGGGGCACATTAATGTCTTTGCTATTACTACTCTGGGGCATGTAGAAAGCCTTTGTTCTCTTGGGTGTGACCAGCTGCACATCTTGTTCCATTATCCAATATATCTTGTTGCATGCAATTCACAGTTTGTGAATCTTTCCCACAATTATTATTGAATGGATCCTTTATTTGGGTACTAGTAAAGTCAAGAAATGAAATCATTTTCTCAGTGTACTGAGCCAGCAAGAGATGGGAATAGAGTACTCTGTCTCCAAAGCCTCAGGGACAGGTTTTTGTTGTTGTTGTTGTTGTTGTTGTTGTTGTTGTTGTTGTTGTTCTGCCACGCTGACTTCCTCAAGCTTTTCTGGGCCCTCAGCCTGGAAAAACACAGCTGATAAATCTTGTATGTAAAACATATCTCATCCTGTTATATCCCGGTCCAAATGATGCACACCATGCTTTCCATAGTCTCCAACGTTGCCTCTCTACATGTGCTGTTTTCATTCCCAGGGGCACAAATTCAAGTTCCTTTGTTATTTATACACTTGGGTTGATCAAGTCAGCCCCTTACCTGATCCATCAAGAACTGGGTCCCTGTTTCTTTACAGATCCCTCTTCCCTTAGTCTCCTAAGTCATAGCTTAACCTATTCCTATAGACTGGTATGCCTTAGTAGTTCCCTAGGCTTTTACAATGTATCTTGTTAGGAAAATTGTGCTTAGTAAGATTCAATATCAAAATTGAGCCATATGTACCCTCATTATGCTTAAGAACCTACTGTCTGGTCAAGTTGGTAGGGACACGCTGATAGCCGAGACATCAAAATTTAGAAAATATTTTCTTGCAGACTGAGCTGTTTTAATTGTGTTTTTATTCATGACAATATAGTAGATGCATTGTGATCATCTGCATCCCCCATCCTTTCTTTGTTCTTTCCTATTTCTGGCAACACAGTTATTAGTAACTGGTCTTCCTCTTTTTATCATAATGATTTTCCCTATTCCTTTTTTTTTCTGGCCCCATGACTGTGGTCATAGATACTATATGTCCATAACTGTAGCAACCATGTCATACCTGGAAGTTAGCATCCTATTCCAATGTATCCCATCCCTCAGCTCTCATAATCCTTCTATTCTCTCTTCCACGGTGTTCCATGTTGGGTTTTGACAGGAGTGACATATGTGTATGATATGGGACAAGAACTTGGCCATCAGTTATTCTCAGCCCTTTGGCAAGTTATGAATTCAGAACTTTGCCAGTTACCCACACTGAGATAAGATTATGACTAGGGCTGAGTGCTGTACATGTTTTTTGAATACAAGCATAAATATTTAGAAATTTACTTAAACTACAGATCTAAGTTCAAAATTTCAACCATGAGAATAATAAAAATAAAATCAGCTGATGACTACAGCATGGAGAAAGGACATGTTATATAAAGAGCTCAGTACACACTTCACTGAACATCTTTCAAAACTTCACACCATGGCTATTATTTATATTCCCTGACAGGCATGAGAATCTTGTTGTCATCTGTCAAAGGTGTTGATCGAAGCATCCTTACCCTTGAATTGTGAAAAGGTATCACTTCAGAGACACGTTAGTTCTTGACTTGTTGAATTTTCTCTGTGTTTCAGGTCTGAGTTAATGATGCTTCAGTTCTGAAAATAATAAATAGAAAGAAACAATACCTTCTATTGTTTTGTTTTGAATTTTCTCGGCTGTCACAGTTCTGAAGAAAAGAAACAGCTACTGAGAAATCAGCTTCAGACGCCAGAGCTTCTGGGGTAAGCCCCGTTGATGACCAGGTCCTGCAGAGGAGATAAGGAGTCATCTAGGGAGGAGTGAGTTAGGGTTCAGAGGAGTCTTGCAGCCTGGCATACTGACACAGTGTTTCTTTATTTATATCTAACTCAGTCAGCGGGGATAGATTCATGTTATTCCAAAGCATAGATAATATTAATTTTGTCCCTGGACACATGCTTTAACTTTTTCTTGGTCATAAGTTTAGTCATCACTGATACACAGTGACAGAACAGAGTTATCTTTTACAATCCTTTCTCCTCATCAATTCCATAGCACAGTACTTAAGAATTGTGTGGTTTCAAGGGCACAAGACAGAAGGAAAATCTCCAAGCCAGCCTGGGCAGATTGCCATGTTCCAAACAGTGCACTATTAACTCATAATGGTCAGAGTGTATAATTAAAAAGATGCTTTTAACATGATCTGCTGCCAACTCCTCTAGCCCACTGAATCTTGTTTACCCTTTAAAGTTTACTTTGTTCTGATTATCTTGTTCTGAGTAAGTACAGGGGCAGATGTCCCAAGAGCCTCATACAGAGATCTCCTTCCTCCTTATATGAGTCAAAACCTCCAGAGCTTCAGGAAAGCCTTCAAGTGGGACAGATAAGGACATCTCCCTAAAAGCTGAGGACTTTTCTGGGAAAGCTTAGAAGCAGTACTCCTGGATGACTCATAAGAAAATTTCCATCAATCCATTATCTCATGTTGTAAAAGACTCCAAGCAGGCAATCTGTGGGGATCAAGTCCAAATATGAAAGGCCACACAACAGCAGTGTCACCACTCAACTCAGCTTTGCTGGACCTTTGTCAAGCAGCTGTGCCGGCTTTGTGGTTTTTGTTGTTGCCCATTAGATACGGCCGTGCTGTAGAGCAGAGATTATCAGTGAGTAATAGGTTTTGGTTTCTGTGGAAGGAGTTATGAGATAGACTGTCATAGTCTTGTAGACAAATATTAGGGGGAACTATGGAATCATATGGAAGAGAGGAAGAAAGGATTGAGGAGTCAGAGGAATCGAGAACACCACAAGAACATGGCTCACAAAAACATTCCCATGGCTGACTGGGAATCAATTAGGCTCATAGTTATTGGGAAGCCTGTATGGGCCTGACGTAGGTTCTCTGCATGTGCAGTGTGGCTGTGTAGCCCAGTGTTCTTGTGAGATTCCTAACTGTGGGGACAGGGGCTGTCTCTGACTCTTTTGCCCACCTTTGAGACCCCTTTCCTCTTTCTGGGTAGCCTTATCCAGCCTTGATGTGAGAGTATGTGCCAAGTCTTATTGTAGCCTGTCTGGTTGACATCCTTGGAAAGGCTGCTCTTTGCTGAGGGGAGGTGAACAAGGGTGGATCTGGAGAAAAGGGGAGGGGGTGGAGGGGGAGAGACTGGGGGAACATGAGGGAGGCAAACACAGTTGGGATCTATATATGAGAGAATTTTTTAAAAAAGATAAATACAAAAAAAATGTTTCTTAGTTACATTTCTATTGCTATGATAAGGCACCACTTCCAAGGAGACTTACCAAAAAGAAGTGTTTCATTTGTAATTCACAGTTAGAGTCCATGACACTAACTGGGCAGAGGCCTGCAGACATGGTCCTAGAGTAGTACCTGAGGCCTCATATCTCTAGCCACAGCACAAGGCAGTAAGAGTTAGCTGACAATGGTGTGGGGTTTTGAAACCCTAAAGCAGTGATCCTCAACCTGTGGGTGGCACGAGGACAATTCATGAGGCCTCGCTTTTGATTGTTGAGTAGTACTCATTGTGCAAATGAACCACATTTCTGTATCCATTCTTCAGTCGAGTGACATCTGGGTTGTTTCCAGCTTCTGGATACTATGAATAAGGCTACTATGAACATAGTGGAACATGTGTCCTTGTGATATGGTGGAACATCTTTTGGGTATAAGGCCAGCAGTGGTATAGCTGGGTCTTCAGGTAGAACTATGTCCAATTTTCTGATAAACTGCCAGATTGATTTCCAGAGTGGTTGTACAAATTTGCAATCCCACTAACAATGGAGGAGCTATTTTAAAGGGCCACAGTACCAAGAAGGTTGAGAAACAGTGCCTTAAAGCCTGTCCTTTACGACATATCTCCTCTAGCAAGGTGACACCTGTTAATCCTTTCCAAAGAGTTCCACCAACTGGGGACCACGCTTTCAAATGTATGAGCTGGTGTGTATATGTTTGTGTGTGTGTGTGTGCGTGTGTGTGTGTGTGTGTGTGCATGTGTGTGCATTCTCACTTTAACTACCACAGATTTTGGAAAGCACATAAGACAGGATGTTTTAGGAATTCTTTTGCTGTGATAAAACACCATGACCAAAAGCAAATTAGGGAGAAAAATAAGTTTATTCAACTTCCTCTTCTATAGCATGGTTCATCATTAAAGGAAGTCAGGACAGGGACTCAAACAGGACAGGATCCTGGAGGTAAGAGCTAATACAAAGGCCACAGGGTGGTGCTGCTTACTGGCTTGCTTCTCCCACCCCTGGTTTGCTCAGTCATCTGGTTTCTTATAGAACTCAGGACCACCAGCCCATGGCTGCCTCGACCCATAATGGTGCTGGGCTCTTCCCCACTGATCACTCACTGAGAAAATGCCATATAGCTGGATCTCATGGAGACATTTCCTCAACTGATGTTCCTTACTCTCTGATACCTCTAGCTTGTTTCAAGTTGACATAAAACCAGCTAGTATACTATATCTCTAATAGAATGGATAGTAATTCAATAAAAATGAGTTTACCTACATTTTACTTATTACTTTAGTGACTACTGTGCGTGAAGACACTTAAAATGCACATATGACTACCAGGCATGTACTGTTCTCCATTAGGAAGGTGGGATTGGGTAGCCTCCTTCAATCTGCTCCACTAACTCTCCCGTGCTTCTCAGAGCTATCAGAGAGCTGAGTACCCACTACCCAAGGCTAATACAGTTCACCTGTTTTCCTTGCCTACTGCACACACCAGGGTCAGGATTCCTTTATTCCTGCTGTCCTTTCTAGGTGGGGAGATCCAACATTATTTGTCCTCTGCCTTAACATTTGCTTCTATTGTCAGTAGATTCTCTGTCTCCTTGGTTAAAGGAAATACAGAATATGATAAAGGAGTAGGACTTGTGGATGTAGAACCTTGACCGCTGCTTCTCCTGTGACCTGGTAAGATCCCCTCTGTAGATAACAACTTCCTTATCTAAAATATAAACTTTGACTGAGAAAATGTGTTAGGACCATATGTACTTCAGAACTTATTTACATAATCACAATTTTGGCTAATTTATAAAAGTACCATATTAATACATCCTTAGTATCTTTATTATTGTATAATCTTCGAATTCCCCTAAGACTAACTTCATGCCTCCATAACCGCTAAGTGAAATCTACCTGATTCATCTTACTAGATCATAAACTGTCAAAAAATTCTAAGCATATGAGCTTCAAGGTATAGCAAATTAGCACGTGTGTGTGTGTGTGTGTGTGTGTGTGTGTGTGTGTGTGTGTGTGGTGTGCATCTCTGCCTGTGTGGGTATATCAGCAAGTGAGTGGAGTTACCTATGAAAATCAGAAGATGTACGTCCTCTGGAGCTGGTGTTATAAGTGAATGTGTACCACATGTGGATGCTGAGAATACAACATGGGTCTTCTGAGAGAGAGGTGAGTAGTGCTAACCACTGAGCAACCTGTCTGGCCTTTGTGAGAGATATATTTTTAATTTAGTTAACTGTGATTCAAATTTAATATCTGCTTGTAATTAATGTTTTGGACTGAGAAGATTTTACTCTGAGAACTGCCTTCCCCCATTGACCATATATACTTGAGGAGGCCAATAATTCTATCATTCATATATATATATATATATATATATATATATATATATGTGTGTGTGTGTGTGTGTGTGTGTGCACGCGCATGTGTAAAGTGCTTTTAAGAATACTTCTTTTGAGCCTGGCGTGGTGGCGCACGCCTTTAATCCTAGCACTCGGGAGGCAGAGGCAGGTGGATTTCTGAGTTCGAGGCCGGCCTGGTCTACAGAGTGAGTTCCAGGACAGCCAGGGCTACACAGAGAAAAAAAAAAAAAAGAATACTTCTTTTGAGAATAGCAATAAGCAGTTTTCTCCCTAAGATACTTTTTCCACATAGTAAAACTAAAATACTTTCTTTCGTAGTCATTTTCTTTGTGTTTCATAATATTAGTTATTTCTATAATATTTTGAAGGAAGCCCCCTGTCTCATTCTTATTACATGCATGTTATTAATAAGTGGTTATTATAAATATTTAGAAGACTTACTTTCAGCTTCACCAGAAGAGGCCAGTGAGTATCTAATGAGAGGGACTTGAACTACCACCAGAGGAGAATTTACCAAGTGCATCCAGAGGATGGGGGAAGCAGTCACTCTTCACAGGAGGGCTACGAGGAGAGTGGCTCTCTCACATAACTTTGTGGAGGGACTATGAGTTGTTAGAGAACAATGAACCTCAGAGTTTGGAATTGAAGGTATCTTGCCCCTCTGAAGATAAACTATCAGGTACTATCTAATTCACAGTATTGAGCTTCTCCATGGGAACACCACCATCTTAGTTGTTTTTAAATTCAAAGCATATGATATTTATTATTCTTAATTTCAAACCAATTTTCTTTTGACGTTCCCTCTGTATATTTTAGAGATTTTTCAGCAATTGAAATGGTATTAAAATATAAAATATAATTGAAACAAAGATACCGAACTTAGGTCTAGGTTTCAGGTATTGTAAATGCATCCACATAATGCTCTGTATGGTTCCCTGGAGACTGATCTCTGTAACTTGGTTTCGTTTGGTCATGTGTCTTTTTCCTCCCTAGTCCCATCTTCCATTTAAAAAAAGAAAACAAAAACAAACCAAAACAAAACAAAACATCTACACTGCTGTAAAGTGAACCTATTCAAAGCTACGTCAGAAAGACTCACATCATCATCATCATCATCAATTGTTGTTGTTGTTGTTATTATTACTATTATTATTTATTATACTCAAGCTGTTTTCCCTGGTGGACCCACAGTGTTTTTACATATAAGTATGGAGCAATTAGGTTTACTCCTGAGACTGGCTAACTGTGACATAGTACTGATAGAGCTCACACTTGCTGCTTAATAACTTTTGTGCTTTTACCTACAGATGTTATGTGCTATGGGTTACCCTCCTCTAGCCTGCAGCAGACTTAGTTGGAAGAGGAGGCCTGAAGACCTGTTCTGAGATTCCTTTTAAGGACTAAAGAGTAAGTGTTAATACTGACTTTCCCCTTTTCAGGAGCATGTATCTTCAGAGTGCTCTCTTCTACAGCCACGGACCTAAAACTTTATTTGCTGAGCGGAAAGGTGAAAAATCAAGGAAATGGCATAAAATAGAGGTAACTCCTACTTGCTGCATCTACTTTTTAATAATATTCCTGCTTAGTTTTCAGTCTTGCCTCTGCTTGGTTAAACTCATCAGTTGCTTTCAGAAACACAGTAGCTGATCAAAGGTAAATGATTTGCACATTGAGATGTAGTTTCGACCTTGCTTGATTTGATTGAGAGACAAGAATAAACATGCCATTTAAAATTTCACTTTTAAAGGTTACCATTAAAGCAATGGATGTGACTGTAGCATCTTCACTGATACTTTGTTTCTGTGCCTTGCCCCCTTCTGCTCCAATTCCCTTCCCCTCTACCCCCCTTCCTGGCTGTCACAAGTGTCTCCATCTTGCTTTTCTTTCTTCCCTGTTCTCTCTCCTCTTCCTTTAAGACCTCAATTCTCCCCCCCCCCCTTTGGTTCCTTTCTAATTTCACGACCTACATTGATATGCACACACATATAAAAACTAAAATTGAGGATCTGTGAGAAAAATCTGTGCAGTTTGATTTTCTGTGGCTGGGCTACTTTGCTTAGCATAGTAGCTTCCAGTTCACCGTTTTCCTGCAAATATCATTATTTCATCTTTCTTTAGAGTGGAATCAAATCTTCTGTACGTATACAATGGATTTACTTTATCTAAATGTTGACTAATATCTAGGCTGGTTCCATTTCTTAACTATTCTTCACAGTGTACCAATAAATATAGTTGTGCAAAAGTCTATATGGGAGAACTTTGAACATATATTTAGTTCTACTTTAGTATTTTGAGGAGCCTTTATGATTTTATGATGATTTCTATAATGGCCACATTAGTTTGTATTCCCAACAGCAGTTAATAAAAGTTTCTTTCTTCATATCCTTAGCAGAATATGTTGCTATTTGTTTTCTTATTAGTCATTTTGATTGTGAAGAGAAGAGATTTCAAAACATTTTAAGTAATTTTTCCCCAATAAAAGCACAGGAAACCACCCCAAGAGTTGACAAATGATATTACACGAAGTTAAACAAACCTCTTCACATTATTGAAAAGTATCAATAGGGTAAAGAGGCAACTTCTAGAATGGGGGCGGTATTTGCCATTTATATATCATACAAGGACTTAATATTTAGAATACAATAAGAACTATACAAATTAAACACCAAAACCCAAATCTTCCAGTCACTGTATAAGATATTGAACTGAACAGTTACCAAAGAAGTTCATATGACCACTATGAACTATTAGAATCATTATTAGAGAGTGATTGAAATCCTTCCTTCCTTCCTTCCTTCCTTCCTTCCTTCCTTCCTTCCTTCCTTCCTTCCTTCCTTCCTTTTTTCCTTCCCTCCCTCACCTCCACCATTTGTTTCTCTCTCCCCCCTCTCTCTTTCTTTCGAATACAATAAGAACTATACAAATTAAACACCAAAACCCAAATCTTCCAGTCACTGTATAGGATATTGAACTGAACAGTTACCAAAGAAGTTCATATGACCACTATGAACTATTAGAATCACTATTAGAGATTCATGTATGTATGTGTGTGTACATAAGAGTGTCCCAACAGAGTGTTTTCTCCTTCTCTACTTCCAGTTAGTGTACACGGATGATATAATCATTGACAGGAAGTTGTAATAGGTCTTTATAGCCTCTGTAAGATTGGGCAGCCTCATTGGCTTAAAACAACAGACATGAAGTTCTGGAGTCATAAGTCTGCAAGAAGCTCTTTCAGCGGAAGTATCCATGGGTCTATGCTGGATTCTGGGGGTTCCAGATGAGATACCCCTTCCTGCCTTTTCCATCTGCTGGAGGCATCTTGCCCTTTTGTGTATCCTTAAAGCCAGAAGCATAGCATCTTTGCTCTTCATTGGCCTCTGTTCTTGTTCTTGAATAAAGACCTATTGTCCTTCTCCTGTATAACAATTCAATGATTAACCCCCTTCCCACATGTCTCTTTCACTATAATTATACCACACCAAGATGCTTAATCTAATCAAAACTGAAAAATGTTGCTCTATCAGGTCACAGATTCACAAGCTATAATGGCTAATACTGATTGTCATCTTGAAAAGGTCTTAAAGTCATCTAGCAGACTGGCCATACTTATGAGGGAGATTCTAGACTTGGCTAATTGAGATAGGAAGACCAAACCTGAATGTAGGTGACATCATTGCATGCCCTGGGGTCCCACACTACATGAAAGGGGAGAATGAGCTGAGCACCAGATTCATGCTTCTCTGGCTCAAGCTCCTGCTGCCCTGACTTCACTGCTGAGACCATTGTACCCTTGAACTGTGATCTGAAATATGGCCTTCCTTTCTTATTTGCTTTTCTCAGGCATTTCATTACATCTAGGAGGGGAATAATTAACACACCAGATCTGAGAATTAGGATGCAGACATTTATGTAGAGCGTTTTGCTTATCAGAATGCTTTTGCATCCTAATAGACACATATTTTAGCTATTTTCTTGATAATATGTGCCATGTAAACTTGTCTTTCTCGAAATGTATAGCTCAGCCACAACTGAAATGTCCTCTCTGTACGTTCATACTGTATGACGTATACATTTACTGGTTATGCAAAAACTTTACTTTGTATATATTTTCTCTTAACCCCTAGGGAACATCTTATAGCGTGTGAAGTGATTCCTTATAAAATATTGAGATGAACAAAGCCACTGTGGCATTTATAATGAATAATGTAGATAAAGTTAAGGTCATTGTTCATTACTCAAGAGTAATCACTACTAGTTTTAGCATGGATCTATCTCTAAGTATTTCAAATAGGATTTTAGTAACAGAATTAACGGCTCCCAGAACAGCAAGGAGTGCTACATCTGCCAGATTGATTGATATCTACACCTTTTCCTTTCTACTGTTGACTTTTGTTCCCAAACCTCCACCCACATTATTTGTGAGTTTGCAAGGCTAGCAATGGGGAAAATAGTGGTTTGGAAAGAAATTTATCTTGCCTACCTCTTTCCTTATTTTGCTAATTACCTAACTTCTATGTGTAACATATCTAACGGTTAATATGATTGCATGTCTTTCAATCATGCTTATCTGTGTATACATTGTCAAAGAAATACATTAATTATTTTGATCATATATTTGTATTTGGGGATTTATGCTTGTTAGGTTTGGTTTTGAGGGAGGGTCTTACTCATTAGCATATGCTGAGAAGATACTCAACTTTCAGCTCAAACAGTCTCTGAGTTTATGACAAATTTCTTGCTGAAGTCTCTTGAGTGCAGGTGTAATCAATAATGTCTAACAATTTTCCAGTTTTAACTAACTTGAGCTTAGAAGCATTTGCTATAATTTGTGTATTACTATTTTTTGGTTATATTATGACATAAAGTTTTAGGGATGATAAAAATGTCAATGTGAGAAAATACTTAAAAGAATTGCTAGTGGTCACTGGAGAAGGAGGAGGAGGAGGAGGAGGAGGAGGA
>NC_034590.1:163605541-163609823 GCF_900095145.1 Mus pahari | reverse complement strand
CAGCATCCGCTGATATTCCTCACATTGCAGCATCCGCTGGTATTCCTCACATTGCAGCATCCGCTGGTATTCCTCACATTGCAGCATCCGCTGGTATTCCTCACATTGCAGCATCCGCTGATACTCCTCACATTGCAGCATCTGCTTATATTCCTGTTTCATTTCAGGTATTTACTGCCTCCCCCTTTCTACCCTAATTTCTGTGAGACATTGATTAAACTTTTAATATATGAATTGTCTTCTTGGGCCTTATAAACATAAGAAAGGATACATTTTGTACTTCAAAGAACTAATTCCTGAAACCAAAAACTTATGTTTGGCTTAGGGGAAGAAGAGTGACCCATGGATCACATGTATTTCAATAACTTGTACAAATTTGTACAAGCATTGTTAAATAGGAGAAAAAATTCTAATTTTCACTTTATGAACTTGAACTGTTTCTGTTTCTTTTCAGTTTTCTCCCAAAACAATAGTTTTACTGGTCATAACCTAAGAACAATATAATTTTCTGTCTCTGATGGGTTTTTATAACTTCCTATATGCTTGCAATAATGCTTAACGCACATTATCCACTTGATTGGATTTAGAACAATTATGTAAATATATCTTTGGGTGTGTCTAAGAAATGTTTAAGGACTGACTCTGACAATGGGAAGCAGCGTTCCCATCTCCGTTTTCTGAGGGCTGCTGCAATTTGACCAGTGGAAGCAGAGTCTTACTGCCATGGCTCTCCATCCTTGTTTCAATTTACCCTCAAATTGTTGGCCAAGTTGGACAATTAATTCTTCCCTTAAGTTGTTTGTGGCAGCTTGTTGTAGAACAGGTGACTTTGCGAAAAACAGCCACTGACTTCATCAATTCAGCTGAGTTTATTTGCAGAACTCGGATGGGTAGTGACATGATGGATTTCCAAGAAGTCAGTGGAGCAGTGAATATGATTAAAATATGGTCGTGTGAGATTCTCAAAGAACTAATAAAAATGAGGAAGGAGTAGTCAAGAATCCCTGAGGATACCCCTTTGTTAACTGTTGACAGTCCCCTTAGAAAGAGGGTATGGGAGATTCCTTATACCTTTACCTGAGGTTCCAGGTCAGTCATAGGCAATTCTTCCCTAATTGCACATGACCTCAGTGTCTCTTATGTGCTATCATATATAGGTTGGGGAATGGTAGTTGAGAAGGGATTCATATGTGTGGCTTTGAGGAAGCCATTATTCACATCAAGGAGACTTTTCAGTGCCCATGCCTTGGGGTTACTGACACTCTAGTAAGTGGCTCTGTAAGTCATCCCAGTGAACTCACTTTTGCTCCTGGGTGAATTTTTCTGGAGTTAAAGAACTTATACTTTGCTTTGTTGTTGGCACCTTATGAGGAAAGGGTAGATGTTTATATTTCTCAAGGGAAAGAGTACAAATAAGAATAAAGGGAACTAATATTTTGAAAGCCTTGTTTTTGGAGAATTCCTTACTAGACAATGTAGTTCCTTTCTCTCCATGTAGTTGAAAATTTGACCTCTTGTATTCAAGGATATCCACAGAATTTAACGTACCTCCAGAAAGTATAAAAGTAGTGACTTGAAGATTAGGAAACTGTATAAGATCCCTCCCAATGGGAATAGCAGTAAAGTTGTCTGATTCTTTTCTAATGGAGAGGAAATTGTTGGCTCATATTGAGACCCTAGCTCCTGTGTTTGCAGGGTGAAAATGAGTTGTTTGTAGTCTGCTGTAGAAGCATCATGATTCCCTCACACGAGCTCCTTCATATTTAGCTATATACCTTTCTGAGACAATATCCCTAGCCTATTGCCTTATGTTGTTTAAATAAATTTCTTCTATGCAGAAATTTGTTATAACTTACATCTGTTATAACAACTAAGTTCTGATTGATGCAGTGATCTTTTAAGTCAATACTATATTACAAGAAAATTATAGCTTGTACATTGGCAGGCATAGTCACCTTGTCAGAAAAGCAACTCATATCACTCATAAAATTTATATTATTGTTAAAGAATATTAGTATACTATAGCTTATGTGATTTTTATATTAGGAATACTTTTTGTTACTGTGACAAAATAGCATAAGTAACTTAAAGGAGGAGGATTTATTATGGCTTATGGCTTTAGAAGTTTTAGTCCATGTTCAGTCATGTCCAGTGTTTGAGTCATAAAGAAACACAGCATTATGGTAGAAAGGCATAGAAGGAGAAGAAAAAGGAGATGAAAAGAAATAGAGGGGATAGAGAGACATAAAGACTTAAAGATATGAAGGACATAGAGGTATATATACATACGTAGATACACACATACACACACATATCTCTCTCTCTCTCTATCTCTCTCTATCTATCTATCTATCTATCTATCTATCTATCTATCTATCTATCTATCTATCTATAGGGATATGGGGGTGAGAAGGAGAGGGAAAGAAGGAGAGAATAGCAGGGCCTAGTTTTGAATTGACTTTTAAGTTATACCCCTAATGTCACACTACTCCCACCTGGTCCATGCACAGTACAATTTTGAGACATTCATAAAACAGTGTCAGCAGCTAAAGACTTAGGCTCAACACATGAGCTTGTGGGGGCATTTCATTCTTATATGCATGCACAACAGTTTCCTTGGAAGTTTATAATGACTTATTTTGCCAGAAATTTCTGCAACTGGTAATTCCATTGTTTTACACATTTTCTCTAGCAAAACTGAACCTTGCTGTATTTATCTACATTTCTAGGCCTCAATCAACTTGCTTAGCAATGGCCTCATGATATGATAAGCTAATTTCAATCAAGTGAGTTGAAATACACATCCTTGGCGTGTTTCAATTCTCGGAATCTTTCAGTTATGAATTGTTTGTTTTCTTTCTCGGAAACCGCCACTCTGAGCCAAATCACAAATTAATAATGGTGTTTGATTGAAGATATTTCATAATAAGGCCTAGGTTGCACTAATCATTTTTCTATGTTATGAATCATGTATATGAGGTAATTGAGGATATATAATTCAGCCTTAGAGGAAAAGGGATTTTTAATTTTGCTGCTAAAAGACTTTAGTGGATCAAGGAGCAGAATTTTATGCCTTGGCATATCCAAGAGTTAGCTGAGTTAAGGACATCCTTCACCCACAAGGCGATATTCAAAGTAAGTTGTATATCCTTTTATAATGAAAAAGGTCAGCTCAGGAGCAAGCACAGCTGATTTCTCGTTCTGTCTATACTGATGATTTCGTGAATCATCTGTGCATATTTCTATCTCCTGGCATTGGATGTTTTATCTATAATGAGGGAGGTCTTTAAATAAAAATTATTATGTCTCTCTGTGTGTATAATGCATATGTGGTGGCACATGTGCTCAATTACATACACAGAGGTATGAACACACATTCATGAAGTCAATTTTCCCACCCACCTTTATGTGGGTTCTCTGGTCAAGAATAGGTCATCTGGCCTAAATGAATATAAATGTTACCCTCTGAGTCAGACTGTTAACCCGGAGAAGTCCTAACTTGTCAGTCTTTCAGTGCAGTGCCTCCTCTGACCTTTGCAAAGGCAATTATATGTTTAGTTATATATTTGCATTTCTGCATTTGATCTTCATAGCACAGAGAAGTCTACTTTACCATGAGGTCTTTCCTTATGCTTACTGACTCAGGAGACGGCTGTGTTATATCTAACCAGGTCCTGTTACTGGGTAAAGCATAAGACATCTGAGGGTTTAGAAGCATTTACTGTCTCAAATTCTCTAAATTCTCTTATTGTTTTGTCATCATGTCTCAGAATGATTAATTAGTACCTAACTCTCTAGTGCCTAAGCAAAGTTCAATTATTTACATGTTCTGTTGGTTAGGCACATGTGCTCTGAACTGCATGACCAATGTGGAATTCTATTTGTGCAACTTCTTAATAAAAGAACATCAGATGATTTTTTTCACTCCTTGATACTTTTTTTTTTACCATAACATGTGATTATGATAAGGTTTATGGCATTAACTAGGTTAGACTATTAAATAAGAGAAAACACACAAACACAAAGGGCAACATCTAATATATAATCGAAACCAATGACCAGTAGCTTTTTAAATCACTCATAAAAACAAAACAAAACAAAACAAAACAAAAAACAACCCTTGATAATCCAACAGGTGTGATTTCCATATGACAATTGTCTTGACAGCAATGGAGAAAGTGAAACTACCTTTTCTTTCATTTTTTTTTTTTTTTTTTTTTTTTTTTTTTTTTTTAACTTTTCCTTTTTTTGAAAATATACTATTTTCTCATACAACACACCC
>NC_034590.1:163568216-163605520 GCF_900095145.1 Mus pahari | reverse complement strand
GTAGCTTTTTAAATCACTCATAAAAACAAAACAAAACAAAACAAAACAAAAAACAACCCTTGATAATCCAACAGGTGTGATTTCCATATGACAATGGTCCAGACACCAATGGAGAACGTGACACTACCATATCTTTCTTTTTTTTTTTTTTTTTTTTTTTTGGAATTTACTTTCCCTTTTATTGAAAATATACTATTTTCTCATACAACACACCCCTATTACAGTTTCCTCTCCCTCCACTCCCCCCAGTTCCTCCTGCCCTCTGCTTCCATCTGGATCCACTCCCTTTCTGTCTCTCATTAGAAAAGAAGGGGCGTCTAAGACATAAGAAGCAAGCATCACAAAATGAAATATAACAAGATAAAACAAAAACCACCAGAGTAAAACTGGGTGAGGCAAGTCAATAGAAGGAAAATGGCTGAAGAGATGACACAAGAATCTGAGACCCACTCTCTCATGCACTCAAGAGCCCCATACAAAAGCTTTATAATGAACTCACAGAGAACCTAGTGAAGGATCATGGAAGCCCTGTGCATGCTGCCTCCGTCTCTGTGTGTTCACACAAGCTTTGTTCTGATTTAGAGGGAGTTGTTCTCTTGGTATCCTCCATCCCCTCTTGCTTTTATCCTCTTCCCATTTCTATTCTGTAGGGTTCTCAGAGCTCTGAGGAAAGGGATTTGGTAGGAAAATCTCATTGAGGGCTGAGTGTTTCAAAGTCTCTCATTCTCTGCAAAGCATCTGGCTGTGGGTCTCTGTATTTGTTCCCATCTGATGCAGGAGAAAGCTTCTCTGATGATGGCTGAATAAGGCACCAAGCTATGAGTATAGCAGAATATCGTTAAGAGTCATTCTAACCTTATTTCTAAAAAGAGCAGTAGTATTTGACTTTACTCCATGTCTCTGGGCTATCTAATTTTTGTTCTTGGTCACTGAAGCAGTGTCAAGTACACACTCCATCTTGTAGATTGGACCTAAATTCAAATCATGGATTGGTTACTCCAGCGCTGGCTTTGATCCACCATTGCCCTGGCATATTTTGCAGACAGGATAGCATTGCAGATCAAATAGTTTGTGTCTGATTTGGCATTTATCTTTTGGTAGCCTGTTTATCTTTTGGTAATATGTAGAATACCTTCCTGTATCCAAGACATTAGAACATAAGTGTCAAGGATCTTTGTAGGTACCAGCCTGACTTCTTCATGTTCAATAAGCTGCATGGTGTGGTTCAGCAATGGGACTTTGCTGTCAGTTTATGGAGCACGACCTATTGTCTTGGCAACAGCTGATGTTGTTTGGGGATTTCCACTGGATACCCCCTGCTCAACCATTCAATTGTATATGATGTAGTCCCTGCACTAGGATGGTTGGGGAAAGAGATGGCCAGTTGGGAGTCCATCCTCTCCATCACTTGGAGACTTCATTAGGACCGTTCATATATCTTAGGAAGTTTCCATTGTGCTACTTTCCGTACCAACCCTTAAATAAACCTTCATTCTCATTGCCTCTTCTCACATTTCCTTCCTCCATGCAGTCTTCTTTCCCCCTCCCCACCTTATCCTTCCATTCCCATCCCTCCTTACCTTAGACTACCCATAAAATCTATTCTATTTCCTTTTGAGAGAGATACATGTGTCCTCCTAGCCCCTTCCTCCATACAGTATCTAATCTCTATGAATCTATGGATGGTAGCTTGATTATCATTTATTTAATGGATGATATTCACAAATAAGCAAATACCATATTTATCCTTCTATGTCAGGTAATATTTCCTAGGATGATATCAGAAAGTTTAAGTAGTAAAAAATTAAATTCATACTTTTTACTTGTGCCTTATCAGTATTTATTTGATGAGAAAATTATTGACCGAAAAAAAAGTCTGTTGATTTGTGGTTCCTTTAACCACTGATGAAACTCTATATTTGTTGTTTTTGTTGTTGTTGATTATGTCCTCTGATTTGTGTTTTAAAAAATAATTCAAATAATAATTAGTAACTCTTCATTAATCACCTACTTTATTCCTGATAAATAGCTAGACACATCACTGAGAATTGAAGTATACTTAGGAATTTATCATTTCTTTTCTTTTTCTCTTTTTTTTGACAGAGAGAGAGAGAGAGAGAGAGAGAGAGAGAGAGAGAGAGAGAGAGAGAGAGATGGAGATTCTGTATTTGTAGAAAAAGTGTTTTGCAGAAAAATACAGTCTATTATTCATGGAATGAAACCTTCTAGGGATCATTTTGACCTAGACTTGATTTATTAATAAGAACATATACTAGAAGAGAGAGTTGAAGAAGTCAGAACCTTGGAGCATTGTCTGGCCATAAAGGTTTAAGGCTTCAGAATAAAGGAAAGGCAGATGGATATCCTTCAACCTGCCTCCTTAATCAGTTTCTTTTTCAGCTGCTGCGATAAAATATTCTGAAAAAAAAGCAACTTACATAAGAAAGGGTTTATCTCACAGTATCAGGTTACTGTCCTTGATTTCTACGACATCAGAAAGTAGAAACTTTTCTCACCCCAATTAACCTAATTAAAATCCTCCACAAGCATGCCCATTGGCCAATGTAATCAGATATTGAAATTCCCTTTCTAGAAGATTCCAGTACCTGCTAAGGTGCCAATTGACATCCACATGACACTTGTGGCAGGCTACAGGTTATATACTGCAGGATGGAAGTTTCTCAGAAGCAACGAGTGCTGCAAGTCTCTTACAGGGAAGGAACACTTTTAAAATTATCTAATACTCCCTGTCGTTTACTCGTAGTCCCTATACCTGCTAAATTGTTTGGTTATTATTTAGATGGATCTCTTGCAAAGCTGAATAAAGATGAGTGATGTCTCTTCAGGGACAAGGGTCTGAGGTACATCATACTTTACATTTTATAATGCAAAATCATCTCTCCAAGTGGCATAAAGGCCATACTCTTAGTGAAGTAATGCAGATATATGTTCAAGGGCATGAGCCTTGTGCACCTTAAAATGTGAAAACATAACCCTGGAAGTCTATCTTGAATAAATGCCATGAGAGTTCTATATGTGTTTTGCTACCTCAACTGTGTGGTTTTCTGGGGTCTAAACATATACCTGTATTCCATGATGCTTGCCCAATTTATTCTTCAATTTCTATAACATTTTAAAGGTGTGATTTGGGGGAAATCTTCAGAAAATTTCATGAAACAAGAACACAATAAAGCTCCAGGTTGTACTAGTTGTAGAATGTACATTTCTTTCACGTTAGACAGCATTCTTCAGGTTAGCCAATTAATAAGTACCATATCTGACTGCAGTCTATGTGCTTTTTACCTTTATTTGATACTGAATATCAATAGGAAGGGTTAATGTGTGCTTCAGACTTCAAAGTATAATAGCAGAGAGAGGGGGAAGAGAGCTTTTGCTTGCATTGACTTCATTAGTCAAATTCATTATATTCTGTGCATAGGGTAAATAGTCTCCTTCTCACATTGGCCCTGGTCTCTGTGATGAGTTCTCCCTTCCCAGCCTTGTGTTATTTCAGATCAGTTTTCAGGATGTCGGGTCAGCTTGGTAAAGTTTGAAAGTGAAATCTTAGGACAATTTTTTCCTCCACATTTTCTAATTTTTTATTTCTAGGAAAATCTGTAAGCATGTCTGCAGCCATGTCACATAGGGGTCACAAAAAAAAAAAATTCTTCTGTGAGTGCAACGGCCTTTTTAGGGTTTTATTACTATGAGGAGAGACCATGACCAGAGCAACTCTTATAAAGAAAAAACAGTTAATTGGAGATGGCTTACAGTTTAGAGATTTAGTCCACTGCCATCATGGTAGGAAGCATGGTGGCATGCAGGTGTACATGGTACTAGAGAGGTAGCTCTTGAGTTCCACATTTGAAATGCCAGGCAGCGGGAAGAAAGAGTAAGCCACTGGGCTTGGCTTGAGCTTCTGAAATGTGAAAAACCTCTTCCAGTGATACAGTTCCTCCAAAAAGGCCACACATACTTCAACAAGGCCCCACCTCCCAATAGTGCAACTCCCTATGAACCTCTGATGGATATTTTCACTCAAACCACCATAATGGTTTTAGATGTAAATTGGAAAATAGTGAGGTTTTGGTGGGAATTCTCCTGAGAAGAGAGTATATGTTTGGTCTTAAAAGTATGATCCTGTCTATGGGGAACCCTAGGTGAGACGCCTACCAGCATGGGGTATGGAGACATAAGTGGCCATCTCCTGTAGACTTCTAGGGGAGGGAGAGAGGGAGGGAGACATCAACCCTCCTACAGAATCTTCAACCCAAAATTTGTCCTGCCTCAAGATGGTCAGGGTAAAGTGGAGCACAGATTGAGGGAACAGCCAGCAACTGCCCCAACTTGAAATGCATCCCAGGTAACAAACCCAATCCCTAAACTTTTGATAATATTCTGCTATGCTTGCAGACAGGAACCAAGCGTAACTGTCTCCTGAGAGACTTCATCCAGCAGCAGACACCCACGCCAAACATCAGGTGGTGCTAGAGGAGTGTGGTGGAAAAGTTGAAGGTAGACTTGAGTGAGCCAGAGGAGTCAAGGACACCACAAGAAGACCTCCAGAGTCAACTAACCTGGCCCATGGAGGCTCACAAAGACTGAACCACCAACCAGAGAGCATTGAGGGGATAGACCTAGGCTTCCTGCACATTTGTAGCAGATGGTCTTCATGTGGGTCCCCTCACACTTGCAGTAGGTGCTGTCTCTGACTCTGTTGCCTGCCACTGGATCTCCTTTGCCTAACTGAGCTTCCTGGTTGGGCCTCAGAGGGAGAGAATGTGCTTAGTCCTACTGCTATTAAATGTCCCAGGGTGGGTGGGGCGGTGCCCAAGAGTGGCTTCCCCTTCTTTGGGGAGAAGAGAATGGAGGCAGGGGACTGGGAGGATATGGGGTAGGGGACAATTAGGATGTAAAGTGAATAAGAAATAAATTAATAAAAATATTATGTTTCTGGAGATTCAAGCTGTTTTCTTGCGACTAATAATCTGGTAAGCTGTAATATCCATGATTATAATGATACTGTTCTCATAATTTATAATTTTAACATCCATTTATGCACATTACAATGATATTATTGTATATATAATTATTATGTATGCGTGTGTGTGTGTGTGTGTGTGTGTGTGTGTGTGTGTATGTGTTTATATGTCTGTGTGCCTGTGTGTCTATGTGTATTCAGGAGACAACTTTCAGGAGTTGCTTCTGTCTTTCCACTCTGGGCTCTAGGGCTCAAGTATGCATTCAGGCTTGCACAGAAAGCCCCTTTACCAGCTGTGCCATCCTGACAGCCTTCAGTATGCAACTTTCCTTTTATAAGATTATCTAGCATGTTTTACTCTACCCATCCTAAAATAGCAAATACTTTCGGACACATTGACTGCCCTGCGTTTTTAAACATTCAGTGGTTTGATGCTCAGACAACATAAATGACTATTTTATTCTTTATTTGTTAGTGTTCCTGTGAGTGTGTGCCTCCCCCTGTTGTTTGCTCCTCACGAGCCTGAACTCTTGTGGTGAGTTTTCCACCCAGATCTACTCAACTGAAATAATTTTACTGAGCACTTACTAAGTGGATGGCAATTTTGGTAATTGATTTAAGAATGTTGTAATAGAATTTTCCCCGTCTTTAATGTCACAGTTTGAATGAGCTAGATATGATCCACTTTACACTCAATTTGATATTTCAATCTATTATTCAATAAATTATTTATTGAATAACTTAGGGAATCCTAAGCTTATGTTGTGGGAAATAGAATCAGTTAAGTAAATTAGTAACTAAAGCAGATGACATATCTTAACATAATAAAAAGTAAGGTAGGGCATGGATCAGGGTGCACTACAGGATGCTTGAGGAAGGATAATTTTCTGGCTCCTCTATGAATGCTTGCAAGTTCTGAAGCCTACTATTTCTGATACGAACATGCTACAGTAAGGTTTAATGGAGGCTGGGAAAATTGAGGACTTCAGGAGCCACTTACGTTTTTATTTAATTTTATACTTCATTCATATTGAAGGGCCATATTTCCCTGTTTCCTGGGAGGCCCATACTATTCAAGTTTCGGGCGAGCCACCACCTCTTCTGGGAATCTGCTCCTGATCGTCTCATTTCTCCCAGGTATAAGCCATCACTCATGCTTCCTTCTTCCCCTCTGAGCTGCGCTGGCCTCTGCTCTGGCTGTCCTCCAGCTTCATCTTTTATTGCACATCAGAGAACAGAGTCTTGTGTCAGTGGAATTTGTTCCTGCCTCATACTGTGTCCAGGACTTGGCACATAGTTCATGTTTAATTAATGAAGAATTGGCAAAAGACCAGGTCGAGTAATCAGATTGCCCATGTTTTTATTGCAATCTAAGGGTATTTTAAGATAAATATTGTTCAAAGGCTTAAAAGTCTCTGGTAAGCCAGAGGCTCTTTGAAATTAGTAATAGCTTTCAGAATATCTAAAATAAGATTTTTTTAAAAAAAAAATTTAGAGTTAAGAAATTGAGATATTTAAATAAACAGTACAACATTGAGTGGAAAGTCAGCTTGCAAATCACTGATTATCTCTAAAACTACGTGAAATGGGAGATTGACCCATTACAAGGACAGGTCTCATGGGCCAATACTGAGCTCCGCAGTGTGTTTGTAGCTCTCTGTGTAGTTTATATCTCTGTGTTAGACCTAAGCTGAGAGGCCAATACTGAGCTCCGCAGTTTATTTGTAGCTATGTAGTTTATGTCTCTGTGTTAGACCTGAGCTGAGAGGCTAGGCTTTGTTGGTAGTGGAAGAAGCCATAAAGTGATAGAAGATACCAAGTCCAAAGTGCATGCTGCCTGCATCCCTTCAGATGGTTCCAGAAGCAGGATCCCCGCTCAAAGCCTCACATGTACTCTCTCACCGGGTTCTTACCTGCCTTTCTGTGAGCTCTTCCACACAATTTCAGTCTCTGACTGTGACTTTCTAGAATCCAGTTTTGTCAGTTACCTCAGTTGGTCAGTTTTGGTTCAATGTTAAAAAATGTTGATTGAAAGAGAGAGAGAAGCTGGGCGTGGTAGTGCATGCCTTTAATCCCAGCACTCAGGAGGCAGAGGATGTCGGATTTCTGAGTTCGAGGCCAGCCTGGTCTACAAAGTGAGTTCCAGGACAGCCAGGGGTCTATACAGAGAAACCCTGTCTTGAAGAGAGAGAGAGAGAGAGAGAGAGAGAGAGAGAGAGAGAGAGTTAGTTCTACAGAGAGTTCTAGAGTCATACTTAGGTGTGAATCCTGGCTCCTTACTGATGATTACCTTGCGAACAAATACTGTTCCCTCTTTGCATATGAAGAATGAGTGACTCAAATCAGGAGCAGGCTTGTCTGAGGCCAGAGGAAAGGTGGCAATGTTCCCAGATGATACTCCCAGTACTCTGCCTCATTTGTCTGAGACTCCTGGTTAACTGCTAGTTATCCCTCTGGGGTTCCATGATTAACACAGCTGAGGAAGACAGAGATAACACTGCCACGTGTCCACTGCTCTAGCTTGCTTTGTGTGGCTGAGATATAGCACCAAGTGAGAAAGCAGCATGTGAAGCAGAGGGCTGGGATGGAATGCTGCTTACAGGTTGCACTTGAGAAGTTGGTCAGTTTGCTTTCTTTCTTTCTTTCTTTCTTTTTAATTTTATTAGATATTTTCTTTATTTACATTTCAAATGCTATCCCCAAAGTTCCCTATACCCTCCCCCCCACATCTGTTCCCCTACCCACCCACTCCCACTTCTTGGCCCTGGAATTCCCCTCTATGGGGCATATAATGTTTGCAAGACCAAGGGGGCTCTCTTCCCACTGATGGCCGAATAGGCCATCTTCTGCTACATATGCAGTTAGAGACACGAGCTCTGGGGGTACTGGTTAGTTCATATTGTTGTTTCACCTATAGGGTTGCAGACCCCTTCAGCTCCTTGGGTTCTTTCTCTAGCTCCTCCATTGGGGACCCTGTGTTCCATCCAATAGCTGGCAGTGAGCATCCACTTCTGTGTTTGCCAGGCACTGGCATAGCCTCATAAGAGGCCGCAATATCAGGGTCCCTTCAGCAGAATCTTGCTGGCATGAGCATTAGTATCTAGGTTTGGTGGCTGATGATGGGATGGACTCCCGAATGGGGTAGTCTCTGGATAGTTCATCCTTTCATCTTAGCTCTAAATTTTGTCTCTGTACCTATATCCTTTCATGAGTATTTTGTTCCTTATTCTAAGGAGGAATGAAGTATCCACACAATGGTCATCCTTCTTGGTTTTCTTCTGTTTTGCATAATGTATCTTGGGTATTCTAAGTTTCTGGGCTAATATCCGCTTATCAGTGAGTGCATATCTAGTGACTTCTTTTGTGATTGGGTTACCTCACTAAGGATGATATCCTCCAGATACATCCATTTGCCCAAGAATTTCATAAATTCATTGTTTTTAATAGCTGAGTAGTACTCCATTGTGTAGATGTACCACAGCTTCTGTATCCATTCCTCTATTGAGGGACATCTGGGTTCTTTCCAGCTTCTGGCTATTATAAATAAGGCTGCTATGAACATAGTGGAGCATGTGTCCTTATTACCAGTTGGAAGATCTTCTGGGTATATGCCCAGAAGAGGTATTGTTGGGTCCTCTGGTAGTACTATGTCCAATTTTCTGAGGAACCACCAGACTGATTTCCAGAGTGGTTGTACAAGCTTGCATAACTCAGGACCACCCTCCTGTTCAGGGATAGCACCACCTACAGGAGGCTGGGTCCTCTTGCATCCATCATTAATCAGGGAAATGCCCCACAGCTTTATCTCTAAGCTAATCTAACAGAGGCATCTTCTCAGCTGGGGTTTCCTCTTTCCAGCTTGTGCCAGCTTGACAAAAAAACTAACCAGCACATGTAATTTAGCTAATTCATATTAATTTTCTTTGAAAAATTTGCTAACAAAGCCATTAAATACCCAGGCCTTCCAGTTTATGATGTCAAATGATCATTATGAAAATGTTCGAAAATGTAATAAGGCTGACATACTAATCGAAGTTTTGAATAATTTAACATTTCAACAGGATTGTTGATTATAGAATAAACAATGCATTCCATCCTCATCCCTTGGAATGTTAATCTCCTTCTCTTATATAAAGGATAATTTTGCTTTATCTATTCTTATTACAATACCAAACATTATCTTTAGTCATTTTGCATAATAAACATTTGTCCTTTGAATAAGACACTTTCTTTAACAGGATTTTATTGTCTTGACACTAATTTTACACACGGACTCGGCTATGCTTCCTACTTACATGTCACACATGGGTTCTATTCATAGTCAAATTACAAAGGATAGCACTTTGCTCTGGTTAATTAGATGCTCTTTGGCCTACTCATTTATTTATATCCCTTCTATTTATCTCAACTCAAAGTTTAAGAAAATGTATACATTTTAAAACTTATTAAAAGTTATGGAGAAAGGCACTTTTAGAATTTGTCTGGCAACCACCACATACATATCTTAAAGTATTAGCATGATGGAAAATTAAAAAAAAATCTTGTTCACTAAGGAGTATATGATATGGTTTTCATGAATTTATGAAGCGATATTAGCAATTCTTTTACAGTTTTCTCTAATTCTAAAGTCACCAAGAATTCAAGAATTAGTGGGATAACAGACATGGCTCGGTTGTTTTGTTAAAAGGAGGAGGGGATATGGGGCTAAAAAGTAAGTATAATTTTAAAAAGAAGTAAATAAAGCAAAATAAAAAATAATTGGTGAACACTTAAATTCTGAATTAGAGTGGAAAATGAAAAAGTTTTGAAATATTTGATTTATTCTGTTTTAAGAGGCATTTAAAGAGTCTTTGAGCGATAAAATCACTTCCTTAGGTCATGTGAAATAGATGCTGTGTTCTAGAGGATAGTTGTGTGTGTAAAGAATGAATGTAAATGGCATAACATGGTGAGGAGCAGGAAGGACACTTGGACACAGCTGGATGAGAGCCTGTGGCCCTGAACAAGGCTTGTGGGGCAGGCAGGGTACTACATGCAGGCTGCTTAGGAAATGTCAGTGTGCAGTGTTTTATCCAGTGTGCAGTGCTTTATCCAGTGTGCTCTGGTAAGTCCACTCTCGTTATTGTGTGAAGATTGGGAAGGCTTTTACAGCAGCTCTGGGGAGACCATGATGATCTTGATGATGACCTTAATGCAAGTGCCAACGTGAAGATGAGGTAAGGATTTGAGGCAATTCTCACAGGACAGATTACAGGACTAGATTACAATGGCAGGATGGGGAAAAAGGAAAGAGTTCGAGATGATTCTCTGATAGTAGTATCACATGATTTTTATGAGTGGAAAGACACATTTCATTAGGTTGGGAAACTCAAGAAAGGATAATTGTGAGGGACATATTGAGAATTCATTCCAATTTATGAAAAAATGTGTTTGATACTCTTTCTATAAGAGCTCTGTATCCATAGAGATCAGAGGACACGTCTATACTCACAATCAACTTGAGAACAAGAAACATTGTTCCTTAGTACAGAGATCCTCAAAGTGTCCTAGAGCTCTTTAATCAAAGCTATGGAGCATCTCACCTACAACCTCACTGGTCTCTGGTCTTCTGCACCTTTCTCTAAATGTGTAGTCGTGAGAAATAGAAGGGCTTTGCCTGGTTTTGAGCTTTCACAGGTCCTTCTCCAAGCTAAGGGGATTCATTTAACCTGTCTGTGGTCTACTTTCTTTCTCTCTAAGATGGGGACAATAATGCAAACTCATGCAGTTGTTTGAGTGTCAAATATGGTCATTTACATTTTAAATTCTAATAACAGTCAGGATAGTAAATACCTAATGTGTTAGCAATCATCTTTATCCCTAAATTTGCTGTATTATATGCTAGTAGATCCTGACTCAGGATGTTTGTGAACACCATTCACATATTAGGAGAATATATGCTTTTCTCTATTTTTAAGAATTATTGTTTCTTGACAGTTTCATGTGTGTATGCAGTAAAATTGAGTAACTCTGCTCACCAATGGACCTCGCTTCCCTTCTTCTCTCCCACTATTCCTAATAAGCTTCTTTCTACCTTGATGTCTTTACTCTATGTGTGACCCACTGAGTTTTATTGTCATGGCTTGCTGTGAACATGAGTAGGAGATCATCTACAGGAGCACAGGGTAACTTATCAGTGGCCGTGCCACTGAACAAAACGGCACATTCTTCTCTAGCAACCATTAACTGCCTAGAGATGCTCGGGAAGGAGTGAGATCTTATGAGTGACGCTTCTGTGAATAATGAAATGTTGGTAATCCTAAATTTGTGAGGATCTGATGCAGGTCACGGCTGCATTGCATCCATGAATGCAAGGGTCAAGTCATATCTAGAATCCAATATTTTGGATTCTACCAGAAGTAGACAATAAGACTCTACTGCTGAAGATACTGTGTGCTTTGGTTTCAGATCAAAGAGAAAACAAGCTGTGAATGAGCTAGAAGTTTCCTCCTTGTTGACTTACTTTCATGGAGTCAGAAGGTGTGACTCAGGCTGCTTAAGGAGAAAAAGCATCCGTTGTCCTAGTCCTCTGTGAGCCTTTCACCTGCAGTGACATGTTTCTGGCAAGATATTCCCACTGGCATTATTTTTCCCTATTTTCTGGCTCTTACATTTGTTCTGTCTCCCCTTCTGTGATGTTTCCTAAGATGTAGGGTAGGAGAATGTATGCTATAGATGTCCCAGGTAGGACTAAGCAACCAATAGTTATTTATTCCTAGCACTTTGAGCCATGATGAGTTTCTGCATCATCTGCTTTCCACAAGCAAAATGATGCTTCTGTGTCAGAGATTAATAAAAATGTATGCATGTATGTATGTATGCATGCATGTATGTATGTACATATGTATGTATCATGTGTGTGTTGAGATGGAAGATTGAAAGTTTTATCATCATGTAAAACAGTTGTAACATGTTTTCCCTATGGCTTCTTCAGCCATGAGGTTTGATCAGCTCTCCAGTACCTGGCCTGAGTTCCTTCCTTTGGAGTGGGCATCAAATCTAATCAGGAAGCAGTTGGTTATTCCATAATAGTCTTGCTACTGTTGGGCCAGTGGACAGTAGACGTGTCTTGCCGGAAAGGTTGTTACTGCAGGTTGTAAGATTTACATATGATTAGACCATTGATGCTTTTACTTCCTTAGCATCCTGTGTAACACCTTCTGGCTCTATGAAAGTTAGACAGCAAGAAGGAAACTTCTGGTTCATTTACAGCTTGTTTTCTCTTTGTTCTGTAATCAAAGCACAAAGTATGTTCATCAATAGAGTCTTACTGTCTAGTTCACATAGGCAACCAATATAATGTCAATAGCTACAGATGTATGTTTTTTATAAGGGCTTCACTGAATTTTTGTATGGAGGTAAGAAATGAGACTAAAGCCCTGCTTCTTCTCAAGCAGTATCAGTTTTACCTGACACAATCTTAGAAATTGTTACCCATGGATATTATCAGTCTTCAAACTCACAATCTTTTGAGTCTAGAGGTTTTAAAACATGTTACCATGGTCTGGTAATACTCTTCCTTAGCTGGATCTGGGAATACAGTTTTAGATAACTTTATTTTTTTATCTTATTATGATGATTCTTTATGTTAAATTTCTATTTATCTAGCAAAATGTGTGCTCTTTGGATGAGGAATAGCTCTTGTACTTGGATTTGGTATATTCCCAATCAGACGAATGTGTTGCTAGTTTTGTCCAAGAGAATGTGGGTGGAATTCATACCCTAACAGGAAGTTGTCCAGTCTTTTTCATATTTTTATTTCCTGGGGTGTAGAATTAACTAAGCTCAACGGAGTCATGTTTCCAAAAGACACAGTGGACTTAGGGTCCCACTAAATCCGTGAACATTTTGTGATTGGTTACAGAATAAGAAATCAGCTTCTGTTGCATTGAATTATACAATCACAATTTTACAGTTATGGCTGCTGGTGTTACTCCAACTGCTTCTCTTTATAAATTCCTCTCTAGCGAGGTAGAACAAAATAGGTATATAGAGAAGTTCATTAGCTCTACATAGCCAAAGTAAGACTTTCATTCTATAACATAAACTCACATATAAACAATGTAACATTTCAGACATCTGATATTTTTATTTGTCTTCTCTGTTGTTTGAGATCAGCAAATAGGGGTTGGCACATTGAAATATATATTTAGGTCCCCCAAATACTCTTTGAAAATAATCTCCTGAAAGTCAGCAGCATTCAGTCTTCCTCCTGATTAGTCCACGTGTAGTGATTAGTCCACGTGTAGAGTGGTTGCTTTTGTTTACTCTAAGATGAGCTAATACCGCATCTCCTCAGACAATCACCTGCTGTCAGGAAATGTAGTAATGCTATTTCCAAGCAGCTAATTAAGTGTAAATCTTTCACTAATACATAGTAAAATCACAAACATTTACAAATCACTCCTTTCAAAGGCAGACTGGCTAAATTTACTTATAGATTATATTTGAGATTTATGAGATATTGTCTCTCTCATCTTGAAGACTTAATACCACTTGAGTTTAATGGGTGTAATGCATGAAGGCAGTGCCCTGGACTTTCAATCACCAGGAGATATGAGAGTTCAAGTGTGGGCATTACTATAAAGAAGGCATAGAAACAATGTTTGGGAAATAAATGGAGTGTACAAATCACGAGGTGGAAGAAGTGGTTTATATGATCTGAGCAACCTATTTTTCATCCTCCTTCCAAAATTATATGTAGAGCAGTGGAAGGCAATTAATTACAAAGGCTCATGTTTAGTATCAACATTTTTATTCTTCTTCTTTCATGCAATCGTTACATCCCTGCCCACCTCTCCTTTTGATTCGTGTTATCTTTATTTTTGCATGGAGAAGTAATTATTTTTTAGAGGTATATTATGCACACACACACACACACACACACATACATATATAAGCCCCATTTTCTTGCATAGTCTGACTTATGTGTTCACTGAGCCTGGATCATCTATACAGCAGAGGATCTGAGAATCCATCTGTGTAGTGAAGAGGAAGATATTAAAATAGGAAGCAGAATGGAATAGGAGTAGAATTTAAAAGTGAAAAGAGACAGGTGACAGTGACCAGTCAGTCCTTTAATATAGTTTATTATGTTATTTCTCAGAATCTGAGTCACCCAACTAGCCTTTCCTCAGATCCTAAAGTGCTCTGCAGATGTGCCATCTCATTCTTGGACCTTGGTCTGGGGAGTTGCTTAGTTGCCGCAAACCCTGAACTCCAACCGGCAGAGAGGGGTGGGGCGGGGAGGAACGACACAAATGCCAAGGAAGGTTTCTCCAACTTCTTTCTCAAACAGCCTTTTCAAACAGCATTCTCAAAACAGCATTCTCCCTCCCCACACACATCCTGTTTTTGTTTTTCATCAGTCCTATGACCTAATCCCTCCCCACTCCTGGTTCCAATTAAGAGTTCAGCCAGGGCGTGTGGTGATAGGTCAATGACTCATCAGACGGGCAGCACAGTATCGTCCAAGTGTACAGGCTCAGGTTCTTGGTAAACAGGGATCACGGGGTTTGGTCACACCCGCTTCCCACACTTAGTGTATTAGTAAATTTCTCGTGTGGTCCTGAGAACTTCAGGATTATGTGTGTGCCCAGCACTGGGGTGAGTGTGAAAGGATTAAGAGAAAGACAGTCAGTCTGGGTTGCTTAAAATGTGCTTTCACATTTGAAACCTGAGTGGCAATGATTCGTCCTGCTTTTACCCCTCCCCTATGGGATGTACAGCTGCTGCTCACTCTGCCTGGGTCAGTTGTCAGTCTCAGCCTTAGCATTGGAGCCAGAGTTGTCTACATGCTCCCTGTGCTTCTTTTCAGGCTGGCTGGGGACACATTATGAATGAGCACTTGATAAAAAAGAGTGAAGAAAGTTCTCTACGTACAGGAGTAAGCTTCCAGTGATGAAGTTAAAATGTAAAGCTACTTCTTGGAGGCCTCTCTTGGCCTTTCCTCCTGGTTCATTCCTTTGTAACTCCATAAACTATGGAGTCTCTCTCTGCAAAGGACCTACAACTGACCATCACTCAACTCTTATCAGAGGTGAGTCTTCTTACAATAGAATTCCTACAGCAGTGGGGGTTAACACAGAGGCCCACAACCAGACAGTGTGAAGAGAATGAGAGACTTTGGGTCACTTAATCCTAAAAAAGATGTCTTTATCAATCACCTTCCCTCAAAACTCAGGGGTCCACATAAAAAGGAAGCAAAAAGAATGTAAGAGACCGAGATGATGGATGATTTCAAGGAAATGGTGTCACTTAGACACAACAGGACTCATACACATATGAACTCACAGAGACTGTGAAATACTCAAGGGCCTGAAGGAGTTCAAGTCATAGAAGTCCAGCATTGAGAATGGGAGGTAGACACAAGGGCCCAGCCCTAACCAATGAGAAAGTGGGGTGCACACAAGGGCCCACCCCTAACCAATAAAAAAGGGAGGTAGACACAAGTCCCAGCCCTAACTAAAGAGAAATGGAGGGGGTAGACACAATGCCCCACCACTAACCAATGAGAAAGGGAGGTAGACACAAGGTCTCACCATTAACCAAGGAGCTATTTATGATTGCTACCTGCTCAGAAAGGGAAAAAAATTTTTCTACAAGGAGTTTCACTGTATATATTAACTACACTTGATGGCAGGCTCATGCAGTAGTTAGCCAACATAAAATAGATTCCACTTTGGGGGAGAGGAGGGAGGGATTTTGGTTTTGTTGTGATATTTTTTGTTTTGTTAGTTATCCTTATTTTTTTTTTTTTAGTTTGTCTGTTTTGAATTTTTATTATTTTTTGAGAGAAGAAGAAGAAGAAGAAGAAGAAGAAGAAGAAGAAGAAGAAGAAGAAGAAGAAGAAGAAGAAGAAGAAAGCACATTAAATTTTATGAGCAGGGAGGTGGGGAAGTTCTGAGGAATATGATCAAATATGATCAGAATATATTGTATAGAAAATTTGCATTAAAAATTCAAATTTAAGAAAACTCAGAGAGAAGCCAAATCCTCCCAGTCGTCCCTGGAATATTTTCAACTCACAAGGCAGCTATGCAGTAACATCTTCCCTATGGATAATATCTTTTACTAGTTCCACACCCTTGTTATGAATAAAGTTATTTCTCCTATGTATATAATATGTATGTAGAGGAAATATATTCATATATACGTATGGGAAATATATGCATACATATATCTAGGAGAAATATATAATGTAATTTATTATATATAATATAATACATAAGATACATAATATAATATATAAGATATAAACAGTCTATATAATTTTTTCTTTCACCATAGGAATCTGTTGACCAGTGTTACATTGTGCACATTTGATAATACACTCCACAAGGCACATTCCCATGAATGTGTTCACAGCCTGTCAAAGCAATTTTTTTATAAAAGCAGCATCATAAGACAATCCAAGCTAGCTTCTAGTTAGAGACTGCAGAAGAATTAGGAGAGCAAGACGCGTGTGCTGTAATTGTCCTTATCCCAGGCTGCAAACTTCAGAGCATTGCTCTTGGGGTCGGTGTGGCTTAGCCATTGCTAAAAGCATGGTTTTATAATTAGCCCTGGAGCTAGACTTGCCATAAAATCTTATTTTGCCACATGGTCTTGGATGTAGAAACTCAGACAATGTTCAATAAGCTGTTTATCTCACTGGGCTTTGCTTTTCTACTTGTTAGAAATGTAGGACAATACACACTTCTTCTGGATGCATGCTGTGAAGACTAGCTTTCTGTCTACTTGATACAAGATGGAGTTACTGAGAAGGAAGAAGTCTCAGCTAAGGATGCCTCAGTAAAATCTGGTACAGGCAGGTTAATAAGGCATTTTATTAATTAATGACTGATATGGGAGGACCCAGCCCTTGATGGATAGGACTGGTGGTCCTGGATTCTGTAAGAAATCAAGCAGGCAGAGCAAGCTACAGGGAGCTAGTTTGTAAGCAGCACCCCTCCATGGCCTCTGCTTCATCTCCTACCTCCAGGTTCCTGCCCTGCAGGAGTTCTTGCCCTTACTACTTTTGATGGTGATCTGTTGTATGGAGCTGTGAATAAAATGAAGTTCCTCCCCAACTTAGTTTTGGTCTTGGTGTCTCATTACAGCAATGGTAACCCAAACTGAGGCATCTGGTATGCTTTTATTTGGCCACTCTGCAGGTTAATGCACATGTTGTTAATTGTGGAATGCTATTTGGTTGTAGGGACTGAGCATATTTATCCAGGATTGGTCAGTGGGGGTACTCTATCTTGTGTTTCTGAAGATGAAGGATAAACTTACAGGCAAGAGCAGAACAGCTGGAAACATTCCTTGTGTCTTCTCTGTGGGAGGAAACAAGATCAACACGAAAACAAGATTAAAGTCCCCATCTTGCCTTCCACAAATAAAAATCACCTCAACTGAAGGTGAGAATGAAGCACATAAAGTACAAGTCTCATTTGAATCTGCACCAAAACCTTGCCTTTTCCTCACTGTTAAAGCCCTGTTACATTCTTATTTTTATTATTAATTGTAACAATATCATTTGGTGCCATTATTGTTGAAACCAGCTTGAGTTGAGCTTCTCCAGTCTGTGTTGAAAGAGTTCCCAAGCATTTAGTATAATTCAAGCTTGCTGTCATCACAAGCTTAATACTAGAATTAATACTAGTATTAATTCAAGGTTAATACCAGAATTGACTAACATAGGGTGGTAAGTATTAAATAAGATCTTATGTGTAAAATAGTAGCACCATGTCTGCATCTCAGTATGTTAGCTGTGATAATGAGAATGGGGATAGTGGCAATGACAATAGTTCTGTTTCCTTGTTATGACTTATCTAGTAGCACACATGTAATGGGTATTCATTAAATGC
The DNA here is from genome assembly GCF_900095145.1 of Mus pahari. Taxonomy (NCBI): domain Eukaryota; kingdom Metazoa; phylum Chordata; class Mammalia; order Rodentia; family Muridae; genus Mus; species Mus pahari. The sequence goes on along the minus strand of NC_034590.1, from coordinate 163,587,649 downwards.
CACTGGACACATCTCAATCTCTTCCCAAATGATGACAAGGAAGCTACGGAAGAGGAATCAGAATCTTTTCTGTTGCCAGAAGTAATAATTTTCATATTCTATCATTCTCATGTTTGATCCATTTTCTTGGTAATTTTAGACAAAGGCACTGATTCTACACCAATCTGCAAAACAGCTCAGTTGTCCCCTAGTCTTTTCCTCTTCAGAGGAACAAGGTGATTTCCCTGATTGCTGCATGACACTGGCTATAGCTAACATTCATTTTCCTGGGCCAATGCTCTGTATTACTCCTTTAGTCCATTTGGAGCTACTACACTGAGTAATTAATTTCTCATAGTTTTGGAAGTTATTAAGTCCATTATCAAAGCACTGAAGGTTTGATGTCTGGTGAGGACATCTCTGAACCTTGTCATGGAATCCTCTGTATGGAATTCACGTAAGGAGAAGGAAGTAGACACGGTGTATAATGGTGCATGGAGTCTCCTTGATAAGGACTTTGTAAGGACAGAGACATTCTATTGGCTTAATCAGGTCTATTAGGGCCTTCCCTCCTCTTAATGCCATCATATTGGTAACACTTGAATTTTGGAGGAGACATATTCCCTGTACCCCTTCCCCAAATGGGATTAAGGAAAATAAAAAAGTAATGATGGCTGTCCAGTACATCAAATAGATGTCATTTGTAAAAGTCTTTTATTTCTACCTTTTTATCTGTATATTGCAGGGTCATTTGGACTGGATAAATCACAAATTACTCCTACAAGATTGCCCTTCTCCTCAGCTTTTTTCAGTCTTCCCTAATTCAACAACAGGGGTCAGCTGCTTCTGTCTATTGGTTGGGTACAAACATCTGCATCTGACTCTTTTAGCTGGTTGTTGGGTCTTTCAGAGTGCAGTCATGATAGATCCTTTTTTGTGAGTTCTCCATATACTCAGTAATAGTGTCAGGCCTTGGGACCTCTCCTTGAGTTGGATCCCACTTTGGGTCTGTTGCTGGACCTTCTTTTCCTCAGGCTCCCCTCTATTTTCATCCCTGTAGTTCTTTCAAACAGGGACAATTATGGGTCAGAGATGTGACTGTGGGATGGCAACCCCATCCCTCACTTGATGCCCTGTCTTTTTGCTAGAGGTGGACTCTATTGTTCCCTCTCCCCACTGTCCATCATTTCATCTAAGATTCTTCCCTTTGAGTCCTGAGAATCTCTTACCTCCCAGGTCTCTGGTACATTCTGGAGGGTCCCACCAACTTCCCATTTCCCAAGGTTGCTTGTTTGCATTCTTTCTGCTGGCTCTCAGGGCTTCAGTCCTTTTTCCTTACCCAATACCAGATCAGGTTCCCCTCTCACTTGGACTCCCTACTGCCACCCTGTCTACTTTCCCTCCCAGGTTGCTGCTTCCATGCCCACTTGTGATTGCTTTCTTCTCCCTCCCAAGTGGGACTGAGTCATCCTCACTTGGACACTTCAGCTTGCTGAGCCTTTTGGGTTCTGTGGACTGTATCTTGGGTATTCTGTATTTTTTTTTTTTTTTTTTTGTGGCTAATATCCACTTATTAGTGAGTACATACCATGCATGTCCTTTTGGGTTTGAGTTACCTCACTCAGGATGATATTTTCTAGTTCCATCCATTTGCCTGCAAAGATCAGGATGTCCTCTTTAATAGCTGAGTAGTAATCCATTGTGTAAATGACTGTAGTCATAACACTCAGAGCTCAGCAGTCACATAACTGCAGTTGCTTTCTGGTGCCAATATTTACTCAGGCTCCTCTAGTATCCCCCTTGCCTTATTCTGTTCACACCATGCCGGATTTCAATGATCACTTTCATGTATAATGTATATTTATCTATATATTGCGCAACCCTATTCTTGGGAAGGACTCTTTCCATTCCTTTTTCCTTGGGTCTAGATTTCTAAGCAGACTTTGTCCCCGTTCTAATTTTATCTTCTACTTAACTGTTCGAAGACTCATATGTTTTAACATGTAGTGCTAGGCTCAGTTCCACTGCGATATTCTCAATGCATTTTGTCTCAGTGTACAATTTCGAACCTGCTCATAGAACAAAATCCTGAGAAAGTTGGAAACTATCATGAATAAAGACAGAAGCGTAAAGGAGGAATGTCAGTGAAATCTCAACAGTATTCATACTTTTTAATGTTTTTTTTCTTTTATAACTTAAAATCTACTCCCTTGTTTTTAATAGCTGAATAGTATTCCATTGGATAGATTACCATATTTTCTTTATCTATTCTATAGTTGAAAGACATTTAGGTTGTTTCCAGTTCCTGGCTATTCTTAATAAAGTTGCTATGAACATATTTGAGCAAGTGTCCTTGTGGTATGGTAGAGAGTTTTTTAGGTATATGCCCAGGAGTGGTATAGATGGATATTTGTAGCCTCCCCCAGCCTTGAGCAGGTTGACTTAGACCTATGTGGCAACTGTGAATGAGACCACCTAGGGCAGAGCCTTCCAACTTAGATGCTTCTATTGTTCTGTCACCTGCGCTGTTCTTCTCCAAGACTCTGTTACCTGCTGAGAGGCTGAACCTGCCTTCCTGAGAATTTTCTGAGATAGCTGGCAACCTGGTGACTGACAACTTACTGCCAACAAGTGTTGGCAACAAGGCATCAAGAGTGGATCAGCAGGGGGATGGGCTTTCCCCTTTATAAGCACAGACTCTTAGTAAACATTGGGCTTTTATCAGAATTTGTCTCGGCCTTGTTTCTTCTCTCACCATTTCCTCCCTTACAGCTCCAACCTTCCACTCAGGAACCCATTTCATGTGGCCGCGGGCAGCTACAGAGATTGAGGTATAACTATTCCAAATTTTCTGAGAAACTGCCAAATTAATTTCTAGAGTGGCTGTACAAGTTTGCACTCCCAACAGCAATGGGGGAGTGTTCCTCTTTCTCTACATCCTCACCAACATATGCTGTCAACAGAGGTTTTTATTATTATTATTATTATTTATTTTAGACATTATGATGGGTGTAAGGTGAAATTTCAGAGTAGTTTTTAAATTATGGGCAAATGGATGGAATTAGAAAATATAATTCTGAGTGAGGTAACCCAGCTCCAGAGAGACACTCATGGTATGTACTCACATATAAGTGGACATTAGTGATAAAGTACAGGATAACCATGCTACAATTCACAGACCCAAGTAGCAGGAGGGCCCAAGGAATGATGCTTGAATATCACTCAAAAGGGAAATAAAATAGACATGAAGCGTGGATGGATGGAAAGAGAGAACTGGTGTGAGATGGAGTGCGGAGGTGTGGGAATCAGGTATGAAGAAATCAGGGCCCAGGGGTGAGAGGGACTATTTAGAGAAGGGAAATTAGTGGGGATGCATCTCCCAGGAAAGCCAGGGACCTGGGGTAGGGGAGACTCCTGGGAGGATATGGGGGTGACCATAGCTGAGACTCCTAGAAGTGGCAGATATGGAGCCTGAAGTGGCCAGCTTCTGTGACCAAGAAACACTTCCAGTGGAGAAAGAAGAACACCAATCCAAAAAAAATAAATAAATAAATAACCCTACCCCAAATTTGTCCTGCTTGCAAGATATGTAGGGACAAAGATAGAAGTGAGATTAAGGGAAAGGACAAACAATGGTTCACTCCATGGAAGTGAGCCAATCCCTGCTTGCAAATAGGCACCTAGCATAACTGTCATCTGAGAGTCTTCATCCAGCAGCTGATGGAAACAGATGTAGAGACCCACAGGCAAACATTAGGCAGAGCTCAGGAAGTCTTGTGGAAAAGCAACAGGAAGGATTGAGCGATGCTGGAGGTGTCAATGACACTATAGAAAGACCTACAGAGCCAAGGCACCTGGGTCCGTGGGGGATCACAGAGACTGAAACACCAACCAAAGAGCATTCATAGATTGTACCAAGCCCCCCCCCCCCTGCACACATGTAGCAGATGCACATCTTGATCTTCATATGGATCCCCTAACAATTGGAGTGAGGACTATCTCTGACTCATACTCTGTTGCCCGTCCTTGGATCCATTTCACTTAGCTGGGCTGCCTTGTCTGGCCTTAGTGGGAGAGGATATATTTAGTTCTGACTCAACTTGATGTGCCAAGGCAGGTTGGTACCCAAGTGCGAGTATAAAGGAGGCTTACTTTCTCTGATTAGAAGGGAAGGTAGAAGGGAGGAAGGGGGATGGTAGGTTAAAACTAGGAGGAGAAGAGGAGGTGGGGCTGTGGTTGGGGATGTAAAGTGAATAAATAAATTAAGGAAAAAAAGTGAAAATAAAAGACTCTACTTCCTGCCATCAATTTTTAAAATCTTGTTTTTCAAACTTTTAGTGTGAGTCTGGTCATGCAGGACCATGTGGTCTATGGTGGTAGAGGGTGAGATAGTGAAGGGAGTGTGGTATAAAGCAATTTTCTGCTCAGTGATCAGATCATATAAGGAAGGGATGGTAAGTTGTTTCCCTGCCTAAGGCAGCAAGCTAGGATACAGCACAACGTTGTCTTATTCTTGGGTAGTTACAGTGGTTCTGTCCTGTCCTAGAGTGGTCATTGTCCTTCCCCAAGCTCTTGGGGTCAGTCATCCTGGAGGGGCTGCATTGAGGCCAACATGGCCATCTGGAACATAGGGAAAGATGACTGCAGAAACAGAAGGGAATTTCCTTTTTTCATAGAGTATCTGGGGGATTAAGGCAAAGCACCAATAAACCTGGGGAAATTTCGATAGATGGATATATGGGGTTTTGTTTGATTTGAGAACTACATATATTGTTTGCATCACATTAATTAATGGTGTACACTTTTTAAAATAATCCTTCCTCCCTATTAATAACACTGAACTTTAATCATTTATTCAACTTATTTAATTTGTGTGTGTATATATGTGTGTGTGTGTATGTGTGTGTGTATGTGTGTGCATGTGTGTGTGTGTATGTGTGTGTGAGAGAGAGAGAGGGGAGAGAGAGCAGAGAGAGAGAGAGAGAGAGAGAGAGAGAGAGAGAGAGAGAGAGAGAGAGAGAGAAAGAGAGAGAGAGAATGTGTCCATGTCAGTGGTTTTAGGTTCTTGCCATCTACCTTGTTTGAAGTTGATGTTTATTGCTGTGTAGTCCTGACTAGTTGGCCTCTAAGCTTGTAAGGATTCTCTAGTCTCCCTTCTTCCATCTCCCCTTAGGAGAAGTAAAATTACAGATATGTTTACATCTGGCTTTAATTGCATTCTGGACTTTCCAAGTCAGTTGCTCTGATCTTTGTGCAGCAAGTGAGTTTTTACCTACCGAGCCACACCCCAGGCTTCAACATGATTCATTCTTATTTGATCTCTATAAGGGCATGAAGTTTTAATGTATTGACTTAGAAAATTGAATTCTTATAGAAAATTAACTAAAAGTAACAATAAAATAGCTCTTATTAATTTGTTGTTTCTTAATTTAAAGTGACAATGAAACTCTTAAAATTTTAGTATTTAATGGAAATATGATTAACATATAACATTCTGACTCAAGTTTAATTTAATAATTAATAGCAACAGCATAAACCTTTGTTTCTGTTTCCCTTGCATAGATGTGGTAGGAAAGAAATACTTTGTCTAATGAGTAGAAATGAGCCTAATATATAATATATCTTCCATAGGGGTTAACTATTTCACTATTTCACTATTGTGTAAAGGACAATATATTTTGGAATTATTAAAGATAATAATATTAATTTTATGGTATTAATATGAATATTCATCTTGTATAATAGCAGATGCTTTGCCTAACATCTTGACATTGTTGAATCTTACATTCATTTTTACTGAGTATCTATGTTAGTACAAATATTACATAAGATACCAAGACATTTATAATAGGACCTATGACAAAAATATGTCTCTCACAATGTTTGTATCCATTGCAGAAAAACACAGATTTTTATACTGATAAATAAATGAAATAAACAGTCTATTAGGGCACAGTGACAAAACAGATAAAAATTGACTTCAGGTGTGGTCTTTCCCCATTTTTGTAAAGAAACTTGCACAGGAGAGTCAATTTCTAACTATACTTAAGATTCTTATAATTTATTTATTTTTACTTTACATGCATTGATATTTTTGCTGCACACATATCTGTGTGAATGTTGAATTTCCTGGAACTAGACTTGCAGACAGTTGTGAACTGGTTTGTGGGTTCTGGAAGTTTAACCATGGTCTTCTGGAAGAACAACTGATGAGCCATCTCTCCAGGTGTCTTCCCCAATCCTGCTGACTCTACTGTTTTTCTGGGGTTCCTCAAAGAAGGGCAGAGAATCTCTATATCTCTCCTCACACATTGTCACTAGGTTGAATTGAAGAGGACATTTTGCCAATTGTTTCTGTTTTTATTTTATTGGAAACATGAGAGCATTGTCATAAACAGTATTTGTGGATTCCTGTGTGCTGAGTTGTTAGAAGAAATGGAAATGTTCAAACGCATCAGATTAACTTATCAGGGTGAGTTGCCACTTTAAGAACTGGAGAATGAGGAGGCAGGGATCAGTGGAAGACAGTTTACAATCATAGCCTGAGTACCTCTGCAACCTGTGGAATTGACAGTGTCCCCTTGTGTCAAAATTGTCTCTTTAGCCTTATTGGATGTGTGGGTTTGTAAGGTAAATAAGCCATTGCTCACTTCAGCACTCAGTAAAACTGTCCTTCCGGAGTGGGGCATGAAGACCGCGCTCTATGTAAACTCTCCTGAGACCCACAAGGAGAAGGGAAGAACCCATTCACCACAGTATCAGTACATGAGGTATTTCAGCACCCTTCCCTGTTGACTGATTCTGTTGTCACTTAAGAGCCAAGGAATCTGTTCATTATTGCTTTTTATGGTACATGGTAGGCAGATATTCCATGAGTGAGCCTTATAACTAAGCTTTAAGTAACTTTTCTGTTTGTTTGGTTTTTGAAACACCACAACATCACTGGACATCTCAGGCTATCCCCAAACTCAGGAGGATGCTCCTGCCTGAAGCTCTATAGTGCAGAGATTAAAGGTGTAAACTACCTTGCAGAGCTGAGTCAAGTTTTTTAAAATATGAACACACACATGTATTAGCTCAGAGTCTGTAGCTGTCTGGTCTTTGTAAATCTTATTATAAATAGTGAATTAAACAGTCACTTGTTTTGAAGAATAAAATCTAGCTTAATATTTTTCTTAGATTTAAATAATTTATTTTCATTTTGTACTGTTTTAGTCCATCTTAGAAAAAAACGTCTAAGTAGGTTTTCTAGCGAATATTTCTTTTTCTTCAAAAACAATTTTTATTAGATATTTTCTTCATTTACATTTCAAATGATATCCCAAAAGTTCCCCATATCATCCCCCAGCCCTTCTCCCCGAACCATCCAATCCCGCTTCCTGGCCCTGGCATTCCCTTGTACTGGGGCATATAATCGTTGCAAGACCAAGAGCCTCTCTACCCATTGATGGCTGACTAGGCCATCTTCTGCTACATATGCAACTAGAGACACAAGCTCTGGGGGGTACTGGTTAGTTCATATTGTTGTTCCTCCTATAGGGTTGCAGACCCCTTTAGCTCCTTGGGTACTTTCTCTAGCTCCTTCATTGGGGGCCCTGTGTTCCATCCAATAGATGACTGTGAGCATACACTTCTGTATTTCCCAGGGACAGGCATAGCCTCACATGAGACAACTATATCAGGGTCCTATCAGCAAAATCTTGCTGGCATAGGCAATAGTTTGTGGGTTTGGTGGTTGTTTATGGGATGGATCCCTGGGAGGGGCAGTCTCTGGATGGTCCTTCCTTCTGTCTCAGCTTCGAAATTTGTCTCTGTAACTCACTCCATGGGTATTTTGTTCCCCATTCTAAGAAGGAACAAAATATCTACCCTTTTGTTTACATTCTTCTTGAGTTTCATGTGTTTCACAAATTGTATCTTGGGTATTCTAAGTTTCTGGGCTAATATCCGCTTATCAGTGAGTGCATATCTAGTGACTTCTTTTGTGATTGGGTTACCTCACTAAGGATGATATCCTCCAGATACATCCATTTGCCCAAGAATTTCATGAATTCATTGTTTTTAATAGCTGAGTAGTACTCCATTGTGTAAATGTACCACAGTTTCTGTATCCATTCCTCTATTGAGGGACATCTGGGTTCTTACCAGCTTCTGGCTATTATAAATAAGACTGCTATGAACATAGTAGAGCATGTGTCCTTTTTACAAGTTGGAACTTTGTCTGGGTATATGTCCAGGAGAGGTATTGCTGGATCTTCTGGTAGTACTATGTCCAATTTTCTGAGGAACTGCCAAACTGATTTCCAGAATGGTGTACCAGCTTGCAATCCCACCAGCAATGGAGGAGTGTTCCTCTTCCTCCACATCCCTGCCAGCGTCTGTTGTCACCTGAATTTTTTTATCTTAGCCATTCTGACTGGTGTGAGGTGGAATCTCAGGGTTGTTTTGATTTGCATTTCCCTGATGATTAAGGATATTGAACATTTTTTTCTCAGCCATTCAGTATTCCTCAGTTGAGAATTCTTTGTTTAGATCTCTACCCCATTTTTAAAATTTTTTATTAGATATTTTCTTTATTTACATTTCAAATGCTATCCCGAAAGTTCCCTATACCCTCCCCGCACCCCTGCTCCCCTACCCACCTGTGGGGAGCCGTCCTCACAATCGCCATGGCAAGATGACGCTGGTATCCGGTGTTCTAACTGGTTTTGATTTTTCTAGGGCATAATTTCCCTCCTTGTGTTGGAGTTTTCCCTTTTTTATCCTTTGAAGGGCTGGATGTGTGGAAAGATATTTTGTGTATTTGGTTTTGTCATGGAATACTTTGGTTTCTCCATCTATGGTAATTGAGAGTTTTTCTGGTTATAGTAGCTTGGGCTGACATTTGTGTTCTCTTAGGGTCTGTTAAACATCTGTCGAGGATCTTCTGACTTTCATAGTCTCTGGTGAGATGTCTGTTGTAATTCTAATAGGCCTGCCTTTATATGTTACTTGACCTTTTTCCCTTACTGCTTTTAATATTCTGTGTTTATTTAGTGTGTTTGTTGTTCTGATTATTATGTGTCGGGAGGAATTTCTTTTCTGTTCCAATCGATTTGGAGTTCTGTAGGCTTCTTGTATGTTCATGGGCATCTCCTTCTTTAGATTTGGGAAATTTTCTTCTATAATTTTGTTGAAGATATTTACTGACCCTTTAAGTTGAACGTCTTCATTCTCATCTACTCCTATTATCCGTACATTTGGCCTTCTCATCTGGATTTCCTGGATATTTTGAGTTAGGATATTTTTGTATTTTGCATTTTTTTTTATTATTCTGTCCATGTTTTCTATGGAATCATCTGCTATTGAGATTCTCTCTTCCATCTCTTGTATTCCGTTGCTGATGCTCTCACATCGATGGTTCCTGATTACTTTCCTAGGGTTTTTATCTCCAGAGTTATCTCCCTTTGGGTTTTCTTCATTGTTTTTACTTCCATTTTAGATCTTGGATGGTTTTGTTCAATTCCATCACCTGTTTGGTTGTGTTTTCCTATAATTATTTAAGGGATTTTTGTGTTTTCTCTTTAAGGACTTCTACCTATTTAGCAGTGTTTTTCTGTAATTCTTTGAGGGATTTTTGTGCTTCCTCTTTATGGGCTTCTACCTGTTTAGCAGTGTTCTCCTGTGCTTCTTTAAGTGAGTTATTAATATCCTTTTTACAATTCTCTACCAGCATCATGAAATATGATTTAAATCCAAATCTTGCTTTTCTGGTGTGTTGGGGTATCCAGGACTCGCTGTGATGGGTGTAATGGGTTCTGATGGTGCTGAGTAGTGTTCGTTTCTGTTAGTTAGATTCTTACATTTGCCTTTGGTCATCTGGAAATCTCTGGTGTTAGATGTTCTAGCTATCTCTGGTTGGAGCTTGTTCCTCCTGTGATTCTGTTAGCCTCTGTCAGCACTCCTGGGAGTTTAACTCTCTCCTGAGTCCCAGTGGTCAGAGCACTCTCTAGAATCAAGCTCTCCTCTGGTGGGGAAGGTGCACAGAGCTCTGGGACTCAGCTCTGCCTCCTGGTTAAAGATGAAGGCCAGAAGGGACCCTGTCCAAGAAGCTCTGTTGCTTCTGCGGCCCTAATGCTCTCCTCCTGCTTGGACCTGTCTCTGAGAGACCCGGGATACAAGATGACACTCTCACCTGAGTCCAGGGGTCAGAGCCCTCTCTGGAGGCCTACTCTCCTTTGCTGGGGAAGGTGTACAGAGTCAAAAACAATTTTTAAAAAAGAAATTACACTCTAACTATGATGCCATCATTCAAATGCCAGGCAACAATTCTTATAATTCCATCTTCTTGGTTTTCTAAGAAGCTTCATCTTTAACTCAGACCAGTAATCCTAGGATCCTGGGTGTGCTAAGGCCCCTGTGGTGTGGAGAGTCCTCTGGGGACCACGGGACCTTCTGCTGAGTTTGTGCCCAAGGTGGCCTGGAGCTGGTGCCAACTGGAATGAGCCCCAGCTGCTGGTCAGGCAGGTTTCCTGTGTCCCTGTTCCTGCTGGCACAGGCCCCTCCTAGTTGCTTGGAACAGATGTTGTGTTTCACTCACTAGTGGTCCTATGATCCTGGGTGTGCTAAGTTGCCTGTGTCATGGAGAGTCCTCTGGGAACAGTGGGACTGTCTGCCGAGTTTGTGCCCAAGGTGGCCTAGGGTTGGCGCTGACCGGAATGAACCGTGAATATTTCTAAAAATCTTTACTATGGAGGATGGAGCAGGAGTTTGGGTCTAGGTTGGGCTAAACAGACTCTTTCCAAACAAAGAGAAAGAAACAAAGAGAAAAAGCAGCCATCTCAAGAATATGGGGAAAGTAAGCATTCTTCTCCACATCTGAATTTGTAATGCCCTCAGTTCCCAAGGCCGAAGACTTGCTTGACCACGGTCCCAATCTTATTTTCTAGAAGACATTTGGAAAGATTAAGTAAATAACAATAGGTCACAAAGAGGAATAAGCTAGTTCTTCTTTGCCACCACTGAGGATGGGACTTCTGTGTCCAATTGGTTATTGGAACCTGCTGGGAGTTCTCAAGAGCAACTGATAACATACTGGGCCTGTTTCACTTCAAAAGAGCATTTTCTTCTGTGGATTAAAGCAGATGACATCAGTTCCCAGATAAACACCTGCTGTTTCTTGATAGTGCAGCAGGGAACTTACAGGGACTTCTACTTTGACCTGGAATTGTCTGTGGACTCACCTCTTTGAAATTGTTTATCTTGAAGAGACAGCTTGGAAGCACAGAAGCCAAGCAGTGCGTAATTGTCAAAAGCCAATAGCGGATCCATTGCATCCCTGTGCTTGACTGACTTTCCTCTATAACCTCACTTCCTCTTGGTTTAAGTGCACTATTCATTACATTTTGACAAAGTGCACCTAGATGTACTTAGCAAAGAGCTTGAGAAGGAATGTGTTTATATGTTTTTCATGAAAAGCAAATGGACACATTTTACACCTGAATGTTTTATTTGGCGCTATGACCAGGCTGATGTCAGCTGGGCTGTGTTTGCGTGCTTCTTGGTAAACTGATTATTTTTAATGTGCTCATTGAGCTCTCTTGATCAGTGAGTTATTTTGTGAATCTCTGCTTTGCATTTCCCCGATTGCTACAGAATGCTGAACATGTAAGTGTTTCTCAGTCATTTGTGTTTCCTTTCTTGAGAATTCTGTTTAGATCTGTACCCCAGTTTTTAAACTGGGTTATTTGTTTTCACAATGTCGAGTATTTTTTAGTTCTTTATATATTTTGGATATTAGACCTTTAATGAATATGTAGTTGGTAAAATTATTTTATCTTTCTGTAGCCTGACACTTTGTCCAGATGGGGATGTTCTTTGCCACAGAGAAGTTTTACAGTTCCATAAGGTCCTATTTATTAATTGTTCATATTGCCTGTGCTATCAGTGTTTCTTGATCAGCAAGCTACTCTGCTGTTCTGAAAGTCTTTGTACCAATGAGTTCAATACTATTCCCAGTTTTCTCTTCTATCAGATTCAGAGTACCTTGGCTTACGTTGAGGTCTTTGAACTGTTTGTATTTGAGTTTAGTGTGGGGTGAGAAGTATGGGTCTCCTTGGATTCTTTTACATACAACCATCTGATTGATTAGCACAATTTGTTGAAGGTCTTGGGTTTTTTTTGTATTTTTTTTTTTAAGTACGTGTTTCTTGCTTCTTCGTTAGAAATCAGGAGTCCATAGGTGTGTGGCCTTATGTTTGGTTATTCAATTTGATTTCTTTGATAAACTGTCTGTTTCACTCTACTACCAGGTGGGTTTTGTTACTATAGCCCTGCCACACCTTTTCAGATCAGGGATGAAGACACTTTTAGCTGCTTTTATTATTTAGGATTGTTTTAGATATGCTGGGGTTTTGTGTTTCATATGAATCTGAATATGAATTGTTTTTTCAAGATGTGTTTTCTGATTTTGGTAGAGTTCACACTGAATCTGTAGATTGCTCTTTGCAGGAAGACCATTTTCACTAATTCTGCTGATCTATGAGATGGGGATCTTTTCACCTTTTGTTTTTTTTATCTTCTTCAATGACTTAAAGGTTTTATTACACAAGACTTACACTTACTTGATTAGAGTTACCTCAAGATATTTTAGGGTTCATGGGGGGCAATTGTGAAAGGTATTATTTCCCTGAGTTTTTCATCAGTCTTTTGTCTTGTGTATATAGGAAGGCTACTGGGTTTTATGTGCTAATTGTGTATCCTGTTATTTTATTGAATGTGTTTATAAGCTGTACAAGTTTCCTGGTGGGAAAACATTTGTAGGATGATATATATATATATATATATATATATATATATATATATATATATAAACATATCATCTTGTAATAAAGACATTTTGTCTTTTTCCTTTCTTGTTTGTATCCCTTTGATATTTTTTGGTTGTCTTTTTGCTCTACCTAAGACTTGTAGTAGTATATTGAATAAGTATAGAGAGAGGGGACAATATCTTGTTCCTGTTTTAGGAGAAATGCTTTGAGCTTGTCTTCATTTAGGTTGATACTGGCTGTGGACTTGCTGTAAATCACTGCTATTATTATGAGATATGTCCTTTTTATCTCTAGTCTTTCCAATATTTTTAACATGAAGAGATGTTGGATTTTGTCACAAACCTTTTATACATCTAATGAGATGGTCATGTGGTTTTTGTCTTTCAGTCTGCTTATACAGTGGATTGTGCTTATTGATCTATGTATGTTGGACCATCCCTGCATCTAGTTACCTTGTATCAGCTGTACAACATTACAGTGGAGCCAGGACAGTGTAATTGGAGCATGATAACAAGACAAATACTGTACAGAATCACTCAGAACCTCTTAACCTTCCCTATGCCATACAACAACTCCAGGACTACATTATCCCATACATCTGTGACTCTCAAAAGAAAATTGTCTATGGAGATACCTCACAGCTGAAACATAGGCCATGTGCACACTATTTGTCAGCCATGTTAATATTAGAATCTAGCAGCATATAGACTTTATTTAAATGTTAGATCAAACTGCTAGTTATTTAATTATTTTTAGTTTTAAAACATTCCTGTTGGGAGGAGACCATCATGGTTTAACTTAGTGACTGTATATCATTAATTGCTAAACACTCTTTCTTTTAGATACATATATCTCTTAGAATTTTGAGCACAAAATGACATTCTGATAGAATGTAATAATTTTTTCTCTCACCCCACACATTAAAATTGCTTACTATTATAACAATTACTAGTGCTCAGCCCTGGGATGTGATGGTACCCATGAGGGTAAGATATATTTGTCTAATAATAGTTTATAAAGCTCATGTGACTCTGAAGAGAGCCAATTTTGTAAATCAATGTTTTGGTAGGAATATCATTAGGCTTTTGGGTAGAAATACCAGGCATTATGATCCTTCCTTGTGATTTAAGGGCCCTTGGTGTAACAGTAGCAGTTCATCAGATACACACTAATAGCTGTGGATCCCCAGAGTGCTAGTTCACCTGTGTCGAGGCTGCCAGAGCTCTTCACCTGTACAACCTTTACTCAGAGCTCAGTCATAATTCTGCCAAGACACTCCATGATTTTAAGAAGTGGATGGATACCTTCTGAATTCTGAGCATATGTTTTTCTTCTAGAATGACTCACTTGAAAGACCTTTTCTAGAATTTGTTTTATAGGGATTTAAGAGTGTTAGTGTGAATGTAGAAACCATGTTAGTTGGGAAACGGCTGAACAAATCCAGTTGGTTTGAGAGGCTAAGAGCAATATGGAACCTGAGTCCATTGAAAGTAGGTCAGAGGGGCAAGGGAACAGCTCAAAATTAATCAAGATACATCACATTTTGGTACAGGAATAGGAGAAAGGGTTTAGTTTAAATATTTTACTCTTTCAGTTGAGATTGGCCACAGATAAGGTACAGACAAAACCAAGAGAGATCAGTGGCCCTGGCTTTGATGAATGAGTCCAGGAAGGAGCTAGTGTGTTTTTCAGCTGCACATGCTTACTTAGTGTATTAACTTCCTTTGCTTCTAGCCATACTGAAGAGGACCCTTAGGCATACATTTAAACAAACCTGTCATTTATAACACTGTGTTATACTGATGATTTATTGGGTCCACACACTGTCTTAAATGTCATGGCAAGGGGTGTAAGACATTTTTTTAACATTAACATTATAACAATTCCACTCTCTCCTGCTATCTGAACCTTGAACGTTTTAAGTTTACAAACTCTGAGTGACAACCTGTTGTTAGCCTCAGGCCAGCTTCACATCACAGTGGAAAGGCTCATCCTTCTTCCATTGGAAGGTTACATCTCATGGTGGCTTCAGATTTCCTCCTCAGAGGCAATATAGGATACAATCGTTTGGAGCTTAAAAGTTACCTAAAGAACCGTGTAATAAAAGTTTGGTATCCAAGTTTGCACCATTAGAAAGTTGTAGGAAACATTAAGTTTCGCCCTGTGATAAGTTTTAGACAATGGAGTATGTTTTCAAAGCTGTTCAAGAGAAGTTAGGGCAAGAAGAGGGAGGAACAGGACAGAGGGGAGCAAGGGAAGGGAAGAGGAGGTAAGAGGAGAAAAGAGGAAAGCTACCAGAAGGAACCACTATTGGCCAGCCAAAGCTTTGTTTTCTAAGGATGATATAAAATAAATAATAATATGGCACTCTTCTCTTTGCCATTAAGAGGCTTTTCATTTGGAACGTAGTCACTGGGAGATTGTCCCTGTTCCAGTAGGTGGCCTTAGGCTTATGTTCATGTTAGCAGCACTAAACTGGACTCAGTGGGTTATTTAAAAGAAAAGACATTATGTTGGGGGAAGATATGTACTGGGGGTAATGGAGGGGTTAAATATTAAGTGGGTAGTAGAAGATGGATATCTTCAAGAGACATTATATACATGTATGAAAATTTCAAATAAAATCATGAAAATTGGTTAAATTGTGACTGTTCTTGCAGAGGCGCTGGTTTCATATCCCAGCACCCACGTGACTGCATAATTCAAACCTTAACTCAAGTCCAGGGGGTTGGACACTGTCTTCTAGCCTCTACAGGCACTAGTCACATATATGGTACACATGCATATATGTAGAAAATCTTTCATACATGTAAATACAAGTAGATAAGTCTAGAACAATTTTCATTTTACAAGTAGAAACAAAAGCCTAGAGTGTTCATGCTTCCAATGATCTGAAAAATTCAAATATTAAACTATTAATATTACTGCCATGTCTTGAACAAAACAGAACTGAGGTGACGACTCTACAAATTCCTTGGATTAGAGAGTAAAGCTTTGGGGTTGCAGCATTTGCATATTTCATTTTAGAGGACTAGAGAGTGGGGGCCTCCTTTGAATCCAGTTGTACTTGGTGTAGCTTTGCCTTTAGCTAGGTAAGGCTGGACCATACATGGTAGAGGTCCGATGCATCAACCTCAAAACCTTCCTCTTGTTATGTTCTTTCAGTAGTCTATGGCTATGTCTGGGCTGATGGCAAAACTGCATTTTTATTAATGAGTCCAGCAAGCTAAGGGCAGGAGTAATTTACCCTAGGTGTCTGAATGAGCCATCAGCCATCTATTTTGATTCAGTCCATTACCTGCTTCCCATGAGGAATGAGCTGAGAGTCTGGCTCCAGATTCAGAGTGCAGGGAAGATGGATAATATGCTCACCTTGCGTTAGCCATGGGATCTCCATGTGATTTCTTTCTGAGATCATAATGTACAATCATACTTTTCTTTAGGAAAATCTCTTTTTCTTCCCTTAATGATAATGGGCTTCTTAATATCTTTGTTCTTCTCACAGTTATAGATTACAGTGCCAGTTATTCAGAGTAGAATCCTTAAAATAATTCTTCCTTTTCACATTGTTCCAGATGGCTGCCTTAATTTGTTTATTGCTTTTGCAGATGTTGCAGAGAATCTTTGGTAAAATAAGCCAACGATGGATGACTGCAGTTAGTGAAAGGCCTTTTCCAGTGTAATCTGCATATATACTGAATCATTGTGTTCTAGACTCAGGACTTGCAGGGTTTAAGGAACTAGAGATTTATCATTTGGGATGGTAAACAGTCTTGCTTTTTCTTGAATGACTATACCCTTGAAAATAAATTTAGTAGCAATAAATTATGCATCCTTTTGTCAAATCATAAAAGCAGTTGTATAAGTACAATTTCTTATATTTTAAACCCTATTACAAAGTTACTAAAGTATATGACTATAATCCTGACAATAAAACCACCAGATATAATTGTAATTTTGTTTGTTTGTTTGTTTGTTTTGAGACTGGGTTTCTCTGTGTAGCCCTGGCTGTCCTAGAACTCACTCTGTAGACCAGGCGGCCTGGAACTCAGAAATCCTCCTGCCTCAGCCTCCCAAGTGCTGGAATTAAAGGTTTGTACCACCACTGCCCAGCAATTGTAATTCTTGATACTATTCCCATACTCCTTCTGTGACAACTGAGGTCCAAAGAAGTTACACAGAGTAATTCAGGCATTCTGGCTCATGGACTGGTTCCCTGCACATGTTTTTCCTAGTGGCATGTCATTTCTTATGAATAAGGACTTATACGGTGTATATCTAATAGATTGTCTTCCATACTCTTAAACTTTATGGGAGAAATTGTGATAGCTCAATGTTCTTTTTAAATATTCTCAATTTTATGACCTAGGATAAGCCTTGTATATCAGCAAACCCAACCACCCACTCACTGTCAATTTTCCTCTGCATTCTCTCCGATTTGTGCCAGTGTAACCTCTGTTGAACTCTTCCTAGTGATGGATTCCATGTGAGAATAACTTTGTGTTATGTAATTGTACTTATTAGAAGCAATACAACTAAGTCATTATTATTTGAATTTCATCTTAAGGGAACTATTGACATTTTCACAAAAGAAGTATTCAATGTAGATGGTAACAAATTTAATCTGATGACCTGAAGTACAGGCGAAGGTAGATAATGTAAAGTATATTCTTGCTTAAAAGCTGCAACTAAATAATCTGTATTGAAAAGTTATCATCTTATTTATGTTATCATTTTACTTAGTATATCTCAGGTTCCTAGCTTGTCTTCATGTGACACATGCTCCAGATTGTCTTCATGTTGGGCAGTTTTGCTCATCAACACAGTAATATTTGCAAAAAGAAATGCAGTTCATCGATGGAATATCAAAATTTTCAATATAAATAAATCATACTAAGAAGCTCAAGTAAAATGTTTGAATATTATATAAAGCATTTAAGAAAATTTCAGAATAAGGATGGACACTTCATAATTAATATATATTTGAATCGTAAAAGTGTTGAAAGGTTAAAATGATTTTCAACTTTACATGATGTAAACTCACCTAGGAGACAAGGCACGTCTGAGTGTGTGGGAGGTTAGATTGAGCTAACTGAGAAATTGAGGTAAGAAGAGACAATTCCCCAACACCCACACCCACACCCACACACACTGTGAGCTTTAGTTCCTTGGCCTGAGGCTTGAGACCGAGTAAAAATGAAAAACTAAGTTCAACACCACTACTCATCACACTCTGCTCCCTGAGCACAGTTGTTACCAGCTGCCTCAAGCTCCTGTCACCACCTTCACACTGTGATCGATAGCACATTCACATTGTGTGTCAGAATAAACATTTTTCTCCTTTAAGTTGCTTTTATGTCCAACACATGAGAAAACTTTCTAATACTGCAATATAGCTGTATCCAGTCAGGTAACTTGAGAATTTGACCTGTAAGAACCAACTATTTTATCATAGTGACTTATTTACCCCATTTGAATATACACAGACCTGCAAAATATCAAGAACAATAGCTAGCTGGTAAGATTCAGCTATATCTACAACGGCAGAATGACTAGCAAGAAATATGGGATAGCTGGATAAAAGAGAAGCAGGGGGAGGGGGAATGGAATAGGGTGTTTGTGGAGGGGAAACCAGGAAAGAGGACAACATATGAAATGTAAATAAATACAATATCCAATTAAAAAAATCATCAAAACTGCCAAACATTAATCTAAATTAAACAACATAAAATCAACAAAATTTCCAAATCAGTAAGTTAAAAAGAATTATCACAAAATTACTAAAAACATTCAAAAGGATATAAAATGAAGCTATTAAAATTTTTAAAAATTATTTTATTAGATATTTTTCATTCATTTACATTTCAAAAGCTATTCCAAATGTCCCCTATACCCTCCCCCCACCCTGCTCCCCTGCCCACCCACTCCCACTTCTTGGCCCTGGCGTTCCCCTGTACCGGGGCATATAAAGTTTGCAAGACCAAGGGGCCTCTCTTCCCAATGATGGCTGACTAGGCCTTCTTCTGCTATATATGCAGCTAGAGACACGAGCTCTGGGAAAAACTTTATAGATATAATTTACACTATTTCAGGTGACACTAATATCTAAGAATATACAGGTGATAAAGCTGACACCAGGGCTGGAAAGACAGCTCAGATTAAAGCCACCTGCTTCCAAACGCGATGACCCATGACCAGTCTCTAGAATGTATATGACGGAAGGAGAAAAATGACTCCTGCAACTTGTCCTCTGACTTGCACACACACACACACAGACATGTACACAAGTAAAAATATAATTAATTTCTTTATAAACCACTTACAGAAGAAAAAAATAGCAAGGCTGACCTACAGCAAGAAAGATGAAACAGTGTGAAGAAGAATCAGGAATGTCTACCAAAGTCAAGGACAGCTGCATCTCTGGGCTCAGCACCCATCTCTTGCCACTGTTACCACCATACTTTACTCTTCCACAAGCAGAAGGATGTGATAAAGGAAGATGGAGTCAAGGGCAAAGATTAACCACCCAGATGATCTCTAAAATTGCTAAATGTACTTCTTTTCCAAAGCCAGAGTCCAAGCCTGCAATGAAGGGACATGCGAAGGTTACACACACACACACACACACACACACACACACACACA
>NC_034590.1:163465985-163568106 GCF_900095145.1 Mus pahari | reverse complement strand
ACACACACACACACACACACACACACACACAAACACACACACAGCAGGTATGGATGTGAGCTATCTTGCAGAATGTAGGTGCCCAGGCATACCAAGTATGGAAAACTAAGCAAAATAGTTTTATCAGGAAAAATATATTTTTGTTAGCTGTATTTCTGGTGATTTTGCAAATTGAAAAACATTTCTATTAATTTTTATAGAAAACACAGAATATTTTTTTTTTACCTCTCTAAGCTTAACATATGGAACTCTTCATTGTTTTGGGTAAGCAACATGTGCTACTAATAGAATGCCTCCCAAGCTGGTTTGCTAAAGGCAAAACTACTATTTTGTGATGGTTTCGAGAGACTTCCTTTGCATGCTCAGAATCTCTGGCAATACATTCACTTTCATTCAAGAGGAAGTCAAAACCAGAACTGGACAGTCAATATAAGAAAAAATATTAGAGCGACAGATAACCCCTTCTGGACTTTTAATGCACAACTCCTAAATCAAATGTTACAAATGACTTGTGGGGTGGAGGAGCTAAAATTTTACTTCTCTGTGTTCATCTTTCACTACCATCCTCTCTTTCATCACTTACCAACTCTTAAAAACAGACTTGTTGGGACCTGAACCAGAAATCTGTGTCTGCCAATGTATCAGGCTATCTAGAGTCTACAGTTACATCATCATGAAGGTGTTCCTTAAAGGAGCAATACTTCCTTTTTCTAAAAGACTTTGTATATTCAGATTGAAAATTCAGCCATTGGCATTTTATTTCCCGTAAGTCAGTACTGATTTGTGAAAAACTGTTAAGCAGCATCCTTAGTGTGAAATATCAGTCCCCACTCAAAGCTTTCCCTGATCAGAGCATCAAATGAAGATTTCGATGGATTTCATAATGGTATATAATTTTTGCAATAAATACAAGAAAGGTGATTCAAAGCTGTATGTTGTCAATGATTATCTGTTCATGGCCTACCTAAAACATTATGCATGCCTATACAAATTTCTTTAATAAGGTTGATACGATTTGGACTGGAAAATAATAAACATAATTCAATTGTTAATTTTCAATCTTTTCATTAAACAAAAATGAAGAATACATGGCCATGTGTATAGAATGCTACTATAATCTTAGTGAAATAAATAATCCCACCTCCTTAATTTTCAAAAGAGAGACAAGAGAATATATTTAATTTCATTCTGTGGGCTGGCTTAGCCTTGATCCAAAAGCTAGAAAGTCAATACAAGAAATTTAAAAAACTATGACCAAAAAATCCATCTCCGTACTAACACAAAAATTCCAAGTCAAATATTATCAAATTAAGATCTGCAAATGTTTACAAAGGACCTATGTATCATGACCATCCGAAATTTACAAAAACATAAAGTTTGGCTTATCATTAATGTAATTATGTAAAACACCAAATTAACATAAAGGAAGAAATTTTTTCATAATTAACTCAGATGCTCTGTAAACATTTGACAAAAATGAGAAAAAAAATCATTTAAGATAAAATGGCTGAGCAGACTTGAAAAGGTAATTTTCTCAGCTTAATAAATAGTATATATTAAGTATTTAGTATTTTTCATTGTTAATCACAGTTTATTGAAAATTTATACTTTTAATTGGAATTGAGACAAGGATACTATGCTTACCACATCTGTCCCCACCCCCACTCTGCAGCAGATACAAATCCCAAAGACACACGGACTGGATAGATTGATGGATAGATAGATGACTGAGAGATCCCAGAAGTCTATTAGGAAAGCAAACATAAATTGTGTTTATTTACAGATCACATGACCCTTTGTAAGGAAAGTCCTGCATATTCAACAAAAATATAATACTCAAATAAGGGTGTTGAATGTTCACTATATATCTGTGTATTGAATTGAAAAAAGAATCCAAAATTAAAAAGAAGACAATTTCATTCAGAAACCGCAGCACAGAGACTAATATAGAGGCACTAAGTGTTATATTTGCACTCCGAAGTCTTTGTAATTGATGAACATATAATAGCTTTAGAGAAATTTCATGTGCATGCATTTGAAGTTTCAAAAATTTTAAGGAGAGATTTCTCAAATATGGCTATTAAACTTAGGTTCACTGATTCCTTGCCTAGTGGTTTTCTGATGTAGGATTTTTCTGCTGGTGACAAAAACAACCTGCTTATAAAAAGAGCATGATCATAAAAGTATGAAATATATATGTATATAATGTATTTTCATAGTAAAACCAAAACATTAAATCTCCTAGCAAAGTTCATAATTAAATTAGCACTAATAAGGTAATTAAGTGTTATCCATATTGTTCATCTGGAAAGACACTATGGTCACTGACAAAAAAGCAGATTTAGAAACAGCAACAGCATTATACATCTTATGTGTTCGTAGGTTCAGAGAAATCCCTCTGACATAAAAATGGCTAACAAAATTTGTCACTGAATTGCAAGAGTAGATATAAGATTTTATACACTTATTTGAATTTTGAGGGGTAGTATGAAACTTTTAGCATAAGCAAGTTTTATAATCCGACCAAAGTAATGCACTTTGAAAGGTCTTGAATCTCATTCCGTATACATTCTTTGGTTCCACACTTTACATTTTATAAAATACTCTATCTGCCTCTTTTCTCCTCCTCCTCCCTCCCCCTCTCCAGGCTTTGGACTTTCTGACAAACCTGTCTTGTGATTATTTCCCTTATTTTCTTTCAGCTCTACATCATGCCTTGGATTCCAGATGAAACCCTGGAGCTTTCCTGTTGATTACCACAGTGAAGAGCACAGAGTGAGAAGACACCGTGTTAATTTCCTGCTGGTGCCCTGTGATATGACAGGAGGCCATTTTATCAGTTTCTTCTCCCACCAGACAGATTTATAATTGATATTCTTGACGGATTCACTCTCTGATTTAATGGCATCGGCGGCCTGTTTAAGAGTATGAATGACTAGGGAATGATCAGGTTTCTCAAGACTGAGCTGCTAGAGACAGCTTCTGTGCTTGGGGAATGGAGTCTTATATTAGTGCTAATTGTCAGCACATTTCCATTGTGTACAT
The DNA here is from genome assembly GCF_900095145.1 of Mus pahari. Lineage (NCBI taxonomy): Eukaryota > Metazoa > Chordata > Mammalia > Rodentia > Muridae > Mus > Mus pahari. The sequence continues at coordinate 163,565,061 of NC_034590.1, read as the reverse complement.
TTTTGTTTATAGAATGTCAACATTACAGGACATTTAATTTATTTTTTATTAGCTTTTTGTTTTGCAAGAGCTTCAAATGTACAGAAAATTTGTAATGAAAGTAATAGATTCTTGGTTCTCCATGTTTAGCCCTTTCTATTTATAGCTTATAAAAGTTAGGTAAATTAATGCTCCAATATTTCTATAGTGTTATATATTAGATGAGAAACCTCATTCTGCATTCCTTGGTTTCAATTACTGTCCTTCTGTCCCATGATCCTACCTAGAATATTGTATTCAATTTAGCTCTGATGTCACTGTTACTGCCTCTTTGCTGTGACGGTTGTTCAGACTTTGTGTGGGTGTGGGTTTTGTTATACTTGTTTTTAGTAAATTTTGCAACTCTAAAGAAAACTGGTCAGATGTGTTATGGAGTATCCTTCAATTCAACTTTGATAATTTTCTCAATTAGTTTGTGAATCTAGGATAAGGTTTGGAGAGCAAGCTGCAGACGGAAAATGCAAGCCTTGTGCTATCATACAGAGGATGTTTTCTGGTTGTTCTTTGTCACTCAGGATGCTCATCACTGTCACCTGCCTGCGATGCCAGATTCCAGGCCGCTCAACTTGCTGCTTTGAAAGAAAATTTCTGAATGCTGTCCTTCATTCACTTTCTGTCATAGGACAAGACTTCATGTTCACCAGTAATATTCTTTCTTCTGTTTCCAAGATCAGTTCTTCCTTTAAGGAGCTCCAGTTCCTTTTATTAAGGAAGGACTTCCTGATACTCGTGTATATGTTATGGTACACATTGGTGTCATACATTTTATTATGTGTTGTTCACTAATCTAGGTCTGATTTGACTTCTTTCACCTCAGCTTTGAAGTTTTAATCTGTATTATGTTAAATCTATACCAAGGTATTGTGATTCTTAGAACTGTTGTAAAGTGTTTTCTTTAAAAAGTCAAATTTTATGCTATGCTTAAATTCCCTGGATGCTTTATCGTTTCCTAGCACCCACATGATAGTTCATAGCTGACTATAACTCAAATTTCAAGAGATCTGACACTGTCTTCTGCCCTCCACTGAAATACTGCATGCAGATGGTACACTTATATATATGAGACAGGATACTCATATATATTCAGAAAATAAAAAAATAAAATAAATTTTTTAAAATAAAATTCTAATTGTCTATTATTGGCATGTAAGAAACTAATATAATTTTGGATATTTGCTTTATATTCTGTTGTCTTTCTGTATCCACTTTATATTATATTGTGTTTTCTTTGTAGACTCTTGGAATTTACACATAGACAAATATGCTACTTTTTTTTTGTATAGAATAGAGTTTATTTAGGGAATAGGGAGGAAAATTAAGAGGGTAGTAGAGGCAGAGGGGGCGGGGGGAGAAGAACAGAGGTCGGCCATGAGCTCATGGAGAGAGAGGGGGGGAAGGGAATGGGGAGAGAGGGGGAGCAAGAGAGCAAGGGCAATATACTACTTCTGAACAAAATATATATTTTGATATGCCAGTGTGTATGGTTTGTTTCTTCTTTTCCTTATAGTGTTGGATCTGGCTTTCAGTCTAGTGTCAAGCAGTAGTGACTACAGAGAACATTCTTTTCTTCCTAACAATAGTGTGATTGTATCTAGTTCCTAGCAATTAACTGTAATGCTACCTACAGATTTGTTGCAAGTATTTTATTAAAATACAGAATCTGTCCATTTCAAAATTACAAAAAAATTCATCAAGGAAGTGTGCTGGATTTGTTTGGTGTTAGTTTGCATTAAATTTGGCTTACTATACCATTTTACCCTTATGCTATTTACATAGTGAATCTGTACAAAGGTACAAATCCCACGTGGAAATGGTGTGTATCTGTCCTCAGACACCACTGGATTTGGTTTGCTAATGTTTTGTTAATTCTTTTCTTTTTAAAACAAAACCCATGTTCACCACATTTGCCTGCTTCTTTGTTTCTCTCATCAGTTTACTGCTCCACGCTTTCTTGTAGAAGGCATGTAATTCCTTTGCTAACATCTTTGCCTCTTCAGCTTATCAATCTATGGCCTGTAATTGGTGTACTGAGAACCAGCAGGAGGTGTTGGTGTCCAATAACGTGTAGCTTGAGTTACAGGCAGCTGTGAGCCATATGATTCAGGTGCTTTAAACTAACCTTGAATCCCCTATAAGAGGAGTGCCACACTCTTAGCCACCAAACCATCTCTCTGGCTTCTTAAACATTTTTTGAGGGGTGGGGAAAACAAATGCTAATGTATTTCAAAGGATAAAATTTCAAGCTGTGAACATAGAATTACAAATTGGTATTTTAAAATATTTAAGTTATTTTATTTTGTGATTACTGTATCCTTACTGGTAAATCACCTTTTTTTCTCACTGCTATCAATCCATAGGGAAGGACATTGTTTCCTTACCAACATATGGTTCTCTGGGAAAACACCAATCTTAAGAGGTTATAGTGAGATTGAATATATGTCTGTGAAGAATTTTAAAGTGGTATAAAGTAGTTATGGACTAGAATTTACAACTATAACTTAGAGAGACATTCTTTTATGTCAAATGATTGAAGTTAGGGTCCATGTCAATTATGTTTCCATAGAGACCCTTTTAGATGGAGAGGTCTGCTTCCTCCTTTGCAAGTAGAAATCAATGATTCTGTCTCTGTCCCTCTCTTGCAGAGGGTCTGACATTTATGCACATTGCCTCTCATACTTATAGGGCTTATGACTAGGATGAGAAGCCACTGAGAGATGTATGACATTATTATTATTATTATTATTATTATTATTATTATTATTATTATTTATAAAGGTTTTCTCAGAGCCAGAACACCTCCTGTGTGCATCCAGGATAGAATTAATAAAGATGGATATTAAAAATCAACAGGAAATAGAGAGAGGGTCACTGTCATAGAGTGACATTTAATTGGCAGTGGAACCAATTAACTCTATTTTAATAGAATAAACAACGTAGGGCCACTAGTACCTCAGGAACACATTCAACTGTCTAGTGCCCCTTCTAGCATTGATTTTGGTTAAAGAAAAGGCACACACTTGACTTCTAGCCTTCCTGGCTCTCCTTTCCAAGGTTCTCTTTCTGCACTCTGTCTCTCTCTCTCCTCCCTGAGCATCTTAGGGCCCTGCCATTGTCTCTCAGTATTTACCTACACCATGTGCTTTCAGTTCTAAGTTCACCACACTCATAATTTCTGCATTCAACAGCACCCTCTCAGTTCAGGAGAGTTCAAGTAACATTTCTAGATTATTCATCCTGTGAGAAGCGAACTTGAAATCTCTCTTTCTCCCTACTTCATAAAATTTATATTTTATTTGTATAGTATGCTATACTTTAATCATATCATCACAATGAAACTTTATTGTCAGGTAACATGGCATCATATTTTCTTAGAGTCTTAATATTTGTATCTCTCTCTCTCTCTCTCTCCCTCTCTCTCTCTCTCTCTGTGTGTGTGTGTGTGTGTGTGCATGTGTATGGGAGCATGAACTTATAGTATAGTGATCAACTTTGGGTATATCCTTCTATTACTTTACACCATATTTTTTTTTGAGCCTGGTTATTTCACTGAACCTCAGGATCAGCTTTTGATTAAGCTGACTGGCCATGAATCCAGTGTTCCACCTGTCTCTGCTTCTCCCACTTTGGGATTATAGTGTTATAGTATACTGCTCAACTTTTAGGTGGATTCTGGGGAATCTTCCTTTGGGCTCTCATGAAGTATATCAGTCATTTTCTGTTCCTACTGTGATATCCTCTAGTGCTTGTCATAGAAATTTTATCCTGAGCCCAAATTAAATAATGACCTTGTCTTCTTCTGGGTCTCCTTCATTTGAGGTCTTTTTATAAGTTGAAGAAGAACGTTTATGTCAGTGGTCCTTTCCCAGTAATTGCGACTATCTTCACCAGGCAATAGTTTCTTTCATTTCAGATAAAGGTTATGTGTTTGGATGTACGTGTTATAAGCACAGAGATCAGAGGTTTTTGGTGAAGTTATTCTTCTCCATAAGATAGATTTTGCATTCACAAGAAAAATTCACCCTTTTCATAAGCCACACAGATCATAAGTTATTTTGAAAACTCTAAATTCTCTTATGAAACAAGAGATATGATTTACTTGTTATCTTCTGTGGCATGTCTACAAGTTGTAATAGTGTTTTAGCCCCTCCCGGTTTCTTAAAAATAAAGTCATATATTGGCTCAATTTCAAAATGAGATTATCATCTTAATCCAACAGGGATGATGTGGGATATAATAGCTAATCTTGACTGTCAACTTGAAGTGATTTATAATCACCTGGGAGACACATTTCTAGGCATATCTCTGAGAATGTTTCTGGAAAAGCTTAAGTGATGTGGAAACTCCTACCGTAAAATGTGGTTGGCTCCATGCAATGGACTGAGGCTCCAGAGGAAATACAATGAAGAAAATGATCCGACCACCAGCACTCACTTCTCTCTCTCTGCTCACTGTAGATGGAAAGTGGGCAGTCATCCCATGCTCCTGCCTACATGATTTCTTTGCTGTGATGGACTGTTCTGTCTGTTAGGCGTCCCAATAAACCCTATCTTACATTCCTTTTGTCAAGGATTTTGTCATAACAGTGAGAAAAGCCACGGACACAGAGGATTGCATATTTATGATTTATGTCAAAATATTATGATTTCTGTGATAAAACATGGATTTTTCTTTTGACTTTGGTGTGTTGTTGAGAGTGAAGTATGCTGAGGAAACATAAAAACCAACCAGGGTTTAACAGAAGCTTATAAAATGCCATACTTTTCAGGAATATAATAGTTTTGGATGTAAGTAGTAAAAATAAGATGAAGAAGAAGAAAAGGAGGAAGAGCAGGTGGGGAGAGAAAGAAATAAAGTAAAGAAGAAATGAATGAATAAACGTAGAAAAAGAGGGTTCTGCTGGTTTCTAACTCCTCAGTGCTAAGATTACAGGCAATACCATCTTCCTAGATTTTTGCATAGATTTTAGGCATCAAAATCAGTTCCTCGTGGTTGCTAGGATACCAGCAGAGAATTTGTATACAAAATTGACACATGCATGTTTCTATCTGGACTTTAGTTTCCTTGACTGTAAAATAGAATCCTTGCATACTGCTACTTTCAAATTCTTTTGCATTTTATGACTTCTATTTTTCTTCTATCTGAATTGCCCTGTATCTTTCCTTCCTTATCTTTGTTTTATGCCTTTGATTGTTTTTCACTTTCTAGGTGTTAAAAAAATTAATCCTGGCATGAAGACAGTCAGAAGGAGAAGCCAGGAGTTTATCAATAAGAGGGCCCAGAGCGCTGAGATAGGAGAACAAGGCGTGTTTTGATACTCAGCAGCAGGTTCTGCGTGCTTTGCTTTCATATTCTGTCTCTTCCTCTGGAACCAAACTCCCTACAGCCTGACAACTTGGTCTAGACTATGCCTGGTGTCAGGGATGGGCTCCTTGCCTACTCTAGGAAGATCTGAAAGACTTACATGTAGTTATTTGGAATCACTCACTTGTTGCTAGTTAGCTCTTCTTCTGCCTCCTAGTTGTGGGAAAGAATGTAAGTTCTCAGCTCCTATCCAGTGACATGCATGCCTACCTGATGCCACACATCCTGCTACAGTTGTCATAGATTCTAACTCTCTAAAAATATAAACCACCAGTAAGTTTTTAAATAAATTTATTTGGTCATGAAGTCTCTTCACAGAAATAGAAAAGCAACTAAGGCATGATGTTGAAAGGTTTGATTCAGTGGTATTTATATTTAATTTTGCTTTAAATTGGTTAACTATTATTTTCTGCAGATCAAAACAATTGTTACCCTGATAGCATGTAGTTTTAAAAAGAAACCCACACTAAATCCAGCTGTGCACTGGCCTTGAAGGTCTTGCCCACCTCATGGCCAACCCCCAGTGGCCGTCTTGCCCTAGTTTCCACCATCAGCCTGCTGCCAATCCACTCCAGTCAAAAACCTGCTCCCAAGCTAGCTCTGGCTTTGCTAGCTGAGTTGACTGAACCAATCTTTCCTGAAATGCCTGGAGCTGTCACTTGTACCTCCCAGGCCATCCACCCCTTGTGGCTGGCCTGCAGAAAGCCAGGTACTGCTCACACAGATTCCCTTAGCCCCAGGAAAATGAAAATTCTAGAGACTTACATTATTACAGCCAGATGTATAATGGTAAATCTCCAACCCCAAAATGCCAGCACAAAGAATACAAAGCTCAACTGATACAAATACAAGTTGCACACCTAGGTTGGACAAATGTACATTACACTACTCTATTGCCCATGTATGAATCCCTAGCTACTTGTGGCTCCTCTAGGCTACGTGGGTCTGCTTCATCTTCATCTCCGTCTCCCTGCATCTCCTCCTCCTCCTCCTCTTCTTCTTCTTCTTCTTCTTCTTCTTCTTCTTCTTCTTCTTCTTCTTCTTCTTCTTCTTCTTCTTCTTCTTCTTCTTCTTCTTCTATTTTATTTTTGGTTTTTGAGAAAGGGTTTCTCTGTATAGCCCTGGCTGTCCTGGAACCCACTTTGTAGACCAGGCTGGCCTCGAACTCAGAAATCGCCTACCTGTGCCTCCCGAGTGCTGGATTAAAGGCACTTTTTCTTCTTTTAATTCTCTAAAGCTTTCAGCTCCAACTTTTCCTTCCACTGCCCAACTGCTGGCTCTAGCCTTATCTGACCAACTAAGAATTGACCTGACCTCACTGAGTATGTGATTTCCTCCTCTTCATGGGGGCACCCCTTGTGAGGGAGCAGAACATACAAACATCAATCTACAACATACCATGGGATGAAAATAATTATGGCTAAGGGGGAATCTGGAAGTTTTTAATGACTAGAAAACTCTTCTCTTCTGGAAAATAAATTACAGTCTGTGAACTCCAGATTCCAAAATTCACTCAGGAAATACGATGTTTCTGCTTCTTTGACTCAGTGTCCTATCAATTCGCATGTCCTTTTTCTAACATTGACAAAATGTGTGATCACTTCATTTATGACCACGCACCATCTCTTCTTTCGTTACCATCCTCCATTTCAAAGGGCTCCAGGCATCTCTGGCTTACTGACTCATTCTAGGAAAAGATGCAGCATTGTAATAGAAAACGTCTCACTACCTGACTGCTGTAGCTGGAGTCTACTGCCAACACAGAGATTTTCATGTACTCTGAAGCCTACTAAATATCTCCTTTGCCTTATTGCCATAGAATTCAGAATGTGTTGGTGGGGTTTCCCGACATAAAATAACAGTAAAATTTAATTGCATATTTAAATGGATCCCCAGTTCTGGCAGAGAAAGAGTTGGACAGATCATGATATTTAAATGTTATGGGATTCTAAAGAGCAAACAGTCTGAAAACAACAGACTGGACCATTTTCACTTTCCAGGTCACTGAGTATGGCTGCTTTTTCCTGGAATGGGAAACTCCATGTCTTCCCATGAGTGCTAGGAAGGCTCATACAGAAATTGCAGTAAGGAAGAAGGGGTGGTAAAAGCTATTCCTTGAGAAGATAACAGAATTTTGAAGGGAAGGGGCTTTCTAATGATGGAGGTATGAATTTGATTATTATTATTATTATTATTATTATTATTATTATAAATAATTTACAAATCTTCCCATTCTTTTGTGGAAGATAATGAATCCTCTTCTTGTAACATAATTCTGAGAGAATGCATCTAGAGTGTCCAGATTAACTGATGTGTATGTATTAGGAACCTAAGGCACTGGGTTTTCACTACTGCTCCAGATTAAGGCTGCAGCCCTCTGCCATTCTGTCTTCCCTCTTTGATTTCCCCCTTTCTTTTGCTTTTGTGCATATTTGAGCTAGCCTTGGAAGCATTTCCTGGCTTTACGTGACTTCAAAGACTGTATGGAGCCCTTTGAGAAAAAAGCCTGTGTTTGTACTTTATGCCAGGACAGACTTTCTGCTTTCTCTTTATCTGCTGTCTCTTTTGGACTTCCCAGCAGAATTGGTTATGGCTTTTCAACATTTTTGTGCATGTAATATATTCATACATACTCATGTGTATGTATGCTTTCATCCAACAATCACCAGCCAAATATTTGATTCTTGCAGACTGGCAGAGTGGAGGTGTTAGATACCTATAGCTCTCCGGGTTTGTGTGTTTTTTAGTCTCTCATCTGAAAAAATGCCTCAGGCCTACTTCATAGCATCTTTTGTTTGGGATCATGCAAGCCTACATCTGTGATCATTGCTGTAACTTCCAAGCTAAAATTTTGTGTTTAGTTTCTCTTTCATGAAGTGATTTGGCCAAAGGGCTGAATTTAGAATTAAGAAGCTGTTCGCTGGAGAGAAGGATACTCCTGGAGTCCACCCGCTGAGCATATTTTCCCCTAAGAACGACAATGAACCTGGCACTTGTCAAGAAATGGTGCAGAATAAAGATACAAATGGTGAGGCAGATGAATTTGAGAATTGATCTTTCTAACTCAATGAAGAGTTGAGTTGGCATTTTGATGGGATTTGTCTTTGGCAAGATGGCCATTTTGACTCTATTAATCCTGCCAATCCACAAGCATGGGATATCTTTCCATCTTCTGAGATTTTCTATTTATTTCTTCAGAGACTTGAAATTCTTTTCATACAGATTTTGCTTGTTTGGTTAGAGTCACTCCAAGATATTTTATATTGTTTGTGACTACTGTGAAGGGTGTCATTTTCCTAGTTTCTTTCTCAGTCTGTTTATCATTTGAGTATAGGAAGGCTACTCATTTGTTCGAGTTAATTTTATATCTGGCCATTTTTCTGAAGTTGTGGTATATTTACACAATGGAATACTACTCAACTATTAAAAATGATGAATTTTGCAAAACACATTAAAATTCAAGAAGGAAGACCCAAAGTGTAGATACTTCAATCCTTCTTGAAAGGGGGAACAAAATACCTATGGAAGGAGTTACAGAGACAAAGTATGGAGCAGAGACTGAAGGAATGATCATCCAGAAACTGCCCAAACTTGGGATTCCATACCATATACAATCACCAAACCAAGACACTACTGTGGATGCCAAGAAAAGCTTGCTGACAGGAGCCTGATATAGCTGTTGCCTGAGAGGCTCTGCCAGGGCCTGACACATATAGAAGAGGATGCTCACAACCATCTATTGGACAGAGCACAGAGTCCCCAATGAAGGAACTAGAGAAAGTGCCCAAGGTGCTGAAGGGATTTGCATCCCCATAGAAGGAGGAGCAATATTAGCTAACCAGTACCCCCAGAGCTCCCTGGGACTAAACCACTAAACCAAAGAAAACACATGGTGGGGCTCATGGCTCTAGCTGCATATGTAGCAGAGGATGGCCTAGGCGGTCATCAATGGGAGGAGAGGACCTTGGTCCTGTGAAGGTTCTATGCCCCAGTACAGGGGAATGCCAGGGTCAGGAAGCAGAAGTGGGTGGTTTGGTGAGCATGGGTAGGGGTGGGGATAGGGGATTTTTGGAGGGGAAACCAGGAAAGGGGATAACATTTGAAGTGCAAATAAAGAAAATATCTAATAAAAACAAAACAATAAATTAATGAATTTCCTAGGCAAATGGATGGAACTAGAAAATATCGTCCTGAATGAGGTAACCCAATTACAAAAGAACACACATGGTATATACTCACTGATAAGTGGATATTAGCCCAGAAGCTCAGAATACCCAAGATACGTTCATAGACCAAATGAAGCTCAAGAATAAGGAAGACCAAAGTGTCAATACTTTGGTCTTTCTTAGAAGGGGGAACAAAATATCCATGGGAGGAGATACAGTGACAAAGTGTGGAACAAAGATTGAAGGAATGACCATTTAGAGATTGCCCCACCTGGGGATCCATGCCACATACAACCACCAAACCCAGACACTATTGTTGATGCCAAGAAGTGCTTGCTGACTGGACCATGATATAGCTGTCTCCCGAGAGGCTCTGCCAGTGCCTGACAAATAGAGAGGTGGATGCTCTCAGCCAACCATTGGACTGAGCACAAGGTCACACCAATGGAGGACCTAGAAAAAAAACCAAAGGAGCTGAAGGAACTTGCAGCCCCATAGAAGGGACAACAATATGAGCAAACAAATACCTCCAGAGTTCCCAGGGACTAAACCACCAACTAAAGATTACACATGGAGGGGCCTGTACTGGATAGCTTTGTGTCAACTTGACACAGCTGGAGTTATCACAGAGAAAGGAGCTTCAGTTGGGGAANTGCCTCCATGAGATCCAGCTGTAAGGCATTTTCTCAATTAGTGATCAAGGGGGGAGGGCCCCTTGTGGGTGGTGCCATTTCTGGGCTGGTAGTCTTGGGTTCTATAAGAGAGTGGACTGAGCAAGCCAGTAAAGAACATCCCTCCATGGCTTCTGCATCAGCTCCTGCTTTCTGACCTGCTTGAGTTCCAGTCCTGCATCCTTTGGTGATCAACAGCAGTATGGAAATGTAAGCTGAATAAACCCTTTCCTCCCCAACTTGCTTCTTGGTCATGATGTTTGTGCAGGAATAGAAACCCTGACTAAGACAGGGCCCATAGCTCCAGCTGCATATGCTGCAGAGGGTGGCTTTGTTGGACATCAGTGGGAGGAGAGGCCCTTGGTCCTGAGAAGGCTTGATGCCCCAGTGCAGGGAAATGCCAGGACAGGGAAGTGGGAGTGGGTGGGTTGCTGGGCAGGAGGGGAGGGGATGGCATAGGGGATTTTCAGAGGGAAAACCAGGAAATGGGATATCATTCGAAATATAAATAAAATATCTATTAAAAAATGGTGAAGCAGACAGCAAAGTGACCATTTGCGTGAGGTATTTAAAAATCCTATGCCTTAGAGAAAATGATGATAAAGAAAAACTTTGAAAAGAAAGCTCATTTATTATTATAGATTTTTTAATTATGTAATTTACTTTGTAGCAAAATTCAAGCACACGTTTATATTTATATTGTCTACTTCTATACCCACAAAGACTAGAATTTTTATCTGAGTTTGATAATTTTCTACTTATGTCATTTCAGTGAGTCCTGGTTGTCTCATCTTTGGTTTAAGTATTATAAATATTTCTATAACAAAGAATAGTGATGGAAAGATAAGATTTGTAGGAGTTGAAGAAGAGAATTCACTTGAACACTGAGGCTTACAATTCTGCCACAGGAGATGGAGAACAGTGAGGACAGGAAAATTATGTGTACATAATATATTGGAAATACCCCTTATTATAGTTTGGACATTAGAGGTCACCCAAATCCCTGGGTTAAGAGCTTGATCCTGAAGAGTGGCCCACTTAGGAAGTGATGAAAACTTTAGGAGCTGGGACCTTGCTTCAGTCATTAGTGATATTCTCTTAAAGAAGATTACTGGAACCCTAACATACTCATGAGTTAAAGAGTTTGTTCTTCCATGGATCACCAACATTGTCACTGGGACACCCAGCAAATGCCAAAGTAAATATTTTCTCTATAACTTATGTATGTCAATAATTTTTTGTAGGAACAATGAAAAATGCCCCACCAAAATTTTAGTCAGAAAATAGAAGGGCTAGGAGGAATTAGATGCATTGGCCTCTGTGAATGCAGAGTTTATCTCAGACTGGTTAGGAAATGCCATGTTATGACTTAAGAGGGGGCTCCAGGAAGATAAGGAAAAGACCACTGGGGACATCTAGGGAAAAAGTATTTTAGGAAGAAGGAGGAAAATACTGTATGTGTTTTGTCTTGAATGATTGAGACTCAGTGATGGCGGGTCAAGAGCTGCAATCACTAACATAACAGGTTCATTCTGGGAAGGGCATTCCTTAGTGTCCACTCCAAGTGTTTGAAGAGTATTGTGCTTCAAGAGAAACTGGGGTATTTCAGAGCAGAGACGTGATAATTGACCTATTCTTCACTGACTCTGTTAGATATATTATGTGCCAGAATATATTTATTTTTCAATATTTTCTTCATTTTTGATGAGTTCTTTTCATATTTATCATAAGAATTTATAATTAATCAATTACTATTAATCTTGTATAAACTTAGTCTTGACTATAAAATATAGAGATAAGAAATATTCCTTTATATGCTTTAATTTTCTGTAACTAGAAAAATGAATGTCCCATGAAATATATTAAATATTAGCAGTTTATATATGTGAGTTGAATGAGCAACTGTATACTTCTTTTCAGGAACATTGAGTCTCAAAAAGATAATAGTTGTTTTTAGGTGCCTAATTTCATGATGTTCTTCAGAAACTAGGTGGTTTGTTAGGGTTACCCTTGACATGTAATAATATTTATTATATAGCTCAGTTTATTAAATATCTCCACCATAACAAGAATTTCATATTCAATTTTGATTTTATCTGTATCTTTTGCTGACAATTTTAAGTTTTCTTGTATTAATATATTTAAATTGATCCAGCTTAATGCAAATTTAATTTACTATAAAATCTTCATTTTGACTATTTCGTTAGCCTGGAAATTCACTGACTCTTTTTCTTCCCATTATCTCCTTCCTTCTTTCTAGAAAAGACATTCTAGTTTCAAGAGAGTTACTTTTTTGTATGAGAATGTCCAAATTATGAAAACACTATCTGCATCTTTGACTCTGCATTTCTTGTGGTCAATAAAGACAGAGTCATCTCTTACTCCTCTGTCTGGAGAAATATTTTATATGTGTGAGAAATGTTAGAAAATTTTCTAAGATTTCTTTTGTTGTAGATGAAGAAGGGGATATTTTGTTTCATAATTCCATATCTTAGTCCTGAGGGAAGTTTGTATAGAAACTCAAGGCAGGAGCCTGGAGCCAGGTACCGAAGAGAAGGAATGGGGGAATACTGTTCACTGACTCTTTCCTCATGGTTTGCTCAATTCAAGATCATCTTCTCAGGTCTGGCATTGTACAGATGGACTGGAATCTCCTACATAAATCACCATCCAAGAAAATGCATCATAAACTCTACAGTTAGATTTAATTGAGCCAGCTTTTCAACAAAGGTTGACTTGTAGGTGACTCTGGTTTGTGTTAAGTTGACCAAGACTAACCAACACAAAAACCCAACACAAATTCAGTTACTTTGCAACCTTACTACATTTTCCCCATGATAGATATGTTTGCTGTTACCTTATATAAAATTTGTCTTTTATCATAACTCTATCCTCTTCCCCATCATTTTATCTGGGTCTGCACTATAATTCTCCAACAATAATTTATAACATTTGCTGACTTTGCCTTTCAAGACACATATCAGTGGACACAAATGAGATTTACATGGATATAGAAATGACTTTAAGAAGATATCATGGCACTAAGAGTTTTTTTAATACTCCATCTGAAGTAAGCAGATTTACTAAAGTCCTTTGGAGATTCTGCTGTGGTTTCTATTATGATGGTAATCACAATCTGAATATAATGATACATTATACAATGATCTTGAAAGGCCATGAAGGTGAACAGCTTTTAAAAGAACAAAGTTGTTTTAAATTATTATTAAGGTTTTTGGATTAGGGGCATGAGTCTCATTGCACTTCACAAGTGACGATAATTTTAATTGAGCTAAGAACTGTGAAATTTAGGTCACAAGTATAATGAATAGTTATTGGGTGGAAGATTGTAGATAATGGATTATTCTCATATCAGTTCTGCTGTCAAGAATCTGCTTTAAAGGCCAATAAAGTTTTCCTATTTGACATCACTTTTTTCTATGTCCTTAGTGTATATCACTATTCAGTTGAAGCTTGATCTTCATAACAGTCTCAAAAAGTATTGATAGCTCAGCGAATGTAAACTCTTTATGAATTTGTCCACTGTTCTACTGGGATCTGCTTAATTCCTTCCAGTGTGAAATGTTTGGGATGACCGGCACTGATGTACTATCACTGTCTAATTCCTATTCTGGTTGACTAAGTGTACAATTATGTGACTCTACTCAATATGTTCATGAGTGACTTAAAACTGATACCGTGTCATGGATTTACCAGCTTTCAAGAAGAAGGTCTAAGATTTGAAAGAAAAGAGAAGGGAATTTTAAAAAATACTGTCAGTATTATTAACTGAATATTTGGAAAGAATTTTTTTTCAAAAGATAACAAACTTCTGTAAAGGAATTTTAATCCAAAAACGTGGCTGCTCTGGCAAGGGATCACATCCACAGACCTAGGTCTGTGTGGTTTGGCTGGAATGCAAGCACACTCTGTATTATAGTATTATTTGGCTGAGTTAGAGACACACACACGCCCTTAGCACACAACATTAATCCCAAACAATGAAGACAAAGCTAGTTTGTAGAAGAAAGTAGCCATGTTTGAAAGTTACATCTAATCACAGGGCAAACAAAGTGATGAGTCAGAGAAAGATTTAGCAGAATGAGTCTGAGATAAGATATGCTCAGCTCTCATGAGGACAGGAAAGAGAAGTTAAAAGAGTAACCCAGAGGCAGTTGGGAGTAAGTGCAGTGAGTGCAGTGCATTGGAGTTGAGTTCATTCATGAGTTCATACAGTTCAGAGAAGGTCAGCAGGGCCAGTTGAAGCCAGAGAATGAGAAGGATCCAGATGATTAGAACAAATTGCCAGAGTTAGCTTGAGGCCCAGCAGGAAAATTCAGTGGGAAGCCTAGAGAAGCCAGATTGAATAAGTCAGCTAGGAGAGTAGTGAGTCAGAACAGCTGAGTTGAACCAGCTAGCCAGGGTTCATAAACAACTAGAAAGGGTGAATTTATTCAGTGGTAAGCCGCTGAGATGACAATTACATCATGTGAATAAAAGTTTCTATTACAAACTTCAAAATCCTTTTAATCCTGTGTTGGATCATTAAGATTTATGCTGTTTCTGTTTATGCGCCTATATCAATTAGTCTTCAACACTTCATGTAAAACTATATCATGAACTTGCTGTTAATCTATTAAGTAATAATTTGGAACTCTTTCATTAACTTTAAAAAAAAGTTGTAATAACAGAACTCAATGCTTTGAACACATTTCTTCCTTTCATTATTTAAATTGTGTCTCTTACTTATCCATTGAAGGCAAATTCCACTTCTCTGGTGAACATAATTGAGAACAATCTAAAGTAGGTTATAATGATTCGTGTTTGGTGCCCTGTGACTTGAGTTAAAGTCGCATTTTCTTCCTCCATTATTCTTGATGTTGAGTGAGTTATTTACTTCTTTTAGATTTTACTTCTTTAGATAAGAGTATAGATACTATCATTTACCTAATAATGCTGTTTTGAAGACTAGAAGTGATTCTTTTAAATATGAGTATAGAGAACATCATTTGCCTCATAACGCTGTTTTGAATACTGGATATGACTCATAAAAGTGTTCAAAACAGTGGCTGGTGAAGAACAGGTGATCTGATGCTGTCAAAGTACATTTTATAAATGTTCGTGAGTGAATAATAAAGGTATCAAAATGTGTCTCAATGGGAATATTTAAATATGAAACATTCAAAACACAGAATGCTTTGGCCCTCGCATTACTAATCAGAGTAGAAAATACGTCTGGAATATATTTGAATGACAATTCCTAACAGCACATAATCGGGAACTTTAGATAGTTTTAAATGGTCTGATATTAAATCAACCAATCAGTCACAGCCTTTTAAACCTAGAGCTGATGCTATGCCAAGCATCCTCTTCATCTCTGAGTGGTGCTTCCAGTCTGACAAGATCCTACTGCAAACTAGTAAGGGGGCTAACATAACACTTAGTGGCAAGTGCTGACAAGGACCCGTAGATACTGAAACTCTTCATACATCATTAGATCCAATAAAAAAATTTATAGTCACTCTTAAAACAAGATTTGTAGTTTTTAATAAAGTTAAATGTACACTTGATTTATGATATAATAATTCTTCTGGTAGGTAGAAGTTAGGTTCACACAAATACATATTTATCAATGCTTACTGCTAATAATTTGCAGTTACCCCAAATTTCCAGTTGAAAATAAATGGACAAAAATCTGGAACATGTATGTAATCAAATACAATTCAGCAATGGAATGGAACAGACCACTTAGCCACATACTGATATGTATGGATCTCAAGTGCATTATACTAATTTTGGCAGCTTGATTGAGAAGGTCACATGCTATACCAATGCATCTTACAGCATTTTGAATAACAACAAAGTGTATAGGGAAAAAATACACCATGTGTTCCAGCAACTGCATTTGAAGAGAACGATTGTGAATGATTGGGCATGAGGCAACCTGGTTGCATGATGGAACAATTGGCACCATTATGGTACTGATGATCATACAAGGATGGACATTCTACAGGGGTCATAGAATTGCACACCAGAAAAGCTGTGATTTCTGTTTATAAAACATGGTACATCAGTAAAGTGAGTTAAAACACAAGTTCACAAGTCTAACAGAGTACTCATGTTTCAGAAAACTGGGGCATAGTTGTTTGGGAGTTGTATAAATTATTCCCTTTATTTATGTGTTTAAAAATAAATACACAAAAATAAACAATACCCCACTCATTTTTGGGGGGTGGGGCAGGAGTTGGGTAAGAGAAAGCTTATTATATTGCTGATGAATATTCAAATCGCTACAAAAGTCTTTGAGTGTAATTGTGAACAGCTGTTAAAGCATGCCATTGCATAGAGGCTTTGTTCCTGAAGTCCCATTCACCGAACCTCTACTGTAAAAATAAAACCCTCGGGTTTTTAAAGCTATGTGCATAAAGTTGTTTATTTCAGCACTGTACTTCCTGGCATGCAACTGAACATAAAATGTGTGCCCATAAGTGAAGCTCTAAAAATGAAAGTTTCATCCTTGTAAAAACCATGTACAGAACATTCACACTATGAACGATTCCACAAATACAAGAGTAACAAGTTAGAATGTTAATGCACAAACCTGATGATTCACAGGATAATATCTCAAACCAAGCTAATCTGTATGGCCTGCTATATCAAAATTGTCACTAATTATTACTGCTTACAAACAAACTATCAAACGAGCGTACATCATCTCTCCTAGTTTCAGAGCGTATGTCATCTCTCACAGTTTCAGAGGATGTCCTTGAAGATCTGATGATTTGGTGTTATATTAGGCCAGATTTAAATGTGACAACTTCTATATACTTCAAGAGATGTACAACCTCCCCTAGGCCTCTTTCATAAGGGGAATGTCTCACTAACGAGGGCTTGGCTCTATATTAATCACTTCCCCAAAGCCCCAGCACAGCAGGTAAATTTCAACCTAAGAATTTTGATGGAGACACAAATTTCTTTTTCCAGACTTTTATATGAGAGTTAAAAAGTCAAAACAAAAACAAGAACTATAAGTTCAAATCTTCAAATTCTTTTCGTCATTGCTTCTGGTCACCAAGGGCCACAGATAGAAGTGTCCATTCTAAGAATTCTACAGAGCTTTCTGTGATTTTTGTGGGAAGTCAGGTGCAGAGCCAAATTCTGTGAAATGAAAAGTGATTTCCATCCTGTCCCTTTGTAGAGCATCCAGTAATCTACAGAGCGGTTGTGGCTTTATGTTCCCATTATATTGTTCATTTAACGCTTCACCATATTTGAGGCTTGTTGTCATGTAGGCCTGTATGACCTGTGAGATTGACCTCAGCTTCTTCTGTTATTTGTCTTTCACGACTTAGGGTAAGATGGGTAATGGTGGTGTGCACTTTGAGTCCCGCAGTCTGGAGGCAGAGATTGATTTGGTCAAAATAGGAAATTCAAAGCCAATCAAGCCTACTTAATAAGATCCTGTCTCAAAAAGGAGGGGAAAAAAAGAGAAAGTAGTAGTGGAGGAAGAGGAGGAAGAGGAGAAAGAGGAGGAGAAAGAGGAGGAGACAGGATAAATTTATCTTAGAGGAGGAAGTAAAAGAAAAAGAAAAAAAAAAGACAAGAAAGCAACATTAAGATATCTTGTTGAACACAACAAATCTCTAATTGGCATGCTTCCATGCCGCAGACGGGACTTTTCTTGGGTCCCTGATCTGCGGGGAACGGGTCTCTGTTTGCAGGTGAGCGAGGGTTCGGCGAATGTGGGCTGACAAACAGACATGGACACAAGGGAGTGTGGTATCTGAATGCGAATTGTCAAATTGAGCATCAGACTATTTATACAGAAGAAAATAGGGAAGTTACACAAAACAGACAATTGCAAACCTGGAAGGGCTGGCAGGAACCAACTGGGATAACATTCAATGTTAACAGCTGGGAATCAAAAACAGCTCCACCTAAAGTCAGCTTAAAGTCAGTAGCCAGGGGCAAGGACTTCATGCCCTTGCCATAGTTCCTATAGTCCGCCTTCCTCCTAGGCCATTGTAATGCTTGTGTATGGGTGTAACTCAGCTACCTATGGTTCTAAGTATCTACCCTGGTTCCTCTTTAGATCACAAACTTCCTTCTTCCTAGAGAATGGTAAATTCCTATGTAGGGCGGTGACTTAGCTGCCTAGACCCAGGGTCAGCTCAAGGACTGACTGCCTAGGAACTAACATGGCTATGAATTATGGGAAAGCACATGGATCTGTTTTCCAACTAAAGCAAGGACATTGGAGCATTCGTTATACAAAATGCCACCATTCCAGGAGACTGAGTTTCCTTGAACTTTTGCCTCGGGACAGCGCCCAGGTTTTTGGGGCCTGTTGTGCTCGTCACTACTGGAGAAGGTAGCACTTCCAAAGTGTAACTCACAAAGAGGAATTTTCAAAAGCGTGCTAAATTTTAAGATAACTGATAAGTAATCAATTGAATGGGAGAAAAATGGACTAAATAATATTATTTCTTCATAGAAAAAAAATCTGTCTAGTGAGAAGAATAATCACCATTGCCTTCATCTCTAAATACCTGTGCGGAGGCATCAGGAGGACAGCGACAAGTGAGAGCATTCTCTGCTCTCCAGGTTCTCCACACTGCTGAACTGGAGAACTTTGTCTTACAAAAGCAGATTCTATGCATTTAGTGCCCTATACATATCCATAATTGAAGATATATCTATAATTAAAGATTGGACTCTCCTATAATTAGCAGCCTGGACAGAAATGTCAAGAAGTGTTTTGTTTCGTTTTTTATTTTTTCCTAAGTTGCTAGAGACATTTTAGCTTTCTTAATGACAAAATGAAGGCTACACCCATGCACCAGGGACCAATACACGTTGTAGTAGGAACTTAGACAAGCAGGCCCAGCTTGATGCTGGCATATGAGCCAACCTAGAACCTGCCTTCATGGCTAGAGATTATTGATGCTGGATCTGGCGATGAACTGAGTCAAGGAGAAAGAGACAGCATCTCATCTGGCTGTTTGAGGGCCAGTTAGATTCTGGGAAGGGTATATAAAGTTTTGCTCAGTTTTTGCAATAAGTGACTCTGCTTTGGCCACTTGCCTGACTCCTGGAATCTCTGTTGTTGAATGCGCACATTCTTGCCCCAGCCCCAAGGGTCTTTGTTGGGGTTGCAAGGAACATCTAATGACCAGCATGGGGCTCTCTACCTGTTCAAGCACAGGCATGGGCATTGTTTTCTCTTGAGTCTGAATTTAATTTTTGATTACAGTTTTCATCTTTAAATTCCTCCAACTGAGATCTTTTTCCTTACCACTTCCTTCAGCGTTTTCTCAGTAAGTTGGTCCCTTCATGATCCATGTGCTTTGTCACCCACCCCAGAGGTAAATGTGGAGGCCTCCCTTTTATTCCTTTGTGTCCTTTGTCTGGATATGGAGGTAAGTTCTGTTTTGCTTTTGGCTTGCCTAGCATCTCCACATAAGAACTGACCATCCAGGAGACAGAACCAAGGATTGTCCCCCACCCCCACCCTCCAAGGGCCTTCCTCAACATGAGACACCAAGTGGGTCATGGGCTAATGAACCTCGGAAGTCCCCCACAAAGCACAAGGCACCTGAGTATGACACACACTTTCCTCTTTTCTTGCTTTTTCCCATTCTTCTTAGTTTACCTTTGTGCCTTCTCTCACCTGTCCAGTGCCAATGCTACTGCCCCACCTCCCCAACACTTATAGCCTCTTGTGGTTGGACTTGCATAACCCCCTGCCATGCAGCTGCCTACCTTTGCCCATAGGTCCCGACCCCGGGGTTAGCCTGTCAACCTCAGCCCTGATGTGGCAACTGCCCTTGGGTTCCTACGCCTCTGGCTAACCTCACTTTAATTTGAAAGGTGGGCAATGAATTGGGGGTGGACTGTCCCTACTTTGAACAGGTCTTCAGACAGTGGGGTACGCACTCATAAACCTATTATGACTGGTACGATCTTCTTAAAACAGTTCTGGAGCCCCACCCTGTTTTTAAGCTTGTGGTAAGCATATCAGAACCTGGCTAAGAGTCAGAATATCACCCTAGATATTCTGACCGGCCTCTGGACATATATTAACCCAGTTGCCCAAGCTACTATCAGCCAGTATGCCTACTTCAACCAGGTGGATGATCAGTCTTTCAAGGCCCTTAAGGCCTACACTCCCAGAGATTCCTCTGCCTACTTCTGTAACCTGTACACCAATCAGGCAAGTCCTTTACAGACTTCCTCCCAAGGGTTACTGAGGCAGTGGAGAGAAGGGTTGACCCAGTGGAGACATGCTTGTTAAATAGTTCATCTGGGAGGATCTTAATGCTCCCAACCATGTTATGGATGGGCTCGGTGATGTTCTTTTGAATCAATTCCCCTATGAATAAAGGAGCCAATCTCTGGGCAAGTAGGGAGGACTTCCGGGTTGGACAGTGGAAGAGAAGGAGTAGAAGAGAGTTAGAGATTTATTTGGAAAGGGATAGCATGAAGACAAGATGTAGATACGGGTGTCTCCTGGTTTCAAAGGGGGTTCCATCAGGATTCACCACTGAAAGATTTAGATTTAATAAGGCTTACAAGTTTGAACTTTAGTTGTTACACCCAGTGATTGAGTTACCTTTGTTTCTGAACTAATTTTGTGCTGTGTTTTCCTTCATGCAGAGACTCATCTGGGTTCAAGAGAGAATGGTCCGGTTGCAAAGTGTGGGTTTGCCTGAGGCACAACACAAAGGTCATGGGGCTAGGGGGTGGGGGGTGTAAGGGGTGGGGAGTGGGGTTGAAGCATGGGGCTGGTGTGGTAATGACCTGGCAGTAGGAACCTAGAGAGATGGGTGGAGAGATTTTGGAGCTCTGAGTCAGACATAAAAATAGGTCAGTCATTGCCCTCCAGTGCATGGCTGACCAGGCCACCTGCAGTAGCTCAGGAAGCCTGCTGGTCAGTCATATTTTTTATTATTTCCCCCCAACATAACTGCAATGTGGTGGCAGCAGTCTATAATGATCTTCATGAATGGGTAGTCGCCACCAGAGACCTTGACTCCAGGGCTGGCCCTATACTGGCTCTGACTGCCTTTCTCGATGCCCTGTTTGCTGACAGGCAAAGATCCAACAACAGACTCTCACAGGGAGTCTTCCCTGATCATTCCTGCTGGGGCTGTGTAAAGACAGGACATCTCCATAGGGACAGCCCTAAAGCTAGGCCAAGAACAAAGTGTCCTTGTTGCAATAAAGGATTATGCTGGGCATGAGACCGCAGGTCTCAGAACTCTGATAAACTTGGAGAGGACTTAAACTCCAGAAGGGGTACTCCTCAGCCCCATCAGTAATAGGGGACTGCTGTAAGCCTGCTGTATATTGACTCTCCCTATGTTTCCACATTCACTCATGATGACAGTATACTTAGATGGGACGACAGTAGATATGGGTGTATACATTACCATTATCATTGAAAATGAGGCCATGAGCTTCCCTCACTGGAAGTTCAAACCGGGTCTTCCATTACAGGCATTGGAGGCTAGCAAACCATCAGGACGATATTGTGCCCTGTGTTTTGGAAGGGTTTAGATGCCAACCAGGGCTCTTTCCACTCATTGTCGCCCATTGACTCTGTGCCTCCTTATCCCCATCCCTAAGGATCTTGGTCAGGGTCACAAGCAGCAACACATCTTTCAGGGGCCTTAAGAACAAAAGCTTTGGTTGTGTAAGTATTTGAAGCATTAAAGGGAACTTTCCTCTTGGAAACACATTGCTGTACTGTCTTTGTGACACAGGAAGCCACGCTCACTGCCCACTGCTGGCTGTTCTGGGTTCTATGGTTTTGAGTCTCAGAAGTTCTGTTTTGCTATCTCATCACTACTACCTTTTAACAAAGGCTGATTGCTGTTGCAAGAAACATGTATCGATATTTATCTCTGGTAGAGCTTTTAAAGTTGGTCATTCTTGGAGGCAAAAAAACCCCAAACAAACAAACAAAAAAGCAAAAACCGCCAAACCCAACCAACCAACCAACCAACCAAAAACAAAAAACAAAAACAAAAACAAAACAAAACAAAACAAAACAACTGCAACAACCTGACTATATTTATTAACTTGGGATCCCATCCCTTTCTGGCTGCAGAAATGAGTTTACTGGCTCCTAATCCAGGCTAGGTGGAGCCTAAACATAACGATTGGAAAAGACATGGAAAGAGGAGGAACGGATGGAGGAAGGCAGATGCAGTACTTCTGGAAATTTTAATAGTGAGTAGGAGGGATGATTATTCTAGATCAGAAAAGAACAAGGAAGCTTAGAGGCCCCTCTGCCTCCCAGTTTCTGGGATTACTTTAGTCATTCAAGAAATGTTAAGATATTCAAATACCAATTGAGGATACTGACAGTTAGCGTTTATGGAATCCTCATGTAGAAGGCAGAATAATACATTTGTATTTATTTTCTGTCTTTCTTCTAATAAGCACAGGTGGTAGATGTTGCTGGGACTCCTTTGTACCAACTCAGAGATCAGGGAGTTGCCGTTCCTTGTGTATTGTGGTGGCATGAGTCTTGATATTCTTTCTGCTCAGTGGTCCAGTAGGTGCTGGCTTTGGTTCCCCACTTGTGTTAAATATAGCAAGTGCTGTTGGTATTTCCCACATCACCTCAAGCTTTGTGGCTAAAGCATACTTCTTAGTGACATTCTTAGGCAATCACACTTGCAAACTGCTTAGAGGGCCCTCTGCTTCCCAATTTCTGGAATTACTGTGTCTAAATGCACCGGGGTCCAGAAACACCTGGGAATTTAAAATCCCATAAAGAGTGTCTCACAATACTTACAAAGGAGTCAGAAATGCCTTCGTTTGGAGTTGTAAAACTGTGATGTGGTTGTAGGTTTGGGTAGACAGACTTTGTCATTTCAGTGTATGAAGGCTGATATGTTATCTAAAATTTCCTTCTTGGGTCTTTCCTGTAATCTATTTTACATTTTGTTCTCTCTTCCCGATTTCTCCTATAACATTCTTTGGTAATCTCACACAACTCCCTGTTTTTTACCTGCTTCCTGGGAAACCCGAAGAGGCAACTATTTTGTCTCATTCTAATCTTGGAGCCACAAATGAAGCAATTAGGATGAGATGTATTATGAAATAATAATTGAGCACATCTTGTGGAGAAACATTAGAGATTGTTTCCATATGTTGATTTGGCTTCCTAATTACTCTCATTTAATCATTCACTCCCTGAAAGAAATCTCAATATTTTCTGAAAAATGGCTAGAGGCAGTAATGATGGTCATACACCTCTTCACAGGAGGGGGCAGAAAAACAAACAAAATAACGAACTTTTCATTGCATCCACACAGGTTACCTAGAAGTGATAAAGTCTCATGATTAGCTCATTTGTGAATGTGTGCATCATTTCAATGCCAGAATACAATTTCTTCAAGGTGCGAACTTACTCTGAATATTTTTCATATCCAAGTGGCATATTGGGTAGAGAAAGTTTAGAAATGGATTGGCATGAGTTTATCAGCCTTCATTCATAAATATTCTATACAGTAATGATAAACTGAGCAATGCCTTTCATGAGTTTGAAAAATCATACTTAGAAGAAATCTGGGAGAGCTGCAGAATCCAAAGATTCACTGACGAAAATGAAGCAATTACTAAAATTAGTTATGAAAAGGAGATGCCTTCTAGGTTGAAAAATTACTCATTTGTTTCAAGTTTATTTCATGGGTTATTTGTTGTGAGAGGTGGGTTGTAGAATAAAACATTGCAAAGGAGGCTTAAAGGCTCAGAAATTTGAAATCAGGCTTCTCTGTGTCCCACATTGTTGTAGGTTATACAGGCTACTTCTAAGTGTCTGTCCTTTATTCCCTCTCTCTTGTTAGTCTCTCCATATTTGAGGACTCCTCTGGTTTATAGGACAGTCCACTGCATAACAATCTTACCTATATTAAATGCTCACTGCTGTATATGCACATCAATCTACCCGCTCTTAGCTACTTCTTCATTAACACATTTACTGTTTTCCTTAGTGACATATTTGTCTACTCATGTTCTGAAATGAGCATAGACATGTCTTTCATTATTCTTCATCGAGTACTATCATCAACAGCACAGGAAGTCATATGTTGTGAAGTAAGAGCCATTTCTGAGCCCCCAAATGTGTCCTCCTTCCAAAGGCACTGTTGAACACACAGAGAGCCTCACACACTTACCTATAGCTCACTCTTTCAGAAACTGGAACCGTATAGTGTCGTGTCTGCTCTCTTGACCAGCAAGGAAGATGCAACCACCAGTCCTTCTAACAGCAGTTTATTCAGCAAGCTTCTTTCTTCATCTCCCCCAAGCCCCGGGCTGCAATCCCTTTTATACTCTCCTATCCACTCCAATCGCAGCAGGCCATGTCACCTCACCAGGCGTGCGGCCTCAGCCAACCAGAAGAGCAGGAACAAATCACCGCCAAATATGGACTTGTTTACCACAAACTCCATAGCCAACAGGCACAATCTTTAAGGTGCGGCTTCGGGAAGCTCAGGAGAGGGGCCGTAGCCTCCTACAGTATAGAGACTGGCTTACTGGGATCCAAGAGCAGTAACATGATACAGCTCACAAGGACACAGACCAATATTTACTGGGCTAGAGCATTCAGAATAAATGGGGGAACAAGACCTTAAGAACAGTGTTCCTTAATCTGTAGCTCATGAGCTGCAAAGCATTAGAGCAGCGTTTTTCTTACCAAAGGTTATGGCTTGTTGGGGGTGTTGAGCTACCCTTTCATGGGAGTCACCTAAGACCACTGCAAAACATGAGTACTTATTTACATGATGATTTATAACAGTAGCAAAATTAGAGTTAAGAAGTAACAACAAAAGTTTATGGTTGGGGACCCTGACAACATGAGGAACTGTACTAAAGGGTTGCAGTGTTAGGAAGGTTGAGAACCACTACTTTAGAGGAACAGCTTAGTTAGTGGAGAATTTGAATCAGAAGTTAAGCAAGAAGAACTGAGTCTGTTTATGGTTGTGTAAAGCTTATTGTGTGTAATGCTTTCTATGTATTACCTGGTTGATTTTTAAAATATTTATTGATTAATTGATTGATTGATTCATGTATATGTATGTATGTATGTATGTATGTGGATATGTGTGTGTCAGGGTGCATATGTGGAGGTCAAAAGACAGTTTTTGGGAGTCAGTTCATTCCTTTTACCAGATGGATGGCAGGTATTGAACTCAGGTCATGAGACTTGACAGCAAGCCCTCTGCTTACTAAGCCATTTCGTGGACCTATGTGAGTATTCTCTAACCTTATCAGTGTTCTGTTAAGGTAATTCTGTGGCATTTTACTATTTTAATTCTATTAAACTGATACAATAACCACCCACTTGCTAATTTAATATGGAATGGGTTATATTTTATTGGTCAGGCACAGACAAGAACTTACCACCAAGCCTACACATGTTGAGGTCCTTGACTAACAGTCTCAGAAGAATCACAAGGAATCTGTGTGAAGCCTCAAAGAGGCTATGGAAAGGTCCTTCTGGACCAGTGTCTCTTACTATAATAATATTTTCATTGGGATTGAATATTTTATTTTCCAGTAATATTTATTTATTTACACTCCAGATTTTATTCCACCCCACACCCCGTTATACCCTCTTATTGTTCCACATCCCATACCTCTTCCCCAACGCTCTGTCTCCATGAGAATGTCTCCACGAGGATGTCTCCACTCCCTACCCATCACCCCATTTGAATTCTAAACTCCCTGGGGCCTCCAGTCACATGAGGGTTAGATGCATCATCTCTGATTGAGCACAGACCTGGAAGTCCTCTGCTGTATATATGTTGGGGGCCTCATATCAGCTGGTGTATGCTGCCTGGTTGTTGGTCCAGTGTCTGAAAGATCTCAGGGGTCCAGGTTAATTGAGACTGCTGGACTTCCTACACGGTTGCCCTCCTCCCCAACTTCTTTCAGCCTTTCCCTAGTTCAGCCACAAGGGTCAGCATCTTCTGTCCATTGGTTGGGTGCAAATATGTGCATCTGACTCTTTCAGCTGCTTTTTGGGTCTTCATGCTAGGTCCCTTTTTAGTGAACACTCCCTCCATAGCCTCGGTAATAGAGTCAGTCTTGGGACCTCTCCTTGAGCTGGATCCCACTTTGGGCCTGTCGATGGACCTTCTTTTCCTCAGGCTCCTCTCCATTTCCATCCCTGTAGTTCTTTCAGACAGGAACAATTATGGATAAGAGTTTTGACTGTGGAATGACAATCTCCCTCCCTCATTTGATGCCCTGTCTTCCTGTTGGAGGCTCTATATATTCCCCCTCCCTACTGTCAGGCATATTATCTAAGGTCCCTCCCTTTGGGTCCTGAGAGTCTCTCATCTCCCAGCTCTCTGGTGCATTCTGGAGGGTCCCCCCCCCAAGTTTCTACTTCCCTACATTGCCTGTTTCAATTCTTTCTGCTGGCCCTCAGGGGGTCAGTCCTTTTCCCTCACCCAATACCAGATAATGTTCCCTTGTCCCCCAACCCTCAATCCCCTGCCCCATCTACTTTCCTTACCAGGCCCCTCACTCCCTCCCTACTTTTGATTGCTTTGTTCTCCCTCCCAGGTGGGACTGAGGCATCCTGGCATCCTTACTTGGGCACTTCAACTTGCTGACAATTTTGAGTTCTGTGGACTGTATCTTGTTTTTTTTTTTTTTGCTAATATCCACTTATTAGTGAGTACATACCATGCATCCATGCATGTCCTTTTGGGTCTAAGTTACCTCATTCAAGATGATATTTTTCTAGTTCCATCCATTTGCCTGTAAAACTCAGGATGTCCTCCTTCTTAATAGCTGTGTAGTATTCTATTGTGTAAATGAACTACATTTTCTGTATTCATTCTCCGTTTATGGGACATCTGGGTTGTTTCCAGCTTCTGGCTATCACAAATAAGGCTGCTATAAACATAGTGGAACATGTGCCCCTGTGGAATGGTGAACCATCTTTTGGGTATATTCCCAGGAGAGGTAGAGCCAGGTCTTCAGGTAGATCTATTCCCAGTTTTCTGAGGAACCTCCAGATTGATTTCCAGAGTGGTTGTGCCACTTTGCAATCCCACCAGCAATGGAGGAATGTTCATCTTTCTCCACAACCTGCCCAACATGTGCTGTCACCTGAGGTTTTGATCTTAGCCATTCTGATTGGTGAATGTGGAATCTCATTTTGATTAACATTTCACTGATAACTTTGGACATGCTTCTCCATCATGCAAGATTCTGATTGGTGAATGTGGAATCTCATTTTGATTTGCATTTCACTAATAATTATGGACATGCTTCTCCACCATGCGAGATTCCTCTGTTGTGAATTCTTAATTTAGTTCTATACCCCATTTTTTGATTGCATTGTTTTGTTTTTTGGTGATTAGCTTCTTGAGTTCTTTATATATTTTGGATATTAGCCTTCTATTGGATGTGGAGTTAGTGAAGATTTTTTCCCAATCTGTAGGTTGCTGATTTGTCTTATTGACCGTGTCCTTTGCCTTACAGAAGCTTTCCAGTTACATGAGGTCCCATTTATCAATTATTGATCTTAGAGCCTAAGCCCTTGGAGTTCTGTTTAGGAAATTTCCCCCTGTGCCAATGAATTCAAGGTTCTTTTCCCCTTTCTCTTCTATTAGATTCAGTGTATCTCATTTTTATGTTGAAGTCCTTGTTCCACTTGGACTTGAGCTTTGTGCAGGTGACAAATATGGGTCTATTTTCATTTTTCTACATACAGACAGCCAGTTAGACTAGCACCATTTATTGAAGATGCTTTGGATGGAAGATTAGTATAATGTGTGGGGGAAAAGGAAGGAGAAGAGAAAAATCAAGGTTGTTTACTCAAGTACACATGATAAGAAATGCCAAATATGTGTGTTCAGGAAGGAAGGAAGAAATGATATGTGTAAATTGGTTTATTATATCACTTGGAATTTTAATAAAACTATCTTTCATTGGTGTAAGGTATTAAAATATTCAAAATATATCCTTCTTTAAGAACATTAGCTATTGGTGGAAGGATGAATTTTCAAGTTAAACAGCAAAAATTTCATAAATTTTTGGATTATAGTGAAGCCAACATAATAAGCATCCACAACACAATAAGGAGAATTTGTCTGGTGCTGTTTTCTCCAATCTGCATTAGAGTACTCCTTGTCAGGAAGGTTTTCAAACACCAGTAGTAGTTTTCAATCTTCACATTTGACCAAGTTATGACAGTTCTCAGTCCTTGAGTATAGCCTGTTTCAATCATACATAACTATGTTGGTAGAGTTTTATTTACTCACAACCTGAATCATACAACACTATGAGATATCTAGGAAAGAGTCAGTAATGCTTTTCATATGCTACTGAAGTTCTCTCACCAAGTCAACTCTAAATAGTACGATGTCCACACATGATGGTCAGTGATGATCATGGTTAATGATGTTATTACAACAATAATGATGATGGTTAAGTTCCTGGTGATATAATTTGGTAGCTGTTACTCAGAGCTTTCTTTCAAACAAGCTCTGTCCTAAGTTCTTAAATACTTAAATCTTCAAAGCCAATTAGTCATTAATCTGCTGATAATTTATCAGCTTGATAGGCATAAGAAACTGAGTGAAAAGGTTGTCCAAGTCTTCCAAGTTAGTGTTAAGGAAAGCAGTGTTAAGTGCTGAAGTCATAACTCATTTGTTTCATAATTGGTTTATTGAAATGATTGCTCCCATATAAATGAAAATTTCTACCCTTTGGCCAGGATCTTCTATTTTCCATTGACCTATGTTAACCTTTGACTATGTTAACTCTTAAGAAGTATTCTTACAACAAAAATGATACATGTAAGATACTTTGTATATTTGCTTGCTTGCTTTTATTGTGTAATAGACATGAACTTGAATATACATTGCAATCTACAAGCACATATTTTTATGACAATTAAGAAAGCAGTAGTATTTAATTTTACTACTGTTAATTTAAGTAAAAATTGTTCCATGTATAAATTGTCATTCCAGTGAAAATCAACAGCCTCATTCATGTAGCTCCTGTAGTAAGGTACATTTGTGTTGTGTTCATGAACTTACAATGAAGCTGTGTTTCTTTTAAGATAAAGTGCGGCTAAGGCTTTATTTCTGTTTAATAAGACTTTCTATGACTGATTAAATTAAGGAATGTATCTTTTCGAAGAGACTGATATTCTGTAAATAAACATTGGTTGTAACAATAAAGTTGAGTTCTAATGAAAAAAGCAAGCAAGCTGTAGTCAATAGCATCCAGTACTTTTGGTATGCTTTCTCTTAAAGTCTTTCTGAACTTGATTAATGATTATTTTCTAGGACCCATACCCCTTGGAGTGCAAGGCAATGCTGGATTCTGCAGATGAAATTATCATGAGTTCACTATCTTATTAGTGAGATTTAGTTGAGAAGCTTTTAACCTTTCTCTTGAAAATTTAAACACACATGGCAGTAATCACTGTCTCACCGAGGTCGATGAGTTTGGAATTCACTGTCCCTCAGCAAAATGTAATAGAGTTCTCATTTTTTGTACTTTTCCCCCAGTTGTCTATGTTGCTTGCTTGATGATGCTGTAAATGTGGCTTTGATAAAATAAGTGTAAACATTTAATTTATCAGTATTTTTAAGGCATGTAATAAACATTTGGTAAAATATGCTCCTCAGGTGATAGACCACTCCAACTGTATTCCAAACTCTGAAAAATACTATTCTTATCTTTCCATACTTAGTAACCATTGATCATTTTCCAACTTCATTTTGAATTATCATCTTCACTGTTATAGATTACATGCTAGTGTGAGGTTTGACAGGCTGGTGTCTTCCAATAACTCCAATGAAATAATTGTGTTTCCCTTCCCATACTACATTGAACATTTTTGGTTTTTTTTCCCCAGGCATCACCATAGAAGCATGTAAATTCTCATTTAGTAACCCATACCTAAAAACAAGGAGCTTGTGTTAGTTGATAATCACAAATATAGCATAGATGGAGAATTTTGTGTGCTATACAGGAATAAAGTCCTAAAGGATCATTTTCTTGGATCTTTATAGAGCAAACATATAAAAAGGAAGGTGAAGTGCCAGGTGTGTGTGTGTGTGTGTGTGTGTGTGTGTGTGTGTGTGTGTGTGTGTGTGTTAGGTTCTCAGAAGCCAGTGTTTTTAGTCTTGGAACTTTCTTTATCTGTGAGAATTTGGCAGCAGCTCCTCCTAGATGATTATCACCTGTTTATTTGGCAGTAATTTCTGCCTTCCTCTGGTGTTCCTGGGGTTATCACAGAATCTCATCCCTTCCTCATCTCACAAAAGCTCAACCACTGTAGCAATCAATGCTGTGAATCTTTGCTCAGCTGGTTAGCACTTGAATTAGGTGGATACAAAAGTAATTGGCAAATCCAGCTATTCACCATGCAGAGAACAGGTTGTGGTATAAGTCAGAGAAAAATTTGCAGGTTTAGAAGCTGGGCAGTGATGATTGTGAGGCTGGCAGCAAATGAGTTGTTTCCTTGACACCTTTTCCAATGACTTGACATAAAAAAAAACTGATAGAAGGACTTTCTTCTGCATCTCTCTGTGATCCACTAACTGGAAAGTGTGTTTCGGTAGTAGTGTAGGAGCAAATTAAACATCAGATTAGAATCTCCAAAGATAAATCAAAGTGAATGAATATTATCAGTTCTGATTCAGTCACATGCTTTCACCCTTAGTCTAGGGCCAGAGGTAAGTTTAATACCAAAACAAACAACAATCAATCAAACAAACAAAACCCCAGCTTTTTCCCCCAAACCAAAAAAATAAAAATAAAAATAAAATAAAATAAACCAACTTAAAAATACAGGGGAACAGTTCATGGAAGATGAAGAGGTGGCTTTGCCAGCCTGTTGCCATATTGTGGCACATTCCTCTTAGACCTGTTGACCAATGCTGACTTCCTGGATTCACATTCAACTGTTTCCTCTCTAAACTTTTACCAGGTTGCCTTGGTCAAATTGTTGGGGCAGGACCGCAGTGAAACAGACTGACCTAGGGCTAAAGACCTCACTTAATTTCATTGGTTTTCTGTGTGGATGCTTGGTTACATGTAGGGAGAGGAGGGGAACTCAAGAGTGGAAGCAGAGAGACAATTTGGGAACTGTCATTGAGAATGATCATGCTGGAGTTTCCTGCCTGCACACAGAAAGGCTGGGAGGTGATTTAGACCTTAAGCATTCGTACCACTTTACCTGCCATGCATCACACAGAGCCAGGTTCCCTTCTCCTGGCAGTATGAACAGGTTATCTTTCCCCTGATCAGTTTTTGGGTAGTCATTTATCTCTGCAAATGATTTGTAGAGAAATTTCCACCTCTATCTTTTATGCAGAGGGAGAATGAAGAAGGACAAGTTAGTATGCTTATGGGCAAAAATAATAAAAAGCCAGTAAAACTCTCTCAGCCTGAAGTTAATTATCAAAAGTCAGAAGCATGAAGGTGCTGCCTTGGTCTCATAAATGTGTTTTGTGTGATGTAAATCATGTTCAAAGTTGAAATTTGAGAAGCAATATTTCACTGCGAAGGCCACATATGATTTTCAGCCACATAAATTTATTTCCTCTCCAGCTGCAGGTGGACGTTGCCTCAACCTTTGCTCTAATATGAGAAGCATTAGCTAGGTCATGGTAGCCACAAAATGACTTATATGAGCAGCCGCCTAGTCTGCCTGAGATGTGTCTTCTTAGGAATATTCAGCTGACATTTTTAACAGCAGACATTATAGAGTTGTTTTTGCATTTCTTTCTGATGGTTAGAAAATTGGTACCTTCTGTCTAGGGAAATGAATTTCTGACTTTTTTTCTGCCATCCTGTAAAATGTTAAAGACTACTTTAAAAATAATATCTTTCATAGTATGCTCATTACAGGGTGTAAAGAGATTAAGTTTCAGAATTCCATTCTTTTTCAGATCCTTCATCATTCTTTATTATGTCTCTTCAATTCTTTTCTTTTTCAGTATGTGGAAAGGATTGAGTAAACACAATTAAATTGACAGGAATTGCATGAAATTTTGATGAAAGATTATTCCAAATTTTAGTGTGGAGTTCTGTAAGTCTGTTGGATCAAGCATATACATAAATACATATATATATATATATATATATATATATATATATATATATATTTCATGCATTCATTCATTTGCTCACTCATGCATTTACTCAGTGAGCTATGTTTCCCAAGGTTATCGTTTATGATAATCTTGATTTCTCAACTTTACAAAATTTAAAATCACCATGGAGATGAACTCTTGGGCATGTCTGTAAGGAACTTTTTACGTTATGTTAATTGAGATGGGAAGACACGCTCTATGTGGGTAGTACCAGTCCGTGTGTAGAGAACCTGGACTAAATAAAAAGCAGAAAGAGAGATGGGGATCAGCATCCATTCTTTCCTACTTTCAGTGACGGATACATTACACCAGCTGCCTTAAGCTGATGATGCTGTGACTTCCTGCTATGGTGTATTAAACTCTTTGTATCACAACTTACTTCCTTTTTCTGTTCTTTGTGTTAATATCTTTGCATTAATGAATTTGTATGAATTCAGAATACTTGATGAAAACATTCTGAAGGATTAATTCTGGCTGTGGCTTCAGGGAATACTACTCCATCCTGGCAGAAATGGCATGGCACTGGGGCAAGTTTTCACTTATGGTGCTTGGAATGTGAAGTGTTTTGCTCACTTCCTGGATCCAGAATAAGCGTGCCAAGAGTAGAAAGAGAGTTGGCAAGTACCCATCAAGATCTGTCACTGTAGCCTTGTGCCTGCTAACAAAACTGTGTGTCCTACAGTTTCTACAACCTTCCAAAAGGCTCTCACAGGACCTGTTTCTACACAGGAGACTGTTGGATGATATTTCATGTTCAGACCATATCATTTCTCTGAGGACAGCACTCTTTTTTTACTGTGCATCATAAAGACTTGCTTTACATGGTAGACATTAGCAGGAAAGGCAGATCACCATATATGTGCATGTTAATTAAAAATGGACAAAAACTCAATCAGAAGAAAAGGAAGGAAAGTCACAAAGATGCAACAATGACTAAATAGTGTTACTGTAATATAGGGTCTCACAAAGATGGGCTACCTTCTCCATGGCAAAAAATTCACTTCATCATTGGAAAATAATAGTGGAAGGTAAAATGACAAATACTTTCAACTATCATCCTAGAATACTGTCTGTTCAAATAGTTTTTATTCAAATAAATACAGGTAGGATTTTAAAATCCGTCCTTTCCCTGTTTCCTTATCCAAAGTGGTTACTTATGTATACCATCATATCATCTGCAAATAATGATAATTTGACTTCTTCCTTACCAATTTGTATCCCCTTGATCTCCTTTTGTTGTTGGATTGCTCTGGCTAGGACTTCAAGTACTATATTGAATAGGTAGGGAGAAAGTGGGCAGCCTTGCCTAGTCCCAGATTTTAGTGAGATTGCTTCGAGTTTCTCTCCATTTACTTTGATGTTGGCTACTGGTTTGCTGTAGATTGCTTTTATTATGTTTAGGTAGGGGCCTTGAATTCCCAATCTTTCCAAGACTTATCATGAAGGGGTGTTGGATTTTGTCAAATGCTTTCTCGGCATCCAATGAGATGATCATGTGGTTTTTGTCTTTGAGTTTGTTTATGTAGTGGATTACATTGATGGATTTCCTTATAGTAAACCATCCCTGCATCCCTGGGATGAAGCCTACTTGGTCATGATGAATGATCATTTTGATGTGTTCTTGGATTCGGTTTGCGAGGATTTTACTGAGTATTTTTGCATCGATATTCATAAGGGAAATTGGTCTGAAGTTCTCTTTCTTTGTTGGATCTTTGTGTGGTTTAGGTATCAGAGTAATTGTGGCCTCATAGAATAAATTGGGTAGAGTGCCTTCTGTTTCTATTTTGTGGAATAATTTGAGGAGAGTTGGAATTAGGTCTTCTTTGAAAGTCTGATAGAATTCTGCACTAAACCCATCTGGTCCTGGGCTTTTTTTAGTTGGGAGACCATTAATGACAGCTTCTATTTCTTTAGGTGATATAGGACTGTTAAGGATTTCTGAAAGCATATCTATTCTAAACCTACCTTCTCTTTCATGCCAAAGTGGAAGCATGAGATATCCTCCGATTTTTACTCTCTCTCTCTCTCTCTCTCTCTCTCTCTCTCTCTCTCTCTCTCTCTCTCTCTCTCTCTCTCGTCCGTTTAATTATTTTTTGACACAGGGATTCCTCTTTGTAGCTTTGTTTGTATTGGAACTCACTCTGTAGATTAGGTTGGTTTAGAACTGACAGAGATCCACCTTCTTCTGTCTCCTGACTGCTGAGATTAAAGACATGAGCCACTACAGCCCAGTGAGATTTTCCTCTTTTGTAGTAAACTGAAGCAAGATCATAGACCCACTCTTCCAAGGCACATGGGTTTATATGTCAATGGTTAATCTCAAATGAAAAACAAGAAAAACATTTGACTTTTTATTTTCAACAATCTGGATCTGAATCTGTGATTTTTAGCTATATGAAGAACTAGAGCACTTCTTGGTGAGACATTTTGATTGATCCACTTCCCACTGAACACCAAGGAAGACAGTTAGGAACCAAAACACACATGTTGAGAGTGAGTGGTGGAATGCACTGCTGTTGTTGTGTGATCTCCAGAAAGCTGTGTTGGTCCCTGTTGATTCAGTTATAAATGAGCTGATGTCTGGTTTTCTAATCCTAAATCTATTAACAACATCTTTATTAAAGTACATCTGAGGCTTGTCCATTTCCCAGAAATGAAGTTACACTCAATTTCATAAGTATTATGTACAATAAAACTTTGATGATTAAAAAAAAATCACAATTCTTTCATATATTGAGAAAACTGCTTCAGCTTTTAAAACATAAATTATTCTTCTCTTATACAATTCATTCCTACTACAGTTTTCCATTTTCCACTCCTCCCATCTCCCCCAGATCTACTCCTCAATCATATCAGTTTAGAAAAGAGCAGACTTCCTCGTGTTAACAAAATGCAACATAACAATATACAATAAGACTAGGAACAATCCCTCATATCAGGGGTGTGAGCTAGGCAAGCCAGTAGGAGGAAAGGAGTCTGGAGAGTAGGCAAAAGAGCCTGAGACACACCCCACTGTCACAGGAGTTCCACAAAACCACTAAATTGCAGAGAGAGAGAGAGAGAGAGAGAGAGAGAGAGAGAGAGAGAGAGAGAGAGAGAGAGAGAGAGAGAGAGAGAACAGATCCATGCAGACTCCATGACTGCTGCTATTTCTCTATGAGCCCCATGAGCCCTGTTAATTGATTCTGTGGGCTGTATTCTTTTAGTGTCCTTGACTCCTTTGATGCCTACAATCATTGCTCTCTCTCTTCTGCATAGTTCTCAAGCTCTAAGTGGGGAAAGACTATGTAGGTCTCCAATTTGGGTGCTCTCCCTATCTCTCCCCAGTGTTTGGCTCTGGCTCTCTGTGCCCACTTCTATCAGCTGCTGGAGGAAGCCTCTCTGATGATATTTAGGCTGGACACCAATCTACCAGTATAGTAGACTATCCTTAGGAATCATTTTATTACTTTTTTCTATCCTAGGTTTCTGGGCTATCCAACCTCTGGTTTCTGATCATCCAGGCAGTTGAGCATGGGCTCCCTCTTTGGGCCTCAAATTAGATCAATCATTGGTTGGCCACTCCCTAAAGTTCTGTACCCCAGCCCATCCTGCAGGCAGGATAGAGTATAGGCTGAAGTTTATATGGCTGAATTGGTCTTCCAGCCTCACCCCTGGAAATTGCCTGGCTATAGAAGTTCAGGTTTCTTATCCTCTCTTATTAGGAGTTACTGCTGCAGTTGATCTCCATATCACCCCTCCATGCACACCCCAAAGCCCCCCAATTCCAGGCATGGCTCCATTCATCTCTTGGCTGGAGAGACAGCACAGCTGTTAAAGGGTAGGCTCACAACCAAAAGTACTTCAGCTTTCTTAAAATTTGAATCTCTTCCTCTAATGAAGTAGAATAGTAACACTCATCTTTCAGAAATTTGAAGATGATTTGTAGCAATGTAGATAGCGTATTAAAGTATTTTCCTGTTACGATGATTAAAATATTCTGACAGAGCAACTTAAAGTAAAAAGGGTTTATTCTTATATTTTACAGTACAAGTCATCGTGGTGAAATAGTAAAGGCAGCAGGAGGGTGGAACAACTAGTCACATTACAGCCATAATTCAGCACAGAGGAATGGGTGTAAACAATTTGCTGTTCAGTTTCCTTTCTGTATACCATCCAGTCTGGTCTAGGACCATCTACTCCGGAATGGTTCATTCATGATTAATATGGGTCTTTTAATATCAATAAATTCAATCAAGACAATGCCTTATAGACATACAGAGAAAAATGTCTCTCAGGCAATTCTAGAATCTGCCAAGTTGGTTATTTTCTAAGTAGATGGCATCAGTATGGTTCATACTAGGGTTTTAGGTTACAGAGCACCTTCTTGAGGATATACTGATGAGAGAAAGGACCTACTTTTGGTGAAATAAATTCTACCACCAAATAAACCAGTGGATATCACCTCAGGCAACATCATTTGGCTCCCTCAGAATGGTTCCCACTGTCTCTCATTTATTGTCTTTGTCATGTGTTTTCCTATGAATTAGAGTCTGATTGATGAATATATTCTGACTTTTGCTTTACACGTTTAAAGATTCATAACATTTTCTCTACAAAGATCTATTTTTCACTGTCAGAGTATTCCATACCATAGCACACTGCAGCAGGTGTCCAGAACCTTGAAATAAATTAAATAAATGAAATAAATGAATGGAAATTAATTTATTAAATAATAATTATCTATTCTTGACCATTCTGTAAATAAAGAATAAACTTTGTGCTAGTATCAAAATAAAGATTCTTGTTTTATTTAAAATAAAACATGGCTAAAGAGAAAATCTATAAGATTCAATAATCCTATATTACATTAATTTTCTTTATATTCATCAATTAAAAAAGACATTTGAAAAGTATTTATTCCTTATCATGAATTATAAGACTCACTTTTTAATAAGGTAAATCTGGGCTATAGCTTATCCTAGAGCAATGATTTGCAGTTATAGGTCATTACAATAATATCCTGTGGATTTTGCTTTCCTTTTTCTTTTTTTAATTAAATATTTTCTTTATTTACATTTCAAATGTTATCCCCTTTCCTGGTTTCCCCTCTGAAAACCCCCTATCCTCTCCCCCTCCCCTGCTCACCAACCCACCCACTCTTGCTTCCTGGCCCTGTATAGATCTTGATGTTGCAGGTCTTGCATGGGCTTCAAAACTCCTCATTTTAAACAAACTCCTGGATGATTCAAAACTCCTGGATGATTCAAGTCTAGGCTTTTCTTGCAAGGGCAATACCTGAGTGGCAAAGAGAAGATATGTTAAAAATCTATGGCTCTATTTGATATGTTATTATTTCCAAGCAAAACGCATGTGCTTGTTGCCTCGTAAGGACTCACAATATAGATTCATAAGCTTTGGGAACTCATAGACTAGAATGGAAGAGGATAGAGTAGATAGACAGAGGAGGGATAGAGGGCTAGGGAGGAGCACAAATGCCCAAACAAAGAGTAATCATGGTGCGTGATCATCAGAATCCATAAATGTGCTCAGGAGGATAGAGAAAGCAATGCAGAAAGTCTGCCTGGCTAAATCAGGGAAAACACTATAAACGTTGGATATGATATTTGAGGAGTATTTTTTCAAAGTGAGGTATTGGTCACTATTCTAGTTTCTGTGGAAAAAAGTTTCTGAATGAAACAACTTAGTGGGAGAAGTATTTATTTCAGTTCATGATCTCAACGGCTCTGGTTCATCATGGCTGAGGACGTGTACTGAGTAGAACAAATCATATAAATGTGCTCAGAAAACAAGGGAAGAAGGATACAGAAGAACTAAGGTGGCATGTGTCCCAAAGCCTTGCTCCCAGTGACCTGTTTCCTCCAGCTGGGCCCTGCCATTTGATTTTCACTACCTCCAAATAATTTTACTATACTATTACTATATCTAGAGATTAATCCACTGGGTTAAAACTTTCACAATATAACACCTTAGGAA
This sequence comes from Mus pahari, assembly GCF_900095145.1. Classification (NCBI taxonomy): domain Eukaryota; kingdom Metazoa; phylum Chordata; class Mammalia; order Rodentia; family Muridae; genus Mus; species Mus pahari. Next base: position 163,526,703 of record NC_034590.1, on the reverse strand, counting down.
ACATGATCTCTGGGCTTTAGCGATCAAAGCCCTAGATGATTGTCAATTCAACCAATTTGAAAACTAAAGTTATCCATCCTAAAAAGGAAATTCCACAGAGAGGTGATTCTCATTTTAAACCAGATGTGGCTCCATATGTCTGTTATTCCAGGATTTAGGAGGCAGAGGCAGGAGGACTAGAAATTCAGACAGTTCTAAAGCACTGAATACTAATGTAGATTGGCTGAGAATGTACTCTTGAAACCCCGAAAGGTAATAGAAGAAGGGTCTTGTATATATAAAAAGTATATGATGAAACAATTCATGGGTTAGCTTATATTATTCAGTCCTGCTCATGTGCCCAGATGTTGCTAAATGTTCTTCTGGCTCTGTAGGCAAGAGCCTACATGTACTCTATCTTGGAAAAGGAACTCTATTAATTACAGATCACGAGATGATTGGGACTCTGCCTGCCTGCAAAGGTGATGGAGTTTAGCACCTGCTTGTGTTTGAAGGTTACATTGATGAGCTCTGCTACTAACTCAAGATGGCTGCAGGTAGGACTTTGTGTCTCATCATTTTACAAGGGGCATGAGCAAAGGTGCTTGCTCTCTGCAAAGGGCCAGATGGGAAGATGGAGAAAGAAAGGGAAGAGAGGGTGAGGGAGAAGGAGAGAGAACATGCTTGCCTGCTTGGCAGATTTCCTTTTCTGTTTTGTTTCATTTAGGCTTTATCTTCTCCCTTAGCAACAGCTTCCAATTATCTCTTGAGATAACATTGCCCACACACCTAAATGTGTTTTACAATCCTAGGGGTTTCTCTAGCCAGCCAAGCTGCCAATAAAGATTCACAGTTATAACCACTAATCTTAGAGCTTTAGAACCAAAAGGCTTTTGGAAACCATTTTGATTCACTTTCATTTTACAAACAAAAAGTTAAAAGTATAAGTAGAGGTCTGGGAGAATAAAGTATTGTGTGGTGGCAGCATGCATGTGTATCTGTCAATCAGTTGATATACATTCTTATAATGCTCAAGAATGTGTCAATAAATTCAAAATGTCAAGCAAGGAGTGCCATGAACAACAAGTTAGTTTAATTTTCAAACTTTTCTACACAATAAAAATCACCCATGCTTAAGTAAAAAATTAAAATCACTATCTAGAACCCAGGCCCATGCATTATAACTAATTGGCTTGTGCATGGTCAAAGGAAATTGCCATCTTTATATACCAATTCTGGAATTAATGATTAATTTATGAAATGATTAAAATGTATAGGTTTTTTGGTTTTTCATAGTAATCATATTTCTCTTTCTTCAGCAGTCATGTATAATTTGTATGACTTCTAATTTATATAGTTTGTGTGTCTTCCTTTTTAACAATTAATGTTTACCTTCGACCAAGCTCTTTGAATGTATCTTTTTCAGATACTTAACATGTATCAAGAACTATTTATTGTTTCTTGTCTTTTCAAACATTTTCTCTTTGGAAAAAAAAACCTATAATTTCTGCCATGCTTTCAGCCATGTGTGAAAAATCTAAATGACTAACAGAAATAGTCATTGGTTGTTGCAAATCCATTTCCTAGGAAATTAATGAACAACCCAAGCAAAAATTTTTTATGGAATACAAATACACTTGAATAAATTAGTTTTCAGTGAAAAGAATGCTGGATTTATTAGCTAGCTATTGCTAAATAATTTGTCACACCCACATTTGTTTAAATATAAAAGAAAACAACCATATTAATGTTAAATAAAAGTCTTCATAGCTTACATATTAATAATGCAATGTGGAAATGCAATAACAGCTCATTCATACATCAAAGCCATTAATATATTTCAGTGGCCCATCATCATATCCAGTTGAGCATTTAAGTGGTCTAATGGATTTATTAAAATGGGTACAGAATGTATTATTTAATGGCATTTTAGTTTACAGATAAAAAGTTTAAGAATAAATGAACCACTGAAGGAATTTGGTAAAGTCATTCTTACTTCAATTGTTTGTGAGTTCACTAATTCAGGAGAGGAGATGTGTTACACACGTTTTATATTCCTGATTACATCACACATACAGCTCTCATATGTTTATAATAATGGATATATTAATTTGGCATATCTCCTTATTTTCCAGAGAATAAGACTGAATTTCATTATCATTCTGTCCCCCTAATGAAAATGTACTATTATCCACTGCATCTCCACATGGTTGGATCTTAATGCACTCTTCACTACTAAATGGAAAAAGATGTAGCTGCTCTCATGCAACCCAGGAGGCAATGGCAAGTTGTGATTAAATAAGTACCATGGTGTTGTCATGGGGGCTAGCAGTTTGGTGTTTGCTCAAGGGGTCAAAAATAGGAGCTGGGTTAGAGTCTAATGGTGCAATCTCTAGAGTCAGACTGTCTTGGAATCTTGGCCTCAATATTTCATCTAAAATAATTACCTTGAAGACCATGGTAACGTTCTATGTTCTCTGTTTTCACTGAGATGTGCTTGACATGTTCACAACAATGAACCTTGTACTTTGTGTTTTGGACTTGTCTGGGCATGCATAGGAAGCTACACTGATAGCTTTTCAGATGGAGACAGGCAACGCTTGCTAAGTTATCTGGCTTCTTGCTTAAATATTCTGTTTCGGAAACTCAGATGATGTATGAGCATGAATTCACTTAACATATATATTAAATTAGTAAAATAACTAAATAAAACGTTAATGTGGCAAAGGGTTATAAATAAATAGTCAAATTGTATTTTAATCTGCTTTTCAGCTTGTGTAATTAATTGACATGAAGATGGAATATTGAGTTTGAATACCTTACATTTTCTGTCTGGTAAACTCACACCTTCTCTTCACCGTACAGGTTGTAAATGTGTTTCCTTACCCACATGGCTGGGAATGTCATTAATCATGGATACCACTGACCATTTGGTTCTACAAAGGTCAGAGTTGACATTTTAATATAGGACCTAGACATCTCTATTTATTTGCTTTTACATTCTTTCACTGAGTAGCTTTGATGGGAAAATAGGGGTAATATATTTAATAAATCCCCTTAGTAACACATGGCATTAGTGTTTCCTATGCAGTAATGTAACTGGGGTTTCCACTATCACCTAGTGATGGAGAAATGTGAAAGAGTGCACAAATCCATCATATAAATCAAACCAAAGGCTATCAGCTGTATCTACCCAAACAAGCAAATCTGACAAAGCAGTCAATTTGTAACTAATTTGAATTTAAATCTTCTTAGGGTTAGAGATTCTGGGGAAAAAAAATCAGGAAATCAGATATCCTGGAAAGTTTGGGTATGCTGCCTGCTCTAGCCCATTTCTCTCTGTGTGCTTGCTGAGGGCGATTTGTTAAAAATGACAAGTAGCTCAGGTGAGAAGCCTGCATAGATAAAGGCACTAATCTTGAGGAGCTGGATACATCTGTCTGCAAAAGAGGTTGACCTTCTGTAATGGATGTTTTTTATGGGCAGAGAAGAAAGGTTTAGTTCAATATCCACTCACAGAATGGGAGTTACTGAACCTCTTGAAGCAGATGATTGAAGCTCAGGATAGACAGAGCCTTGTGAGCATCCTGAATACACTTCTCAGCACATTACCCATATTCAAGAGGAGGATGGTTTTGGAGTCTCTTTGAAGTGGCCGAATGCAGTCTTAGGAAATTGGATCAATGGACCTGTCTTGTGTTTTTCCATATGATTTTGAAATTATTCAAATTATATATTATTTATTAATTGTCATTTATAGTGTGCTTATGAAGAAAATTCCATCATTCTTCAAATTGAAACATAAAGCTATTATAATACGATGATCTAAAATGTGATATCCAATATGTGTCCATGGATGACAACACATTTGGACAAACACAAACTGTAAATGTAGTTAAAATTATGCAATTTTTGTGTGGAAGGTTTTATTTTGTAATTTGATACATGGGTTTTTGAATGTAACCTCATGGATGATAGTGTCATTTATAAAATACACACATGTATGCTCTTATTATTTATACACATGTATGGATTTAGTTTTATAGTATTGTGTATTTTCTTGTGTGTATCCCTTGAGAACAGACATTCAGATTGGCACCATCAAACATGACGTGCTTTTACGTGGCAAGAGAAATGTAGATTATTTTAAAACAAAATATTTAAATATTTTACTTTTAATTCTCTCTCTCTCTCTCTCTCTCTCTCTGTGTGTGTGTGTATATATATATATATATATATGTTCACGTGGCATGTGGACACATGTGTGCAGGTAAGCAAAAGATGGTGTCAGATTCTATGAAATTGGAATTACAGACAACCCATGAATCACTGTCCACCCAAGTGCTAGAAACTAAACTTGGATCCTCTTTAAGAATGTCCAGTATCTTGATCATTGGTCATCTATCTAACCACTATTATTATAATTATTATAATTATTATTTTGAATTCAAGCATTGGCTTCCACAACATAAAAAAAAAACTAAAAATATCAATAAAGAAATACTGTTCAACAAAACGTAGGCAGATGACTACTTCTTTTTCCAATGGAAAGTCACTCTGTAAGTCGCAGGGATTTTGCACATGTATTCACACTGAAATCCAAGGCAGCATACTATGTAGCATGCCACTGAATTTGACACAAGTCAAAGATTGATTCATAAGAACAAAATATTGGAACAGAAAAGTGTCTGTCATCTTAACAAATTTCTTTTAAAAAGTTATAACACAGATGGATTATCCTGTAGAAGCTAGTTACATGGTAGCATATTTAATAGCAAAAAATTCAAAGCCAGTTAGTGATGGTGAATTTGTAAGAAATAAACTGAGAGTCTGGCAGATGCAATAGGCCCAGAGGGGAAAATAGAATATTTAAAAGAATCAGTTTGTCTCAGCAATCAATAGTCAGATGGATTGAAGGGATTGGAAAATCTATTGAAAGACTTGGAGAGCAGATGCACTGATTTTGAATTTCACACTTTGGAGATAGATGACAATGCTGACATTGCAAATAGTGCTCAGTGTGCCATTTCTATTAGAGGTGCTGGTGATGGGTATGATGTCACTGGGAAATGGATCATTTAGTGCCATTAAAAGACATGACTCAGGGCTCAGGGCTGGAGAGATGGCTCAGTGGTTAAGAGCACTGGGTTCTCTGCCAGAGGTCCTAAAGTCAATCCCCAGCAACCACATGGTGTCTCACAACCATCTGTAGTGGGATCTGATGCCCTCTTCTGGTGTGTCTGAAGACAGGTACAGTATACTCACATATATAAAATAAATCTTTAAAATGACTCACGAGAAATAGGAAAAAAATGTTAAAGTTATGTCTTTATCTATTGTTAACATATCCAGTGTAATTACTAATAGTATCTTGGTAGTGGATGGTAAATGCGTGGGACTGGTAATATTAATAGACGGTGATAAAATTGCCACTCCAACTCACGTTTAATCAGTTATCATTGCAGAGGGCATCACACAAGTTTGAATGAGAAATTATTAAAAATTATTTTGTGGATAAATTATTAAAAATGGAAAACCTCTCACAGAGTCTCACTGGTCCTGTGAATTTCATAAAATCCAGTTCTATACATTTGTTGAAAGGTTCCATGATGACAATGGCCATATCACTTACTTTTCAGGAATAAGGTAGCTAAGACAAGGGCAAGCACAGGGAGACTTCAAGGTCAAGCACAGGGAGACTTCAAGGTTTGCAACCTCTCGTCATGGTGGTTTATGGTTTATGGTATCAAAACTTAAATTGAATCTGGAATTTGAGCATGAAATCTGCCTTACATTTTAGTAGGTTTAACCAGTTATTTAAATGAGTTATAGTGGCAGCTTCAAGAGGAAGATCATCTTATCATCAATGCTTACATAGTGACAACCTTCCAAATGAAGCAGCAATTATGAGGAGCTCAGATTAGGACAAATGATTTTATGGACTTTGACACATTAGTTAAAGACTGCTCTATGCACAGTGAAAATATGTAGCATTTGTTTCTTATTTGACTCAAGAATTTGAGAAAAATATCATTCCAAGTAAAATAATCAACATTTTGGTTTATTTGCAAATCCATTCAGTCAAATGGAATAGATTGAGGAGCAAACCGGCGTGCAACCTCAAGGGAAGCTTGATTAGGCCGCTTCACTAGGCTTTCAGAGCTTCTCCACTCCTTTAAAACTCTTCACTCCACACTCACGCCTTATTCATGCCATTGCTTTTAGGCAGCACTCACATTTGTGAGCAACTGTTTTAAAGAGTGAGGCATACTAAAAGTAAGAGCAGAATCAAAAGATGTGATGAGCATCTTGAGAAGTCACTGACAATCACGCTGGCTCCAGCAAACCAGATATTGATGATTTAGCTTCTCGAGTACAATGTTTCATCTTTCCTTCCCTTTTACTTTTGTAATAAAAAATATCAAAAATCCAATGTTTTATTATCGGATACACATATTTTATTTATTAGTAATTTCAAACTTGGTCCTTGTTCAATATATTTTAAGACATTTTCTCTGTATGTATGTGATATTTTTTCTCAAGATTATTATGTGAGGAATTGTTGATTACCTATGACAGTAAATATCATAAGAAATAGGCATGTATTTAAAATATTCCTTATTTTGAACATTTTCATGAATTATGATCATATCTATCATCAATTTCCCCCTCTAACTCATCCCATATCCCTCCCAACCTGTTCCCTTCCCAAATTTATGGCTTTTAAAAAATAACCAATTAACCCAATCAGTTCTGCCAATATGTGCACTGGTGTGGGAACAACCACAAGAACATGGGAGACCTACTAGTGGGCATCCGATAGGCTTATGCATGGAGGAGCATGGGGATGTGGGGGACATCAAGGACTGAGGGGCATGAAAACAGGTGTGGAAGGCTACAATCTCACAACCCAACTTAAAGCAGATTCTAGTGAGATCATAAAGCACACGTGAAGGGAAAGAGGGTAGGGGACTTCTGGAGACTAAAGGATTCAAGAGGGACAGGGGTAGAGAGATAAGGCAGAGGGTGGGACTGTGAGTGAATTAAACCAACTAAGGATGAAAAAGCCTTGTTCAAAGCAGTGGTTAATAAAATCATTTCTCAATGTAACTTAAAGGTAAGATCTCATTGCTGAAGACACACACTTTGACTCTTCCCCATGGGATGGGTCTCACTCGTTGGCTGTTCCCTCAGTCTCTGTTTCATCTTGACCCCTACTCATCTTGTAGGCAAGAAAAAAATTTGGGTTGAAGGTTTTGTGGATAAACTGATGTGTAGGGTTCCTGCTGCCAGGCTGGACTTCCAGAGGAGGGAGGTGGCCGTTTCAGTCTCTGTCTCCCCCCTGATAGGACTCTCAGCTAGGTTTACTCCTATAGATCCCTCGTACGCTCCCACATCCCAGGCCTCCAGCAAGTCCCAGAAACATCTCCCACTGATTTCTATTCTCACTCCCATTTCATCCCCATACCTGATGCCCATGCTTGTTCCCTTCCTTACCGTTTCTCCCATGAAATCTTAACAACCTGCTTACCTAAGCTATATACACAATAACAATATCAATTGACATTCCAATGTGGACAAGGGTAATCTCATAGGGGCTCACCTTTAGAGACAATTAATGGCTGTTGAGAGAGAATGAATCTATCTTCTCCAAGGAATGATCAACTTACTAGACTATCCCATTCCAAGTGGTCAGTCCTAAACACTTACACATATGAGCAATGCTAAATGGATTTAATAGGTTATATGTATACACACACACACACACACACACACACACACACACATTTAACAGTTATAATTAAAGAGAAATTTATGAGTTTGAGTAAGAGTGGGAGCATATGGAAGGAGTTGATGAGGAAAAACGGTGAGGCCAACTGGTGCAAGTACATTGATCCTGTATGAAATTCTAAAATAATAAAATAAAATAAATATAAAAATAAACAATAAATAAAATTGTTCAAATAGAATTACACATAATGGGTAGGCACTGTCACTCCCGGAAGACACTGGTTACTAAGTGTAAATGCAATTCAGATCCTTTTAGGGAGCTCAACTTTTGTCAGTGTGCATTTAATGTGTGGTCCAAGAAAATCTGTATTTGCTCAAGATGGTTATGAGAAGACCGGAATTGCTTAGAACTAAATGATGGTTCCATTCTACTTTGAAATTCAGAAAATGAGTGAATTCTAGACATGGATAACATATAATGACAATGGTTGTTCTCTCTTTTCTAAACAGTTTTTTTCTTTTTCTACCACAAAGTAAAAAGCCTTACATCCTCATGTAAACAGTATGCATTTTAACTGATTTGACTAGTGAATAGCTTTTATTGAAAGTTTTCTGTTCACCTCTGCCTCCTGTTATTTTATTTCTAAGGAGAACCACTTCCTATGTATAAAAACTATGTTCTCTGTAGGCCATTCGGGTATGTTCTGTGCTTTGATTCTGAAAATGATGCAGACACTGTTTCAGAATCAGGATCCGGGTTTCTAACCTCTGCTGAAGCGCACGTAAGTATGTATAACGCAGAGATTTCTGGATCTGGGTTTCTAACCTCTGCTGACGCGCACGTAAGTATGTATAACGCAGAGATTTCTGGATCTGGGTTTCTAACCTCTGCTGACGCGCACGTAAGTATGTATAATGCAGAGATTTCTGGATCTGGGTTTCTAACCTCTGCTGAAGCGCACCTAAGTATGTATAACGCAGAGATTTCTATGCTTCATCTTTCAGTCCAATATTTATAGCTTCTGTGAGGTATGAGATTAAAAAAATAAACATATAACTTATGATTCAAGAAAATATCTAATGTGTACCACAGACAGGATATGCATTTTTACTTTTTATTAGCACATGAGCAAAAAAGAAAGGAAAGCAAGGATCAGAAGATGGATTGTACTCCTGGGCGCATTGGGTTATAAAGCAGCGCTGTGCCTTGTCAGCTAAAGATGTGAGGAGAGAGCTGGAAAACAAGGAGGCTGCTTACACATGAACCAAATGTGGGGAGGAGGGAGCCAGGCCGTTATCTGATAATGTAGAATCTCTGAAATGATGCTGTCTGTGACACGAGGTCACTTCTAGAAGCAAAGGCATCCTGTTAGGCACATCAGCGGAGTGAACTAAGTCAGAGGTGTATGGCATACTCATGAGAATGCCACATATGCGAGTTCAGCTATGTGTGTGAGCTGAGCTCCTGTGGAGTCTCCAGGAGATCCACATCTTATAGCAAGTCCAGATGCATCTTGGAGAACTTCACCGCAATTGTTTCAAGCAGGGTCTTTCATCTGTGATAATTATGAGGACACAGTGTTGGTAACTTATGCAAAGTTTTGGTAACTTATACTTAATGTTGGTAACATATACAAAGCCACACAATGACAGAGGTATCGTCTGGATTGGAATCTATTTCCCCTATGCTACAATGCTACCAATTAGTGCTTAGAATATCTGAGAATATTAATTTTCATATTTACTATATTTGAAATATTTCATTATTTTCTAAAACATTTTTTAAAAAGTCGGAATAAGTATAGTTTAAATGTTAGATGAAATTTTTAAGAAGAGTAGAAAGTAAAATGTTTCATATTCTACAATTAATCTGTGCCCTCTCTTTGCCAAGAGCCCATATGCCTAACCAAGCACTAAAGAAGTGAGCCTTGCAATTTAGAGATGTTTATTGACAACCAATTGTATGAAGCCTGTGGGAAAAGTCAGCAGTTTTTTAAATGAAATGGAAAAGATTTAGAAAGAAAACTCTATTACAAAATTGTCAACTTTTTGCTTACGGTAAAAATCTTACAGCATGCTGGAAAACACGTTACAAATGAGTGCAAGCCATCTCTAGATCTTTGCTCTAGTGTTTATGCCTGAGGCTGTTTTATTTGATCATTATTTTATTAATGTAGTTGAACCAGAGTACAAGCTGGTGAAAGCTGCAATACCTGTGGTATAAAGTATATGGACTGAGGAATGACTGGTTTCCACCACTGTCTAGGTATAATACATCAGAGAAGTCACTTTAGCATGGTGACAGTAATATATGATTGAGGGCTGGGAAAATTTTCAAGAGAGCAAGCCCAGCCAAATTAATCCATACAGGAAGAAGAGATTTACAAGACAGGACAATCCTTTTGCAATGTGAATAGGGTTATATCATCATGTTCATACTTCTAGCTTTAAAAATACATAGTAGATAGTATTAATTTTTTGGTTAGAGAATGTATTATAGCTAGCACATTCAAAATATAGGGGTAAATTGCCTTATTAACTTCAAATTTAAACACTGAAACTTCTACTTTTCCTTTGCTTTAGTTACTATTGTTGCACATATATGTGTGAATAAATTAATATATAAATACAACCTGTTAGATCCATTTGGTGTTGTTTTATGACTGACTACTTGGTATCATGTAACAGATATGGTACCAGGTTAATAGTCCTTTATTAAAGGGATCTATAAAAATGTGGACCTGTTTATATGGACTGAAAGGCTGACACATAAGTAAAACATGTCTTGTAATTATGAATAAAAGAGCAAACAGGTGTAAATAAAAGGGGGGATTTTGAGATCATAGTGTCTGTGTGGGAGCTCGTTCACATCATCAAATGTGACCCTGAAGCAGAGCTAGGGTTTTCTTAATTAAATTTTTGTTTTATTGTTCTCTCATCGTATTACATCCCAACCAGTCTCCCCTCTCTCCCAGTTCTCCTCCCCTCACATTTTCTCTTCCACAGATCCACTTCCCTTCCTTTTTTCTTCAGAAAAGGGCAAGATTCCAAGGAAAGATCAACCAGACATGTGAAGCTACAAAAAGACTAGGTGCCTTCCCTCATATTAGCGATGGATGAGGCAACCAAGTAGGAGGAAAAGAGTCTTAACAGCAGGCAAAGGAGTCAGAGACAGCCTTTGCTCCACTGTTAGTTTTCCCTAGACAACCATAACATATGCAGAGGTCCTAGATTAGACCCATACAGATTCTCTGATTGTCATTTCAGTCTCTGTGAGCCCCTATGAGACCTGGTTAGTTGATTTTGTGGGTCACATTTTTGTGGTGTCCTTGACTCCTCTGGTGCCTACAATTCTTCCTCCCCTCTTCCACAGGATTCCCCAAGCTCTGCCTAATATTTCAATGTGGGTTTCTGGATCCAATAGTTGCTGGATAAAAGGCTCTTTGATAACAATTATTCTAGGCTCTGGTCTATAAGTATAGCAGAGTATCGGTAAGATCATTTCACTAACTTTTATTTTTATTTATTTATTTTTGCCAGTCATGTTTATTTTTATCATAGATCTCTGGAAATTCTAGACTCTGGTTCCCAGATGCTATGAACATAGTTGAACAAGTGTCCTTGTGGTATGATAGATTATCTTACAGATAAAAGCTCAAGAGTGGTATAGATGGGTTTTGAGGTAGATCTGTTCCCACACTGTTTGAGAAACCACCATATTGATTTCCAAAGTGGATGTACAAGTTTGCACTCTCACCAGCAATGGAGGAGTGTTCCCATTTCTCCACATCTTCACCAGCATGAGAAGTCATTTGTGTTTTTGATCTTAGCCATTCTGTCAGTTATAAGATGGAATCTCAGAGTCATTTTGATTTGCATTTCCTTGATTACTAAAGATATTTAACATTTCTTTGTTTCTTACCCATTAGAGATTCCTGTGTTAAGAATTCTATGTCTAGAGGTATACCAACTCTGAGTCATGTTGATTTTCTTCTTGTTTCATTCAGATTGGCAGTCTGCTAGTCCTGTATTTGATGAGTAGCCCCACCCCCAGAGGACTAAGTGTAGACATTCATAGCTTTACTCACTTGGCACTGGTTGCTGGGTTACCACAGTGATTTATTGAGCACTACCCCTGTGCAAGACTTTTGCTGGCTCAGAATTAGGTGCTCCAAGAAGTGAGGAATGGTTCCTGCTACTGGTGACATTGTTTCTAATAGCTAAAGATGTGGAGAGCCTTTGAGGGGCCTCTTGGCAGGAATCTGACATTGGCCAAGGACAAGGACATGGGCTTCAGGCAGGATTCTGACATTAGGGCATGACAAAGAAGTAGGTTCAGGCAGGAATCTGATTTTAGGGTGGAACAAAGAATTAGGCTTCAGGCATGAATATGTCTTCGGGCTACCAGAGGAAAGGCTCAGATATCTTGATCATCCTGATAAGCCCTTAAAAACATGGACCATAGGAGTGATCATGGGATTTTGTTTATTGTCTTGCTTGTTCCTTAACTATTTATATTTATTCTCTTCCTTGTTCCTCATTGTACTGACTGCTTGTAATATTTGCATGTAATTAAAATGGTATAAAAGCAGATTGGGAGAAAACAAAACTGCCTCAGCCTCAGAACTGGCTAGGAACATACTACAGTGTTGTCTGTCTTTTTTCTTTTAAATCCTCACTCCTGCACTAGAGAACCTGTTGACTGGCAGCTGGCTTGGTCATAAAGGGCTGAGTGGCCTTGATAGATCTGCCTGCTCACTGATAGTAAAAGGAGATAGACACCATGTGAGTTCATTGTAGAATTTTTTTTTTAATATTGGATATAGCAAGGGTCCTATGAACGGTTGGTTGTTCCTTCACTTCAAATATCTTTAGATATTATTTCAATTTGTTTGTGTTTTTTAGCATTCATCTAAGAGTCATAATTGCTCACTTTGCAAGTTTTCTAACTGTGTCTGAAATTCAAATACATGACTTGCTGGATTTGATTTCTGTGTGATGAACAAAGCCCAGATTCTGCTTTACTACACACATCTTATAAACCAGACAACATAGATGCAACCATAATCTTCATTTTGAAGATGGGATAAGTGGGGCCAGCTTCCCCAGTTGCACAACTACTAATGGCAAAAGTCTGGATTCTGAATAGTTCCAGTTAATCATACCGCAGAGGCCATCTTTCTAGCCACAGAATTCTTTTAGATGTTCTGACGTTCTTAAGGAATTAATGTCATTGATTCCGGCCTGAGTATTCACGCTCTGGGACTCTTAATTCTTCAGAACTGAACTAACATAAATGCCCTTGTGTACCCTGAGTATGAAACTCCATTTATTGAAACTCTAGGAAAGGCTAACTGCATCTATCCTGCCTCTGACCCATGATAATCACAGTGTAAATCTACAAAGGCTGGGCTTGTATTCTCAAACCATAATATCCTGTGAGATGCCTACATGTCAATCAGTAGGAAAATGAGCTATGAATTGCAATGTGGATTTTTGGCCTTTAATAATGGGAAATTTCAACTAATTTTCTTGTAGATGTTAAAGACAACTGCTTTTTCCAGGAAAAGGCCTCCACTCTTTCTTATTTGTGTCTGTGAATTGTAATAAAGAATACAGGTACATATAGATAAACCCAGGAAATATAGTCTCTTACCTTAAAATTAAAACTTTAGTAAAATTTATGAGTTGAAAATTATTGTAAACAGGGATAATTATATTTAATATCATGTTAAATTTTTACATTTAAATGTATCCATTCCTTTTCTGAAATCTGAGATACACACCCTTTGAGTTATAGACATCTGACTTTTTCATGCTTTTTAAAGTATTTTTATTAACTCAGTTTTATTATTTAAACATCAAGAAAATTACATATATTATTTATTTCATAGTCAAGGATACTGAGGCTAAGTCAAATTAGATGACCAATTTGTTCTGTGACTAAATAATAGTCTGAAACATGCAGAGACTTCATAGGTAGAAATCTATGCAACAGCCATTCACACATTCACAAATCAGAGAACATTTATAATACCTTGCATAGTTAGTGGAAGATGTCATCTAAGTCCATATACCAGACTGTCCAAGAGAATATATCCAATGAGATGCTCTTATAAGTAGTGCATCTTATTTTACATGTGTCTTGCTTTTTTTAAAAAAAATATTCCTGGTCATGTCCAAACAAATAATTATAGAATAACCCTCAAAAATCCTGTTCTATGCCACTTCTTTAGCCACAGACATAGAGTCCAATAGGCAAGGAAGAATCTGTCCATGTCTGCTCCAAATAATATCAGTGGCAATGCCACAATATCCATCTGCCAAGGTTCTATAATAGGGTACAATTTGCCCTGGGTTTGGAGTCAAAGAGATTAGATTTCAAAATTTACCTCTGCCTACCTTGGCTTTATGACTTTGATCCCATTATTTAACATTTCTGAATTTCAACTTCTACATAATAATATGTACAATATTGTAAGTCCCACTGGCCACTTCTTAAAATACCAATAGCATTTTCATAACCCTGGCATAACTCTGCATATGTCCTTGTGAATGTTGGCTTCTTCACTGTTCTGCTCTGATCCCTTAAGTTCAGAGCTGGTCTGAGGTTGAATTCTGCATCAAGTGACTTGCTGTGCCACAGCTATTTATGTTTTCTTTTAGATGCTGTCATATTCATAAAGTGATATTCTACATATTCATGAATGCTAATAGGGCTTCAAGGTTATAGAATTTCACTCCCCAAATTTAGATCTGGATACCAACAAGAATTCCTACAAATATCTGGATTATATTAGCCAGATGGGGATGTTACCAAACACCGAGAAAGAGCTTTCTTCTTGCTTGTCCTTGGTCTAGGACAGTGAAGCCGTGTGCTATGTAGATCTGCATCCATAGATTATAGATCATGGCTTTCACTATTTTAGTCACCATTATTGCCTTATTTCAGGTGATGCTCTTGTTACTGCTGGGCAGTTGGGCCTTAACCCCTCTATTCTTTGCAGTGTACAAAATACAAATTTATTTTCTTTAAATTCTCTGAAGAGCTAATTCACTCATGCATATCCCAAGTCCTCCTCTGCCATAGCCATGACCTATATCCCACAATTCCTTTACTCCTGGGGAGTAGAACACAGGGCATGTTGTTTAGCACATTGTCATATTATTTTGCCTGTGCTTGGAATGTGAAACTTGAAATACTATTTTTCTTCTGAAATTATTTTTTATGTACACCTATAATACTTGCTTATTAAACATTTAAAAATGTTTTAATTCCAGAAATGATTAGCAAAGGATACTGTATTAATTTACTGTAGTTGTTGTAGCAAATTACCTGGAATTTAGTGGCTTAGCACAATCATTATTCAGTTTCTTGAACTTCTGGAAGCCAGAAGCCTGAAAAGAGTGTAACCGGATGAAAACTGAAACAGTTTCAATGTCCCGGGATGATTTGTGGCCTATGTCCTGCAGCGCTCATGACTTCTGGCATTCCTGGATTTATGGGCACATAATTCTGATCTCCTCATGTTTCCATCTGTGTAAACAGCTATGCTCCCTCCATCTTCCTCTTACATGAGCACATTATGTTTAAGGCTCTCTCATATAATCTGAGGCTGTTTGTTTCCTTAACATTATATCTATAGAGTCAATCACATGAGGTAAGAGCCCAAAGCTTACAATCTGATCTTTTGTGAGTAATATACAAGCACTGTAAATAGTTCAAAGAGAGAAGTCTAACAAGGACAGACCTTCAGTTACATTTTTGACTGTATTCCTATAGTGTAAATCTGATTCATTATCACCTACATCCATCTATTTTTCTGAGATAAATTCCATTGTATGTTGAATTAATTAATATATATCATGATCTTTTTAACCTGTAAGTTTAGTTTTAGAGTTTATAAAGTGAGGTATATGTGAGTATAGATGTTTATAATAGAATGAATCTAACACTAGGCATGGATAAGATTGTAGATTTGAGTATTTTGTCTCAAGATGTAAGATACCAACTTGGCACCTTCCTTGGCAGATGGCACAAAAGTACCCTAAGTAGAGATCTTAGAAGCAATGAACGGTCCATGATAGACTAAGAAAAGTTGAAATTCCAGGGTTGTCATGGAAGACAGTAGGGATGGGAACAAAATGACTTAGACAAAAATTAGACACATTAAATTATATATAACATGTAAGGCAAGAACACTCAACAGATGGTTATGTTTCACAAACAAATCTGGAGGGTTCAGTGATTATAGTAAAGGCATTAGAAGAGGGGGCACATGCATGTCTCTGACAGTCCCAAAGAAGATACTACTCTAGAAGTTGTTATTGGTACAGAAGAGGCAGATATCTACTGAATTTCCAGATGAGAAAGTGGTAAAATACCAGGATTAAAATGTAGCTTGTAAATCCTGACTTGAGGAAGCAGTTACTTTTATTGGAAAGTCCTAGAAGACTCATTGGCAACTGAAAGGAGAGTATGAAATTTGGCAGGGAAAGCATTCTTGGTGGCTTACAGAGGTCCTTTTCTCTGGCATCAGGAAGGAACAGAACACTGAGGGCAAAGTCTTGTGTCAGAGTGGGTATGTTCCAAAGAAGATTAAAAGTCAGAGTCCTTCATAAAGTCGCACTAAAATGACTGCCTTCCTGTGAGCTGAAATCATGTGGACAGGAGAATGTCCAGGGGATCTCAACCCTACAGAAAGAACTGCATACAACTAAAGAATGCTGAGAATGGGAGAAATAGTCTCCTCCAGGGAAGAGCACAGCAGTTGGTTATCCATCACTAATTGGTCAGCCCTGAAACTGTGTGTATGGATGACATTACACAGACTGACCAGGCTATATTTAGGAATATGAATTACTGAAAATATGGTCATAAAGTTGAAGGGAATATATAGGAGGGTATGCAAAGGAGTATATGAGAGAGTTTTGAGGGAGGAAAAGGATGGAATTATAATCTCAAAAAATAAAAAAAAAAAATGCTCAACCACTATTAGCTTGTTTTGGTGAAGCCTAATCGGGAAAGAAAAGAGTCCTTTCAAAGTAAATCTTATCCTAGCTGCTAGCCAGTTCCCAACCATCAGAAGCTTCAGGGGTTGTTTCAATTTGGAATGCCATCTCTCTTGCCAGTAATGTGGGATGGTCCATATTCTGGGACCAATTAGAGGAACTCTATATTAGTCTTGAGAGATAGGTTCAACAACATGGGATGCCTCAGGTCATATTTACACCAGCATATTTATTTACTCCAGGTCATATTCATTCCAGGGCAAGCTAAGACATTGTAGGGCCTGCTCCAGTGAGACATCTCACTCTGACCAATCCTGCTTTATCCAACACTTCCTCAGGTAGTGCTATCTAACAGATATGTAAAATCAAACTACATCCTACTGCCTACATTATAATAAAGAAATCTCCAATAGGTGCTGATAATACTCAGGCTAACCTTTCATTGACAAGAATTAAAATTCGTCCAACCTTCACTCTGAGAAGACACTTCCAAGTTAGAAGATTGGAGACCTGCATGATCAGGAGAGAAAGAAAATTTGATTGAATGCCAGTGTCCTGAAGAGGCAGTGTAAGGTACCACTGTCCCACCAACAACTGCATTTTCTTGTTGAGTTTCTGGTGCCTATACAGTGATTCTTGCATACAGACAGAAGGAATGCCAATTGCTTAAATACATACTTGGATTCTTAAGGCTTGTTGTAAAAAAGAGTGTGATAGCTCAAAACAGTCCTACATCTAACATCTTTACATAATATCAACATCCTCCTGAGAGTTTTAATTTGGGGGATAAAAACATTGTTTTCTTAGCCTGTTGGGTGGTGTTCTTTAACCAATTATTACTGTGTCTTTTTGATGATGACTGTCCTCTTGCTTTGGAAATGCAGGAATCATGTGATTCTGAATTCTTTCACCCACACTTCCCATACCACTGAAATGAAGCAGTTGAGTTAGGCACTTGTTGCAGATGCCTGGCATTTGTGTCCAAAGGTAGAATGAATTGCAAATGTCTCTTCTCATTTCTACCTCAGAAAGTGGTAATCCGAATAGCTTTGCTGTCCTCGGTAGTAAAATGTCACAAGCAGACATGTCTGTGTGTCATCCTCAGTGATACCACACCTCAGAGCCTCAGGCTGCTACCATTTATAGCATCGAATCAGATTTTATAGGTCCCTCTTTGACAGATTTAAAGTCCGTCAACTCCTGAGGAAAATTTATCCAAAGGGCCTGAAGATGAAAGAATTCACTTGTCTGCAAGCAGTGAGACGTTTCTACACAGTCTTCAGCGGGTTTCAGCCCATAAATCTGTCTCTATCTTTACCTTCCATGTGTGTGAAATTATGCATGCTTCTTTTTTTTCTTTCCTGTCATGTTGAATTATGCACTCTGTGTTATAGATAGATCAACCTTTCTTAGGCAGCTAACCAAGCCAGTGGAAGACAGGGGTATGTTTTATTTTCCTGTCAACCTGGTCTGATTCACTATTTAAGATGACATAGACTCAGGCATCAGATTAGAAAAAAAAAAGTATATTAAGTAAATGCAAACTGTGTTCCATCATGACCAATGAGATGTAATTGGTGCTATTGACAGCCCTTGGCACTGCATTGACTGGAAGTTTGATTTTCCTATCAGGCTGAAATCTTGATGACATTTTTCTTTCACTTCAAGTATTTGACTAAGGAGAACTCATAAATTCAAGCTTTTTTATGGAGCTATGTTACTTTTCTGCAAGGGTTATACACGCTATCGACAGCAGCTCAGTGACTGACACCTGATGACTATTAAGAAGTATCGACCCTCCTTCTCGGTGGGCCTCTGCTTCTTACTTGCCATTTGCTTTGGCAGAAGAAAAAAAGCACATTTTAAAAAATGTTCCCATAAGGCCAGAATGTCAGTATAGCCCGACACCACTTGCTCACAGGCTGAAGGCTAAATGTATCACCACATTTAATTTGTGCAAAACTCACATGTTAGATAGCAGGACCCCCAATTTGCACATGCAGAAGGTAAGTCTCGCAGTGCTGACAGAGCTCATTTAGGGTAGACATATTTATAAAATGGGGGCACTGTGCTGCTATCTGCCTACATTGTTATATTTAATTTTGATGGAAGTGTATAGTAGCTAAAATTATTCCCATTTTTCAGGTAATGAGAAGCATCCTCAAGGTCAGTGGGTTACAACAGTGTTACAGACTATATTACATATGTCTGACTCTGGATACACTACGTTCCATTTGTAAGTGACTCAGTGATGGAGTGCTTTGCTCAAGAAGAGCCACTTGTTTCTCTATGTGTCACACACACACACACACACACACACACAAATACACACACACACAAATACATACACACACATGTACACACATCAATATCTAATCTCTTCAACCAAACTTTGAATATTCTGTAAGCTGCAATTATACATTATATGTTTTGGAGTTTTCTATTATACATTCCAGATGGAAACATGTTTTCTGTCAGCTTAAATATTTTTCAAATTTCAGTCCTAATAATAATGAGTTATTTAAACTTTATGCATTTTTCTTCTGTTCAATTGAAATTTTGACTTTCTACTGTAAAGGAAATTTACTATCATCCACCTGACATATTTATTATGAACTAGGAATGACAAAAACAAGAAATATAGTTACATGCCCTATGGTGTTTTCATAAGCACCTTGCTTAAGGGAATTGCAAAGATTTACAACCAACTAAACCAAAGTGCAGAACACATACCATTATCCTCACTGCAAGGAATAATGAGAGAACTAGCATGTGATTCTCGATATATGCAAACTCTGGCCTGTTAACCTCTTAAACCAAAGGAGGGTTATAAATAGCATTTTGTTATCATTAGACACAAAGATAAAGTCTTGTACTCTCCTCTGTGCCCAACACAGTGAGCTTCGCATGCCTTTCTCTCTCTCTCTCTCTCTCTCTCTCTCTCTCTCTCTCTCTCTCTCTCTCTCTCTCTCTCTCTCGTCTATCTCTGACAAGATAATTGCAAGACAACACAAAAATAGCTTTGAGTACAAGCCTGTGTGTTCATAGCCTAATTAGTCATGAGCTCTTTGAGAAACAGTGTTTAGGGCAAGAACGTATGTGAATTGCTCTTGTTCTCAAGTGTGAGATTTGAGGAAATCTGCACACATCTAGACCAACATGTCCCCTTGTCCCTACACTCTGCCTTGAACTTATTCCTGAATTTTACTGAAGACATATCAGACACCCAATACCAGTGGTCGGTATTACCTGTAATTACTAAATATGTGACCTTGGGGTAATTGCTGGGGCTTTTTAGTTTGCACATATATGATGAAATGTTACCACATCTGCTTCTCACTCTCTTCTACATCACTTCCCCTCGCACTTATTCCCTAACACATTCTCTGCTCACATTTAAGTTTTCTTTTCTCTGATTTGAGACAACGTCTTGTTATGCAACCTACAATGGCTCTGAATTCTCAGTTCATCTTTTGCAGCTTCTCAAGTGCTGAGAAGATGGTTCACCACCATAACCTAAGGTTAATCTATCATTATTTTATATGGCATGTAACATATTTATATCATATTAATAAATTATATTTCAGAAAGCATAATTTTAATATAATATGTTATATATTTACTTGAAAGGAAATATAAAAATATGTATAATGTATAAATATTAATATAACATTAATATTTATATAATATACATAAAGTTATGTATATAAAACTTGACCTGTAACTTTTAACCTGTCACATAGGCTTAATCATTTCCATCCAACTTTTATACATAGCTACATGAAGATAGAATTAACTCCCTCCATAAAAATACAAATCCTATTTAATTCACCAGTCTACTGCTCTGGATACTGAGTTACTTCAGGTCTCAGAAATATTTCCTTTTGTGTTGACCTTTGCATATGTTTTTCTAAAGAAACTGCATTTATTCAGGAACCAAATGTCAATAATCAGATGAGTTCTTCCATCATTTTTTGAGGCGTTTAAGAGCATGAACCTGGGTTTCTTCTATTTCTCTACCCTTTGTTGTACTTTCTCTTTTTCCATCCAAATCAATGCCTGAAATAATTCAAAGAATAGTTTTGCCTCTGCAGATAGATTACTCTGTTATCCCCATCTCCCATGTACATAATTATCTGATTTAAAAGCTGCTTTCACCGATAACACAAAAGAGTTGTATCATGACAAAAAAGTCAGTAAGTTTTGGAATAACAGAAATCTTGTAATAATTGAAGTTTGATATTCCCAATTTTGTTAACAGATAGAATCTCATTTTGCTTGTATCGATCAAAGAATAAAATTATCATGGTCCCTGTCCTCAAATAATATATCTTCATTGACAAGAGTTCTGTAGACCCAATTTTAATAAGTATGCCACGGCTGTTATTATTTTATACACTTGGATCTTAAGTTTAATGCCTCAAAAAATGAGCTATGTAGCTTTGGGTAAAAAGTCTTGATTTTGGAATCTTATTTTCTAACTTGTCTGAATAAACTAGTACACACAAAAGTGATCGAAAATGAATAAAATACTAATTTGGAACACCCAAATAGTTCTCAACCTCTACTCACTTCTATATTATCTCTGTGCTACTATGGTTTCCTCCAGGTCTCTAAATGGAACCCCAGGATTCAAATAATTTCTCCATGAGATTTGTGAAGTTGGAATTTGTGGAGTGATATTTTTCCCACTTACTCAGAATGAACACAGATAATTGATATTGATTTTGAGGTGTCTGAACCACAGAAGCCCTAACTCATAAAGGCTATCTTCCTGACACAGAGAGAGCAAGCTGGCTGAACTCTAGCAAGGGGTATAAAATAAGATATTTCTAATTTTCTTCAAGGAACAACTAATTCATAATGGATATGCTCCAATTACATCTCCATCCCTTACTAATCTAACTTAATAAATAAAATATCTTGTTAATTAAACCAGTCATTCTTAGAACATGCGTTGATTCTATAGGATGCCATTGTAGATGTAGCATAGTCATACAAGTCATACAGTTAGTGAGACAAGCCAGCTGGTGGCATTTGTAAGCGTATACAAATAGAGAAAATACTCTCCGCGAAGCATTTGTGAGAGAAAATGGACATCAGCTACCAAGGCTGATGTCTTCTTTCTCGCACCCATGACTCCATCTCTGTGTAGACATAGCATCTTGAATTCCACAGAGAAAAGGAAAATTATAGTTAATTAGCTGCTGTTGCTCTTTTATTTGAAAAAGCAATAGTTACATAGACCAGAAAATTGGGATGCAACTTGACTTAATGCCAGCTACCTCGAGTCTCTTTCCACTGTTTCTATTGTGGTAGAAAGTCCTTGAGGAAAGATCACTGTGGCATCAGATAGAGGTTTTCCAAGATGCACTTTGGGGATATTTTTATCAAAGTTCTCTTCAGTACAAACAACAAATTATTAAGTACCTGATTCACTGCAGATGACCTTTAGACTTTCTTTGGACTTTTTCCATTAAGAAGATTTCTTCCCTAAATATATGCTTAATTTGAAAAATTAAATGGAAACAGAATAACAGTAATGAGTAATAAAGGATTAGCAACAGAGAAGGGTTTGGTAAAACTGGCATAGTTCAATTCTTGTACCTTAACAGGCTTCACAGTGAAACATTATAAACACAAGGGGTAGGTGGTGGATTACTCTCCCAAAGAGTATGCACACACATACTGCAAGAAAATTACTTATGGTGGAGACTGAAGTGAAGAGATGGGGCATGGAACAGAACTGGGTGCTTGGGGGCGCTGCTTCTTATTTAAAATAAAAGATATGGAGCTGGAAAGATGGCTCAGTGTATAAAGTACTTGCTATGTAAACATAAGTAAACTTACCTGTGTTCAGCACCCCCCCAACACCCCAGATCCTATAAACCCAGCTTTGAGAGATGGAGGCAAGCAAATCCCTCAGGCTCACTGTCCAGACATTCTCACCAAACACCATGAGCTCTTTGTTCAGTGAGAGACTTTGTTCCCTAACATAATGTGAAGAACAACAGAGGAAGATAACTGACTTCAACTTCTGGTATTGGCTATTACATAAAAGAAGAGTGCACATAGCATGCACACATACGCGCGCGCGCACGCACACACACACACACACACACACACACACACACACACACGATCATACAACCAGCCTCACTTCAGAATTATTTATTGGAATAGTAAAACTGAAAATGCTGTGTTTGACTGTCTTGGATATTCCTCTAGGATGGTAACCCAGTGCAGGGAGATGGTGTTCTTACTTCGGTTTTCAGGGGCAAATCATGCCTCTGCTACCAACTCTAGTGACTTTCTCTGGACCAGAGATTCTGGGTGCATTGTTAAGCCTTTCTTATTTTGGAATTCATTGGTATATCTGTTTTGTTCAGACTTATTTAGCGTCATACTAAGCTACAGCACTTTATCAGAGCAACAGCAATATTCTAAACTCTATGAGCCTAAAATTTTTATTTTGTACTTAAGGTGGGCCTTAGGGCTGTTTTTTATGAGCTCTTCAAGCACTCAACCCATTTTGTTTTCTGTGAAATTCTGATGGCTTCCTGTCCACTAATTTGTATACCAACACCAATCTACTTTCTCCAATCCATTTGTTCCAACATTCCTAACTCCCAAGAGTTAGTAATTTCTCAGGAGTTAGTCAACAATTTCATTGGGTAAAGATTTTCTTCCAGTGATAACTGACTAGGACCTCTAAGTTTGTTTTTATCTTGAAGTCCTTCCTTCCTCTGGCGGTTCTCCTCACACCTTAATTTGTCCCCGCAAACCAGGATTATGATTTTTTTGCTCACCTTTGTTTTCCTAAAGAGTGGTGTCTGTTTATTGTTAAAGCATGATAGATTTCCTTTATTCATGCAGTGGTGTTTTGAAATGATGCTTATTATGTTCACAGGGAAATACAGGAGAGAGTCCTGGCAAGAGAAGTCTCTTTTAATTCTCGAGCCAAGAAATGTCACTCTCATGAACTTCCCTCTCATTTGCTAACTGAATGGTTACTCATTGCGTTTTCTTTTTAGAAAGTAGTGACTTTTAATATTCTTGAAAGTTAATATAATTGTGTCATATAAAGTAGTCTGTGTACTGTAATTTCAATATCTGAATTGAAGTCCCTTTAAGACAGCCCTCCATACTTCATGCTGTCTAACACCGATAGTCCTTTCCAAATACACAAGGCATATGAGATCTGAGGGTTACATAATAGTCACATTTGTATATTTAGGTTGACCATAAATATGCCCATGCATGCATTTTTAGAATTTGATTTGCATAGTGCTAGGGTAGGATAGCATCAGCCCAAGATGATGACACCTTGTGTGTGACACTGTTCCTCTGGAGAAGTAAGCAAATGTCTACACTGTACAGAAAGGTGATCAACAACAGCTCACACTAAAGATACTACCAGCATCCAGCATGGTGGACCAATGAGCCTTACTGGGTGTCTCAAAATATGTGTAGGCAGGAATGATTCAAAGAGGGTTGCATGAAGAAAGCTGACCTAGCTCATGAAAGCTAAAAATGTGGGCATACTGTTTAAGCTATGGGCATCTCAGCAGGTTAGCGAGTGCCCTTTTCAGTAGCATTAGCTGGTCTGGGGCCTTTTCCAGGCAGCTTTGCTGGTCTGAGTGCCTTATACATCCACTGCTTGGGTTTGCCTCAGAAGGGCCAGGATTCACAAATATGGGTGGTGTCAGGGCCTTGTTCTTGGGCCGGGATAGGCTTAGTGAATCTGTTTGGTTCCCAGGGCTGTCCAAAGCCTTTGGTTACTTTTTGAGGCTATCAAGCTTCACCTAAAGATGGAGTGTTCCATCTGCCTTTAGAACATCTTTTCTTCTTCACGGCGGTTAATCTAGGAGGAAATTATACAGAACACTTGGTCCAGACTGAACAGAGACAATGAAACATTAACAGGGCTGAGCTGACACTCAGTGTGCATTTTTGACCTCAGTGTTATTTATGCAGTATTATAGAATATATGAAAGATGAAATCATGTGCCCAAAACGTTTCCATACTTTAGAGGACCTATTTTGTTCGTTCATGTCACTTTCAACCGTGTCCCACTTTCATCGCCAATTATACTTTTTTTCTTGGGTTGCAAAATCATTTTTCCATATAACTTATAAACACCCTTCATTTGGCTATGTGGGAGTAGATTAACTAAAACTAAGTACATCGGAGGAAGCTTTATGGAAATCTACTAGACAGTAAGCTAATTAGAGTGTGGGTAGTACTGCTCCCAGAAGACCTGAGTTATTTAAGGCAAACACGTTAAGCATGGAATATCTCCCTAAAAGTACCGGTCAACTTGGCACCAGGGCATTCAAAGCAACATAAGCTGTGTCATTTATGTCTAGCTTTTATAGTGCTGAAATGTGCTTTGTAGGCTACATGGGGAGAACAAACACCAGTGGTCTGACCCAGTGCTGGATTATATATGTTACAATACAGGCCTGCCTAGTAAATTTTGTCTATTTATGCAATTGTGCCATGATTGTTACGGGGTTTTAATCAACCATTTTCTGCTTGAATTGTGGCCTGCCCCACAGGAACAATTTCATGTCTGGTGATATAAGAAGCCCATGACCAGGGAGATTATAGGTGTTATAGGGGAAATTACTGGTGTTATTTCACTATATTGTCATATTGTCAAGTGACATATTAATAATTGTTTACATTTATAGAGTTATGCTGCTCCCAACCTTGGTCAAAGAAGCTTCTTTTCCAAGTAGGTAAATGAGAAAGATTCATAGCTGGTTAAGGTGTTGAAAATCAGTCTATGAGTTTTAGCCAAAAAATAGATCATCTTATATCAATTTCTCCTTATCTAAGGCTCAAGAAAAATTGTGACAAACTAGGTAAAAAGCCTGTAAGAGCTGGGGGATGGGAGTACAGCTGTGAAATGATGTCTCCTGGATATGATATCACTTTTCCTTAAGGTTGCCAATAATCCAGTGTATGGTACCATACCCATGTACTTACGGTCAGTACTAAGTAAACTCAGGGGACAACTATAATAACAATGCTTTAAAAAGAGGTCATGAAGGAGTGAGGGGGATGGGTTAGTGGGTCCTTGTGACTGTTCCATAGGGATCGTGAAGGGTTGATAATAAAAATACATTGTAAGTAGGTTTAAATTTTTCAAAGAAATAAAAATATTGTGTTTCTATATTTGGGAACAATTTATGAGAAGAATAGTGAATAAGAATTGATGTTTTTTTTTCTAGTATAACAGGGCAGAGGATTATTCAATTTTTAAAAATCTGATCATTTTCATAGTTGCACATCCAAAAATAACTATGTTCTTATAAAAATTCTATGTTTATTCACAACTATTGTAGCTGAGGAAAATATGTTTATTTGGTTCTGAGTCAGACAAGCACCAGGCAGTAGTCCATTCATATCATAATGATAACATGTAACCCTGTAGGTGGAACAACAATATGAACTAACCAGTACCCCCTGAGCTCGTGTCTCTAGCTGCATATGTAGCAGAAGATGGCCTAATCGGCCATCATTGGGAAGAGAGGCCCCTTGGTCTTGCAAACTTTATATGACCCAGCACAGGGGAAGGCCAGGGCCGAGTAGTGGGAGTGGGTGGGTAGGGGAGCAGGGGCAGGAGAGTATAGGGAACTTTCAGGATAGCATTTGAAATGTAAATAAAGAAAATAATAAAAAAAATAAAATATAAAAAAAAAGAGTCTGGCTGAACAGTTTCCAGCATTCTGACAGAAACTCAATATTAACTCTTCCATATATATTCTGTTCTACTATGATGTTTGTGTGTGTGTGAGTGTGTGTGTGTGTGTTTTATTTACATACTTAAGTATTTCTCCAAAGAAAACATAAAGATGGTGAATAGGCACATTTAAAAAAATCTCAAACTCAGCCACTTAGGAAATGCAAGTTAAAGCCCCTATCAAGTGCTATTTCACACCCAGAACTTTATAGTCACAATGAGAAAGGAACACGTGCTGGTTAGATCAGAAAGGTATAGGTGCCTGCATGCATTGTTGGTGAATATATATATATATATATATATATATATACTACAAATATGTATCTAGAAGATTACGATTATTCAAAATGTTAAAGGTTATTGCCATTTGACACAGCCAGTCTATTCTTCTGTACATGCCCATAAGAAATACAAATTAATATCCACATGGACAGTAGAATGTAAGTTTTTTTAGCTCTATTATTTATAATCTAATGTGGAAAAGGCCCAAATGTTTACCAGCTAGCTGATGGGTGATGTATCAATGTGATTATCTGTTCAATGGGTTCTAACTTGGTAATAAAAAGTTAATACAAAATAAATCAGCAATATGGTTGATCTTGAAGATGTAAGTGGAATGCAAGAAGCCAGTCTGCCAATCTCACATAGTATGTGATTCCATTTATATGAATGATCAATAATTGTAAGATGGAAGATGGAATTATGGTTGATCAGTCCTCATGGATACAGGAAATTGGTGAGTGATTGCTGCTGTGAGTTTCCTAAGAGGAAGAGAGGTACAAAACATTTTAATATTGATTTTAACTGTGGTTGTAGAACACTGTGAGCATATTAGAGCTCACAAAATTTCAATCTTCAAATGAGTAAATTGCATGGTATCTGAGTTATAGCTCAATAAAACTGTTGAAATCTCACTGCGTGTTCAAATAAACACCAGGTCTTTGTTCTAGAGTTTATAACTTTTGGATAAATGAAGCACATAAAACAATAGCATAAAGTGTGGGGTTGGAAAAATTAAAGAATGCTTACGAAAATATAGACTAGAGAGCAAGGCATTCAGTTTAAGGGATACTCTCCATTTGATCTGGGCTGTTCTCTTTGTATTGTTAGGGGTTATCCACTATGCCCCACTAGGCAGCACTTCTGGCCTGTAACTAACACTACGGTGCTGAAATCAGCACAAGCCTTACCTCTACTATTTCTATGTGACAAGAATTGGTGTTCTCCAGAGATGTCATTTCCCTAGAGAATAAAATTATCCTCAATAAAGAACACTTAATGCACATGAATTAAATACAGTGTATTAGTTCCTGGCTTATACTGTTACAATGATCACAAATAGTAATTTAAAGTAATGTGCATTTTTAAAATATAATTTTGGCACTCAAAATCTAAAATATACTCCCTGGGCCAAAATCAAAATATTGGCAGAACTATCTCCCTCCCCAAGGCTAGACAAAAGAGTTCTCACCATTTCTCTCTCTCTCTCTCTCTCTCTCTCTCTCTCTCTCTCTCTCTCTCTCTCTCTCTCTCTCTCTCTCTCTCTCTCTCTCTCTTTCCTTTCCCCTACTGCCCCATGCATGTATGTGTGATATTTCACTGCTCGCTTTGCCAACACATTTTCTTTCTCTACTTCGGACTCTTTGCTTCTATGTTAAAGACCTTTTATACTGTGTTACTGTGTGTGTCTTTCTCTAGCTATCCCACTACAGAGCGGCCCTGCAGACATGAATGACCCTTCTAAGCCATTCTGCCTTGCCACCCAGTGCGGAGCAGAAACCTGCTTGAAACTTGCCATTCACCTGACCTAATTACTCAAGGAACACTGTTTTGTTGTTGATGTTGTTTTTTTGTTTGTTTGTTTGTTTGTTGTGGTGTTGATTTTGTTGAATTGTATGATAAAGCCAGGTGATTATTTTCCTGTGATGAAAATTCAGGGAGAAAAGTTGAGTTAGTTATTTATACACTTGTTACAGACAGTCTATCAATTACTTTAAATGAAATGCTTGCTGTCTTTGGTTAGAGAGAGGAGAAAGGACACAGGTGTTGGAGGCAAAACACGCAGCAAACCCAGGTGCTTCCGGTGTGCTACATCAGCACATCATATTGTGGATTCTGGGCCTTCAGGTTCAAAAACTGTTTCTGAGCGCCTTTAGGAAGATCAACGCCAGTGCATCAGGGTACAGGGATTTGTGAATGAGCTGAATATGGGAGACTGAGATTCAAGCCTCTTGTTTGTTCTTGGTGCTTATAATTGTTTACTGGCTTGTTTTCTGACACATAATGCTGAAGTAAACTAAACAAAATAAAACATATTAAAAAGACAACAACAACAAAAACCTACTAAGCTGATTCAATGATCTGTGTTCTCCTGGTGTCCGTCATTCCTTCATCCCCTCTGACTCCTACGGTCTTTCCTTCCCTTGTCTATGGTTTCCTCCAAGTTGCTAGGGGAGGGACCTGGTGGAGACCTCCAATTTATACTCTCTTTCCTCATTGGGGAATGGTGTGATGGTGGTGGAGCTGGGAAAATAGGAGAAAGGGAAAACTATGGTCTGGATATATTGCATATGAGAAGAATCTACTTTCAATAAAAGAGCAAAAGAAAGAACAAACATAATAAAGACGAACAAACTTTAAAAACCGACTTACTTATATTCATCTGCCTAATTATTTTGAGCATTTGCTTTTCCTGGCATAAATTCTTAGAATCTCCCATGGCATTATCAGTTTGCCACAAAATGCTTATCCCAGAGGAAAGGGATATTTGCCTATTAGCACAATTTGCTTGAAGTTCAGTTTGTGAACATTCATGAGTGTGTGTGTATAATGTATTCATAAATGTGCCCATGTGATTGTGTTAGTATGCTTCTCAATGTGTGCATTTTGTTGTAATAGGTCAAGCTTCAATGTAAGTGTCTTTCTGTATCACTCCCCATATTATTTTTTGAGACTGTGAAACTGGAGCAGGCTTCTTCCGCTAGACTCATTGTTTAGCGAATCCCTGTGGTCTACCACTCTACTCCTGCTCTAGTCACACTGAGGTCAAGGTTTCCTGATTTTGACATAGATATTTAAGATGAAAGCTCAGATCAGATACAAAAATGCTCAATATAATACTCACAAATGGAATCCAAGAACACATCAAAAAATCATCTACAATGATCAAGTAAGTTTCATCCCAGGGATGCATGCATGGTTCAATATACAAAATCCTATCAATGCAACTGACCACATAAACACACTAAAAGGAAAAAAAATCATATGATCATCTCACAGTCAAAATCCAACACCGCCTCATGTTAAAAGTATTAGAGGGATCAGGGATAAAAGATACATACCCAAACATACTAACAGCAGTATACAGCAAGCCAATAGACAGGATCAAATTAAATGGAGAGTAATTCCTCTGGTATAGTTTTTAGTGTACACAATAGAATCTAAGCTATTTCATAGGAGAAAAATGGAATTCTAACTTTATCATGCTATTTTTACTTTAGGATTTATGCTTTTCAAGGGTTCTTTTGTGTATTTAGTATTCATTTTGTTGGGATTATTATTTCTGTTTTCAAAAGAAATTGATTATTGTGCACAAGGCTATAGAAAGAAAACTTGTATGTAGGACTGTGGAATTTTCAACTAATATTCCATCTGTTGTACCATATTTTCCACCATCAATAACGCTAATTTTTATAATGTGGTAATAATATTGGTGGTAATAACAGGATTTCCATGCTATTTTACACCCTATATGTTTCTCATATTTTTTTGGAAAAGGCCTCCAATTGCTTATGAGCTCCATAAAAGAGGTCTATGCATCACTTTTCAGGCCTAGAATTTCATAACCTCAAATAATGTTACAGGACTATTCAACCATAACATTTATAATTGGCTACAAACATAATCCAATATCCTCATCTTACCACCTTGTCAGAGAAGTTAATTGGACTTACACAGCTATCGGAAAATATATTGGTTTACACAGGAGTGACTCTTTTCTCCTTTAAACATCCTCGCACAAGAGTGGTACAGACAGAGGGTCAAGCAGAAAGAATACTTAATGTTTTTCAAAGGGACTTTGTGGCTCCACATCTCTGCTCTTGGTAGGCAGACATAAAAGACTGTGTGTGTGTGTGTGTGTGTGTGTGTGTGTGTGTGTGTGTGTGTGTGTGTGTATTTTCTTTCAAGTTAGAGCAGGCCAAAAAGTAAATACTTTTCATAGTGTAGACCAAATTAAAGGTGGCTGTAGTTTCCTGCTTTGTAATTGTGTGTGTGTGTGTGTGTGTGTGTGTGTGTGTGTGTGTGTGTGTGTGTGACAGACCTGTAGAATTTTACCAGCCCAACTTGAGATTCATCTCAAGGGGAGGCTTTGAGACCTGATACTATTATTGATATTATGGTATGCTTACAGAGAAAAGCCTAGCATGGCAGCCCTCTGAGAGACCTAACAAACAGCTGACTGAGGTAGATGCAGATACTTACACCCAATCATTGGGCTGAAATCTGGGACTCCTGTGGTTCAATTAGGGAAAGGCTGGAAGAAGCTGAGGAGAAGGGTGATACCATAGGAAAACCAGCAATCTCAACTAACCTGGAATCCTGAATCACTCAGACACTGAGTCACCAAGCAGGTGCATACAGGAGCTGCTCCAAGGCCCGCAGGAACATGTATAACTGAGGAATGCCTGTTCTGGCCTCTGTGGGAGATGCACTAGAGTCCCTAGAGAGACTTTAGGCCCCAGGGGGTGTGGAAGCTGGCTGGGGGTGGGGTGGGGGGTGTATCCTCTTGGAGACAGGGAGGAGGAAAGGGATAAGGAACTGTGGGAGAGAGACTGGGAGGGGGGCAATGACTGGACTGTAAAAAAAAAAAGCAATAATAATAAAAAGAATTTTCATGAATTAACAAAAAGAGAGTGCTCTTTTCTTTGCAGTCTTCATTTTTCTTATAAAATAGCCTTAGTTCTTTTAGGTAAAATTAATCTGAGTTCCTAGGAAGACATTGATTGTATTGGCTTCCAGATTTGTTATCTACAGTCTCCTGTCTTTGGGGAAGTCATAAAACACATGTCAGATTCAGTATTTTGCCCATGAAAATGGTTTTGGTTTTGTTATAAAGGCATGGGGTTATTAGATGAGTGTCACTTTTCTGCACAAATTCAAGAAGAAATTCTAAAACAGCCAAAAGTCATGGCTCATTCGAGGGGACTTTTACTTATTTCAAGTCAACAAAGAAGGTAGCCCCACTCAGTTGTTAGAATTATAGAAAAAGACATTACACTTGAAGTAAGATAGAAACTTTGATGGGACAGAATGAAGAAAAAGGAAGCTCATACAGAACTTCTAAAGAAAATTCTGAAACAAATTGAAAACAAATCAGTTTAGTGAAGGTTTTCTAACCCCAGGAAAACTGACCAGAAAGTGAGTACAGGGGAGTGAAATGGTTGATTTAGAGCACATATGGCAGAACAGAAAGCACTAATGTAGGTATAGAGCCCAAAACAGTATAATAATTCAAAAGATAGAAAGGAGCTGGCTAAATGACAGGTGGAAATTCTCCATTTCACATAGAAAGGCAGAGGTGAGGGGTAAAACGGCAATAAGGCAAAAAACAAAAACAAAAAACAAACAAACAAACAAACAAAAAACAAAAACAAAACAAAAGCAAGCCACACATGCACTTTAAGAACAGAAACAGAGTGTAGTTAATTGGATGCAAACTTTATGCCCAGTGAATGATTGAGAAACTTAATAGCATATGGAGCAGCTATATTAATATAAAACAAATGCTATGTGTGATGAAATTATAGGGGTAAGAACATTCACCCTTAGGCACACAGAAAAGTTCTAGAGTTTTACATGAGTGATGAGGCCTGAACTCAGGGCCATCATGTTACTGACTGCTCACTCTCCAGTCCCCATATCAGGTTTACTGATAGAGTCCCACACTGAAAATGTTGATTTACACAGGATGAAAACAATAGGTAATATGAAAGTAGAGAGGTGGACTGCTGGGAGTAGAAGCTTAAGCAGGAGATATCAAGGGAATATGGAGATGGGGTAGAGAAGATTTACCCAAAAAGCCATATGGACACATTTTCCTTCTAAGTCTGTTTAAACACACACACACACACACACACCCACACACCCACTATACACACACCACACACACAAATATATGTCTATATGTCAGCTAAATAACACATATATATGATTTATAATTATACACTTTAAATATATAATTTAATATTCTATTATCAATACATTATATATTATATTGATTACATTATATCATATCATATATTGTATACTATAAATCCTATATGTAATATAAATATATAATATATATAACTAATATATAATTAAATATAGTATATAAATATTTATATATTATTATTTTTCTTTATATATATATAAAAATATACATATAATATAAAAGAGTGTTAATGAACTTTCTTCAGCTACAACAAAATAACAGACACATACTATGTAAATAGTGGAAGGAGGGAGCCAACTCTCAAAAAAATGTGAAAGAGTCTTATTGTAGCTTTAGCTTCAGGATGTTCAAATCCAAGTTGAAGAGGTTCCATAAAACTCTGTCCCTGGTGATGATGCTCATAATGCTATGAGTTCAAAGCACAGAAAACCACTCAGCTAGGAGAGAGGAGAGAGAGAATAGGCTTGTGAACCTATAATCCTTGTAAGGGACATGATCTCACTGGCTAAAGCACCTACTCATCAGAGGTTTCCATAATGCTCTTTGGTGTTGTTGTTATTTTTGGAGACAAGGTTTTCTTAAGTAGTCCAGGCTGCTCTAGAACTTTCCTCAAACTCAGGATTTTCTTGCATCCAACTCATGAGTGTTGGAGTTAGGGTTATGCACTACAATGCCTAATAGCCCCACCTCTTAGTATATCTAGGTACCTCAATAGGTTGCCACCCTGTGGACATTTAGCTATGGCAGCCTTTGAAATACACCACCCACATTCAAACCATAGCAAAATACAGTTTAACTAGTTGGTTTGGGAGTAATAAGGTACAGAGAGTTGAACATGCTTTTTTCTGAATATTTTCTACTAAGGTCTTGTTGAATCCATGGGTTTGGAAAGCACAGATAGGCAGAGCTGATTGCATAAAATCCACTTCAACATAAATTGTATACATAAATGCAAATGTTCAAACTATATCATTTTTAGTAGATCTCATTGGTCTAATTGTACTTTGGATTTGTAATTTTTTTGTTTAGACAAGGCATACAAAAACACACATTAATATTATCAAGTTATATTCTCAGTGAACACCATTAAGACCAAGAAAAGGTAACACCCCAAATAAAAGGAAGCATTTAAAATCATATGTCTGCTTAGAAACTTGCATAAAGAAAATTTAAGGTTAATGATTTAGTAGGCCAGTCCAGTTCACAGACCAGCAAGATGTAAGCTTTACTGTATTACCTAATTCTTGTGGCCTGCCCCAGTCTGTAGGTTCAGATGAGGTGGGATGCATTGTTGGATGAAAATCAAAGACCAGTGATCACTGGCCTTGTAACTCTGTCATTTTGTGCTAATAAGGGCTGGTTTCTTACTGTTCTGTGACCAAATGTCTCTTGCTTCTGGCAAAAATCTTTTGCTGGCATCAGCAGAGGATTAAGAAGAAAAAAGGAGTACAAGTTCTCCAATGAAGGAGCTAGAGAAAGTACCCAAGGAGCTGAAGGGGTCTGAATCCCCATAGGAGGAACATCAATGTGAACTAACCAGTATCCCCCAGAGCTCCTTGGAACTAAACCACCAATCAAAGAAAATACATGATGGAATTTGTGGCTCTACCTGTATATGTAGCAGAGGATGGCCTAGTTGGTCATCAATGGGAGGAGAAGCCCTAGGTCCTGTGAAGGTTCTATGCCCCAGAATAGGGGAATGGCAGGGTAAGGAATGGGAGTGAGTGGGTTGGGGAGGAGGGTGATAGGGGATTTTGGGAGGGGAAACTAGGAAAGGGGATAACATTTGAAATGTAAATAAAGAATATATCTAATAAAAATATTTTTAAAAATGAAGAAAAAAGACTTAATTGCTAGGACTTTTTCCTCTCAGGCTCAAGGGCCTCTTCCTAGCTGGACATATGGAACCTGTTAGCTCTTCATGAACCAGAGAGAAAAGAAAAGAAGAGAAAGAACGAATGAAAGAAGTAAAAGATAAAAGATTCACACACAGAGACAATACTCATTCATTCTGGATGAAGCTGAAGAAAGCTGTACCATCATTTATTTTTGGTTCTTCTTTCTTATACTCTCTCAGGATAATTGATCACATGGTTTTACAAGCATTTTTACATTCCATAAGTTCACAGCAAGTTCAAGACTATAGTTCATGTCATAAGATGACAAAGAGTTACAGCAGAAATGTTTGCATGTCTTTCCATTAGTACATGGGGGGCTGGAGAGATGGTTCAGTGGTTAAGAGCACTGACTGTTTTTCCATAGGTCCTGAGTTCAATTCCCAGTAGCCACTTGGTAGCTCACAACCATCTGAAATGGGATTCAATACCCTCTTCCATGTTTCTGGAGACAGATACAGTATGCTCATATAAATGAAATAAATAAATAAAGACTCATACCTGACTATACATTCATTATTTAGCTTTTAGACCCTTAAGTTCATTATAAGTTTACAGTAATATTTTTTTTGTCACAAGTTAGCATGGTTTTGTCAAGAAATAAATCATCTGCCTTGAGTCTTATTATTTTGAAGTTTTGTATAGGTAAACTCGTCAATATTTTATTTTTTTGTCCTTGTACCTACAATAAAATTTCCATTCCCAGTTTATAAATGCTAGTTACCAGATATTGGTCTCATAGATAAACTAGAAGGAATATTTTCCCTGATCATACATTTGTTCCAAACCTGCTTTCTTTTTCTAGTGCAAATAGCATGTAACACATAAAAGTTTACAAAGCTCTAATTGCAGCTTTTTATGTAGAAGGCTAAAATTGCCTGTATAATTTTAGGAATTTTATAAAATCATTATTAGGAATTATGATATCATTAATTTGTCTCCATAGCATTGCTACATGAGGTACACCTTCATGTTAATCTACAGAAAATCTGCCCAACAGGGTAGACTAGTGCCCAGGAATCACTGGATTATATAATAATGACAGGAAAGACATATTAGTAGCAGGAAGCAATCCTGGCATGAAATCTCTTGGGACCTTGCCTCTAGGTTCACCCATTGCAGGCCATGCAAAATGGTGGGCCACCTCAAGAAAAGCTACTTGCATGACTTTCTTAGATGGCTTCTGACAGCCTAATTTGTACTAGTAATGGTCATAAAAGGAAGCTAGGTCAAATTGTTTAACCTTAGTACTGATGAGTAGGATGTAGGCTTTGTGGAAGCCTATTAGAAGGGGTTAGATGCATTATCTGATTATTATTTGACTGACATGAAAGATTTGCTTCTTGGTGAGTGGTGTCAGTCTCCCTTGGCTGTGATTTCCCTCTCAGGTGAGGTGCCATTGGCATCCAGCAGACCCTGGCAGCAGGTCACTCTGTTTAAGTCTTATAGTTACAGGAAGAGGCGGGAGCTTGGAGGCAAACAGTGCATAGTGCTAATCAGTGTCTGAAGCTTGTGTTTATCTACTTGAATAATCAGTTTGATTTGGTAATGTATCCTGTGTACAACTGGAAGATTATTTTTATAAGCTGCTGCAAATATACATCCTTGTCTTTGTACTGTCATCTTATTCAAGCTAATTTCATTTTATTGGTGTCTCAGGGGCTCAGAGACCCTATCTGAAGTCACAAATGACTGATTTTATGGAGAGTCTATCACCACCTGCAGCCCACAGTGATGTATAGGGAGCAGAGGTGGGCATTTGTCTCAGCTCTTTACTCACATTGACCTTCCAAAATACCTAATTTTTATAATGTACAGGTGACTGAGGCAACTATTTTCTAGCAGAGAAATAAACTCCCCCTGTATTGTACCAATACTCTGATTAATTACCTATAGCAATGATAGAAGTAAACTAGCTAACTAAAACTCAGGTTTATAGAACTGTCCTAGATGCTTTTCCTAAGACTTCTTAATATCTTGATATTTTTCAACGTTTCATGAAAGTATTATCACTATTGCCACAATACTCATTGAAATCAGAGAATTTAGCAAATGTACTAATTTCCTTAACTTTTTCACTTGACTCATATAAAATTCTACAATGTAACCCTCATATTCCCATTTTCCAAATGATCTTTAGTGAGGATAAGTAGGATATCACACAGCTCAGTAGTGCCAGAGTTGCACTGTCTGTTATTGATTTCATTGATTATCTCCCAGGAATGAGCCACATGCCATAAACTCTTTGAATTTAACTACCACCTAAAAGCACCTTTGATGCAAATGCCTTAGTACTTGCCAAAGGAATGAATTAATATGTCATTCTGTCCTTGAGAGACAGCACAACTAAAAATAGAAGTGATGAATCCATGAAAAGATTTTCTTGATCAAGATTAGCAAATCAGTATCAGAGAAGGAAACCAAGGACATTTGTGACCAATCTATCTTATTGTTACCTTCTAATGATTGCATCCTCTTTGGTTCTTTTAAGGAACGGTGATTTATTATGGGAAATTTTAAAAATAGTCATCATTTCACACCTGTTAGATGCCAAATGCTTATAGTTTCCTACACAGTAACTGGCAATGATGGGTTAAGCTGTTCTTTCAATAAGAGTTGCTCAACAAGCCCTTACACTCCCCTGTTTGTCACCACTCTAATTTCCTCCACATCTTCAATTCTCAAGAACATTTCTTGAGGAGTGGAGCTGCTTATGGATGTCTCAGTATGAAAGGTAAAGACAACAGAAATGGTTATGAATAGAAAAGTTATAGAAAAATATAAGGAGGAAGTCTGAGGTCATCGAAGGAGACACAAAGACAATAGAGTGGGGATTAAAAGAGGGTTATAAGAATACACTTTCTCATTGTTGAGACTGAAATTTAATTATAAAGTCTCTCCTTTCCTTTTCCTTCCTCACCCCCCCCCCAATACACTTCTCCATTCTCCTTCAAATTCGTGGCTTTGTTTTTCATTGCATGTTACTGTACATTTATATTGTGTTCTGTTCTAGATGCTGTTTGTTCAGACACTTTCTTGTCTGCTCGCTCTTTGCTCAGTGACAGAAACTTGAATCAATGGCAGTTGTTGTCTCTTTTCTTGGCCACATTCCTGAACTCAGGAATGGGGTGAATAACACCACTGTTATGTTTTATTTTAAATAACAATATGATTTTTTTTTTCACTTTAAATATTTGAATGAAGCAACCTGGCTCTTTCTGGAAGTTGAATTTGAGGGGAAATGGCCTGGTCTTTACTTTATTGTCAAACAAATTAGTATACTTTATTTCTTTTAAATTTGATTTTAAGCATGTACATATACACTTTTGTAGATTTTCTGAAACAGAACCCGATATGTAGTTAAATTGACAAGGGGCATAAAGGGAAGTCTATTCCTCACCTTCTAAGACAAAGCTGGATGCATGGCATAGATGTGGTTACTGCAGTTTATTCTGACACCACAGATGCATTCCTTCAGCACATTCTCTGATTCACAGTGTGATATTGTTATACAGGAAACAAAGCAGATATGCTGATATGAAGCTATAGAGGGAAAACATTAACTCCTTGAAATGGACACAGACTGTGAAAAAATAATCCTGCATACTCCCAAGTAGGAATGGCAGGTAAAAAGATCTACCTCATCACAAGCAGAATGGGTTCCCAGGGAGTTAAGATTTGATTGTGTGCTTAAAGGTACCTAAAATTTCTTTCTTGAAATAAGATAGAGAGAGAATTGTGGAGGCAGCAAATTT
This sequence comes from Mus pahari, assembly GCF_900095145.1. Classification (NCBI taxonomy): domain Eukaryota; kingdom Metazoa; phylum Chordata; class Mammalia; order Rodentia; family Muridae; genus Mus; species Mus pahari. The sequence goes on along the minus strand of NC_034590.1, from coordinate 163,488,365 downwards.
AATGAAATACCACCATTCCAGAAATTCTATATTTACCTCCCCAATAAACTCTTGAAATAGTTATTACTATAGCCTTGTGATTATGGGATCTCAGATATATTTTATAAAGGATGTATTGCTAATAGAGGATAGAAGGAATTTAAGTAGGTTTTTTTGTTTGTTGGGGCTTTTATGGCTGTCATTGCAGAAAGCTTGCAGTGGGGAACTGTTGGCATTGAATGTGGGTTTACATAAATGTAGTTCTTTACAAGTTTTATATGTTATCTCTTCCTTTCTCTCAACTTCATCATTTATTTAATGCAAGTTTGCTAATCTGTTCATTTACTCCACAATTGAAATTATGCTAGGTCAAATGAAAAGAAAAGCCTGCATTGGACAATTCAAAATGATTATTGCAATCAACATCTTGGGGAAAAAAATCTGTTTTCAGGAAAGAATCTATAGTTTCTCCCTAGAGGATTTATAAAGTATTTGCACATTACTTTATACCACATGATATTAAGGAGGCTTATACAGAGACTAGTTGAAGTACAGAGACTGAATGAGAGATAGTTCCTTCTTGCACATTTGTGAGGAAGGAGGAAGTGTCTCTCATTCTGGCCTTATGTTTTAGAGATGCTCAGAGGCAATAGTATAATACTTCAAACAGCTTATAAAAATCTTATAAAGATCCTGGAAATAGAACTGCCATCTTGATGAGTATAAATTACTTGATCTTTTTTTTCATGTTGAAGGATTGTTGATGAATTGGGAATCCAGTGGAGTAATTGCCTTGTTTGGATGGGCACCCCATCTTAAAATCCTATGTTCCAGACATAATGTAGCCTTTTAAAGCATCCTTATGTGAGCAGGAATAAGGATTTGTTTATGTGAGAAGGATGGCAGAGTTGGGCATTCATGTCTTCTAGGAGGCTCACTTCCTGCACGTTTCAGAGCAGTGCCTCTCAGTGACTGGCTAGAAGTTGTTTTCTCCCATACCCCACCTTTCTCCCACAAATATTCTTCCTTTCTTACATACAGGTAACACCTCACAAATTATAAATGCAAATCTATGGCCCTATACAATAGTCAGAGATGTCTCTTATTTGAATTAGGCTCTTTAGTTTTAGTTCCATGATTTTAGCTCTGTAAAAAAAAATAGTAAATGTAAATCCTTGGGACGGTACCCACCCTTTGGTGACCACCTAGTAGAAACTAATCACCTGTGTCACCGCACTGTATTTATCAGTTGGAGAATAGTCACTGGTGAGCACTGGTACCCACAGGGGTCCTCTGTCCTACAGATTATTATTCCTTGCATCCCTGTCAGCTGCTTGTTTCTGTGATAGCTTAGAACTTACCAAACTATATCTGCAATTCAATCATTAAATTAATATATCTATCCCCTGTTTCTCCCTTATCTAACACTGGCTCTTTTGGTAGTGGTAGAGGGGCCTGGATCTCTTGAATAAGGGTCAATGCCCAGATTTCTTTGCTTATTCAGCGGCAGTGTCTACAGCACTATACTGTGCATCAAAAGTCTTCTGGATAATTGCTAAACATTGGAAATGAGCTTTGAAGAATAAGCATGCTGAAGGTATGAATAGTAAAATGAGCTTTAGTTACAATGGAAAATAAGAGAAAAGTGGGTATCCCATGCCAAAGATGCCTAGCTTTCTATCCATCAAGGCCTAAGGCCATCTGTCACTAAATTGAGCAGAAGTTAAAATGTCTCAAGTAATAAAGGGAAAAGATGAGTTTATATAGCAGGGATCTATGTTGATGGGCTAGAGGGAGAAGTCAAAGAACCAACAACAACTTTTATATATGGTTTTGTTTTTCTTGACTACCATTATATACTATGAATGCATATAGCAATGAAGGCGTATGGCTGACATTTGGTCTGTTTATTGGTGTTTAATGCAAGGAGGTGGTGACACTGTATTTCCCTGGCTGTTGTAAGTACTGCTATACAGACCTCCTATATTTAAGTAATCCTCTTATCTAAGCCTCCAGAGTAGATGACATGACTTCCAGGTCAGCGTCACCAAAGGTGGCTGATGGTTAATTTTCACCAATACCCAAGCCTCATTGACTGTTGTCCTTCCTGCTGGCCTGTCAGTCAGAATCAGTCAGTTTCCAATATATTTAGGCAGAATTGTTGCAATGCAAGTCATAATATACGGTATAGTATTCCTTTTAGAAAATATGCAAACAATGCCATTAAAGAACCACAGCTAAGACTTTCTCCTGGTGTATAAGGACACTGAGGAATTTTATTCAGTTAAGATTTCCCATGAAATCTTAATTTCACACAAGTGTGATGAAACTGAATTTGGACAACTATTAGACTGGAGATATATCTTTCTCTCACACTCTCATGTGTGTATTTTTCACTCTGTTTCACACACAGACATACACTAGTACTTCATTATTTCACTCATATACCTAAAGATGTGAGTGATAAAAGAATGAGAAACAGGGAGACAGAGAGTCAGAGGTCAAGAGGGTGAAAGAGGAAGAAACTGAGCCAGAGAAATGACAGGAGCTATGCAGAAGGTCGTGAATCTACCTAAAACAAAGGAGCCAATAGTTTTGGAATTTGCCTTCTAAAGATTTATGAATAAAAGTAACATTGTTGGAAAGTTATTCAGCATGCTAAAAAGCCCACTTGAACATTTTAGAAAAGAGAGTAGAAATACAAGATCTTTCTCAAAAGTTGTACTTTGAGCTAAGAATGTAAAATTTCATTTGCTTTCAAAAACAGCATTAAATCTAGGACAGGTTACTCAGTTTCATTATTAAGGTGAGCATTGAAATAAAAATTTTGATAAATATGTGGCTGGTATCTACATACAAGAGAAGTATGGTGGAAGCAGCATCTGTGGCCAAGTCCTGTGATCCCTGTTTACCAAGAACCTGAGCCTTCACACTTGGATGATCTTGTGCTGTCTGCCTGATGAGTCACTGGCCTATTACCATGCACCCTGGCTGAACTCTGATTGGATCCAGGAGAGGAGGAAGGGATTAGGTCAGAGGACTGATGAAAATCAAAAACAGGATGTGCCCCGGGGAGAGGAAGGAGAATGCTGGTTTGAGAAAGCTGTTTGAGAAAGCTGTTTGAGAAAGCTGTTTGAGAAAGAAAGTTGGAGAAAACTTCCTTGGTGTTTGTGTCATTTTTCCCCATCTCTGCCGGTCGGAGTTCAGGGTTTGCAGCATCTGGTGGCCCATATGGGGAAGAAAAGAAGAAAAGGCTGAGAAAGAAGCAGAAAAAAAAAGCAAAAGCAGAAGCCAGGCAGAAGGAACAGGAAGCCAAAGAAGAAGCTGTTCGGTTGGCTAAGGAGAAAGAAGAGGAAGAAGTTAGACAGCAAGCATTGTTGGTCAAGAAGGCAGAAACTTCAGAACTCGTGCAAGAGCTGGAATCACTTCTTGGACAATGAGGCAGATCGTGTTTTAGCTACGATGAGAAAAAGGAGCTACTGGGGAGTTCTGTGGTAAGTAAGAATTAATCTAGCACTAGGAAGAGGCTCCCTGGTGGAGGGATGAAGCTAAGCTCCTGGTATAGGGACAAGTTAAGCTCCCAGTATAGGGACAACTTAAGCTCCCAGGGTTACGGGACTGAGTTAGGCTCCCGGAATAGGGACGAAATTAAAAGTGAAGAAAGCAGGAAGAGATTGCTTCAAAAAATGAAAGTAAGATTGGTATTGGTGCAGCTGTTAGCAATTTGGATTTTAGTTAAATCTTGCCTGGCAGACAAAAGTGGAAAGTATGCTGCCAAATTAGAGAAGTATTCCTGTGGCCAGACTGGGCATTTTAAAAGAGATTGTCCTAATCGCCCGCAGCCAACTACCGCAGCTCCCGTGAGACATCCAAAATTATGTCCATGGTGTTGTAAAGGCTCATGCAGCAGAAGCAGAAAAAGGCAAATGAGAAGACAGCAGAGGAGAAGAGAGGCTAAAGAACAAGAGAGTGAGAAGGGAAGTTCAGATGAATCATCTGACAGTGGAAAAATCAGAGAGTGGATTTGTTTCAAGGACAGATAGATATTCTGGAGCAATTAGTCTTTGTGTCATGTGTATCCATGCTATTAGGGAAAGAATTAACATCTCTGTGGAGATTGCCACCGCTCAGCAGTGGTTGGAGATGTGTTGGGATGCTGTGATGGATGGTATGCATGCGCAGGTGGGTGCAGGCTGACCAAAGACTGCTGACACAAGCTATGGTGGCTATAGAGTCAGGTAGTTCGCCCCACGTTTGGCTCAGTATGACAGATTGTTAATCCATGATGGGTAAGACTCTCACATGTACATACCAACCTAAGACAGGGTGGTGAAAATGAGTTNACCACACCAATGANNGGTAAGGATGTAACATGGTTGAGGGCAACCTAAGACAGATGCGATGCCACAGCCAAGTTAATTAAACAAAAAGGGGTGATATGTGGGAAGCAGCATCTGTGGCAAAGCCCCATGATCCCTGTTTACGAAGAACCTGAGCCTGTGCACTTGGATGATCCTGTGCTGGCCGTCTGATGAGTCACTGGCCTATCACTGCGCGCCCTGGCTGAACTCTGATTGGATCCAGGAGAGGGGGAAGGGATTAGGTCAGAGGACTGATGAAAAACAAAAACAGGATGTGCCCCAGGGGAGAGGAAAGAGAACGCTGGTTTGAGAAATCTGTTGGAGAAAACTGTTTGAAAAAGAAGCTGCTTGAAACCCTCCTGGCGCTTGTGTTGTTTTTTTCCTGTCTCTTCCTGTCAGAGTTTGGGGTTTGTGGCAAAGTATTTAATAATTTTATGCTTTAAGCAATGGCATACTCTTCAAGTTAATGAATTGTATTGTCTTAGATTCTGTAGTGAAAGAAATTTTATTTTATGGATGTTGAAGTTAACTATCAACATATAACCCGAGTAAATTCTTGTTATAAAAATGATATAAATGGAAAATGTGAATTGAAAAGAGGTGAAATCACAAATATTTAAAATTACTAATGCATACCTATGGCTTTCATCATATGAGCTATGCTGCTGTTAACGCGGATGTGACCTAACCAATAGAAATGTAACTAGGGTATTTGACCAGTATTTCTTTATGTTATGCACACTAGATTATTGTTGGCTGCTGAGTTGGTTTGCCTTCACAGAGAGAAAAGAGAAATGTATCCTCCCTTGAGGACATAGAGGCAAAATATCTCCACTCTCTCTCAACAGTACTATCTTTTAAAAACTATAATTGACATAATAATCACATGTATTTATGGAATATAATGTGATGACTTGATACACACAGTATCTTCAAGAAATTCTTCTTCTTTATCTTTGCCAGTTTGTTAATTTCACATAACTTTATCTTTTATCTGGTTTCCAGAGATCTATGATTACTAAGCTAGTCAGGTACCTTAATTGGTCCCATGAGCCTAGCACAATACAGCTTCCTAAATGCTTATGGTTATGCAGCATCTATAGGCAGTTGAGTCCAGACTGGAGCCACTAGCACTTGCATCAGCACTTGACCCATTGGTGTTGTTTCTATGGACTGTCAGTTATCTGGTTTTACATTGGTATTGTCTCTATGGACTAACAGCTGTTTTTACGAATGTGTGGTCACACATGTACATGTGCTGCTTCTCATGAACAGAGCAATGAGACCATGTGGCAGTTTTTGTAGTACCTTACCCTTTATGGGCAAATCACACAGACTAGATTTGTGTGTGTGTGTGTGTGTGTGTGTGTGTGTGTGTGTATGTTAGAAATATTCTGTCATTAGGTGCAATTCTGGTACAGTTGCACCATATTGACATTTTCTTTATAAAATCTGTTCTGATCTTGAAATAGAACCTGCTGAGGCCTCAAACCAACCAGGGCAATGTATGTCCTTCCTGTTTATTAGTACAATTCAACTTCAATTCCCAAGTTGGAAGCCATGAGTGTTTATTCACTAATTTTGTTTATCCTTAATTTTAAAATATTTAGATGTATTAGCAAAACTTGGAATAATAACTTCACTGAACAATGAAGAATATTCAAAAAAGAAAATCATGCAAAGCAATGTGCAGAGTGACATTTTGGAACTTGCTCCAAAGAATCCTCATGACTAAATTTCAGACTCTCCCTCAAGAAGAGAAAGCATGGAAATAGGATGTTGTACAATGGTTGTGGAGACTTTATATAAGTCGGTCTTTACTTTTCAGAGAACTTGTCAGAAAAAAAGAAAAAACCAAAACAAAACAAAACAGGAATATAATCTGGTGAAGTAACCGAGGTGAGATGTTGTGGTAAAATGGTTGCATGAGGCAGGAAAGTGAATTAGCCCAGGCCCAGAGCAGGAGATCTCACTTCCTATGCGTTATAGAGCATTCAGGGCTCCTGATAATCTTGTGAATCTTCTCCGCAGAACACATGTGTTTGTGTATGTTTCCTGGGTCGTGGGGCGCATTTGGTAAAATGTTCTGGATGATGTTATGTGATTCTTCTCCTATTGAGGCATCTATGGACCCTAAAAAGAATCCACAGGCCCCTGAGAGTCATTTTCTAGTCATTTGACGCAGATCAAGTTCTGTGGAAGGTATGCGAGTTTCTTTAGACCAATAAATCGATTGTTAAAGGGTCAGAAGACCTTTATACACATTCCAGTTCTAAAACACCTGTAAAAGATCCTCGGGTGAGAATTGCTATTGGTTGAACTCAGGTGCAGAAATGTCTTTCACCAAGTGATGGTGTAGCATATGGGACCTTTGAGAGGTGATGGGTCACAAGGATGGAGCCGTCACATTAATGTGGGTGTCTTTATAAGGATTTAAAAAGATCAGGGTACATCCCTGTGAGAACCACGTAAGAATGCAACTATATGAAACTAAATACAAACAGTAGACTCCTAGCCAGACATTGACTCTATCAGTGCTTTAACTTGGACTGTTTAACCTCTAGAACTCAGATAAACAGGTTTCTGTTTTTGTTTATGTCTTTGTAATAAGGTACTAAAATCATAGTATTTTTGTTAAAACAGACCAAGTCGAGAAACAGAATGTTTCCTCAGATGAGATTTTTGTGGTGTCAGAATTCCAATATTCAAATTGGCGGGTCAGGGCGAGGCTTTGGCATTATTTCACTAGACTGTGGGAAAATAAGTAAATATAGGCAGAGAGAGAGAGAGAGAGAGAGAGAGAGAGAGAGAGAGAGAGAGAGAGAGAGAGGAAGAGGAGAGAGAGAGAGAAGGAAAGAAGAAATTATAGGATAGAAAAACATAAAAACATGCAGTTTCACTTTGGGAATCTTTGGCCTAGTGAACACATTTAGTGGTTCTGAGGACAAACTCTGTTGTCAGACTCCTTCGGCGGTTATCTGTCTCTCTCTCTGGATATGAGATTGGGGGACTGGCCTCTTTGTTTTAGTACATCTATAGAAAATGAAAATAAAAATATTACTTCAGGGTTTCATGCCAATTTAAATGATTCAAGGGACTGAAAACAGTATGTTATCTGTAATTGTTAGGTAATATTAAAAAAGAATAGCTATGGAAACCAGATAATTTAAAATGACAAAAGATTTTCCAGCCTTATGTCAGTTTTCCAAATTATTGTCAATATTGTTGATGCTATCATATCCAAGCTAAGCTAATTGTGAAAATTCTAATATGAGAGACCAAGGAGGTTGGAGGATTAAAGAAGCTGAAGGGAACAGGAAAATATCTTATAATTTATAAGACAAACTTTCTTTGATTAGAAGTATATGGATTGGGTAGAAGAGGGTTAGTTAATTTGCATTCATTAGAACCCTTTAAATTTGAGTTTTTCAGAGTGTAGCTATTCTCCTGCGTGGGATGGGATGGGATGGTGTGGAGGGTATCTACTTTATCTTCTACTATATGATGCCACATTTAAAAATCATTATTTCTGACTCTCTGTTTCTGCTTGTTTTTATTGCAAACGGAAATATTTACAGATCTTAGTAATTATTTATTCAATGGCATAGGAAAAGAGTTGGTTGCCCCAGTAATGTCCAAGGCCTGACTTGAAGTTACTTCAATGTTGTGAGTGCTCTCTGTCCTCTAGCCAGTAACTAGCTGCATCCCACTGGCTCAGAGCTTGGCCAACATCTCAGTGTAGGAATGCTCATTTGTGAAGGTAGCCTGAATTGTCCCCTAAGTATGCACTCTGTGTGAGAAAGAAGATGCGTGCTGCAGGGCAGTCCTCCTCCCAGCACAGCTTTATACACAGGGTTTAATGTTGAATTTTAGAATCCAGCAGTTCTAGCTTTAAGTGAAGCAACTGTAGGCAATTACTTAATTGGCCCTTTAATCTCAGGGTGCTTCTACCTGTAAGACTGAAAGGTATTTATCTTATTTAGGTGAAAATATTTTGGTAGTGTGAAAGAGAGTGACATCAATGTGGTTTGAAGGTCTCTGTTTATGATTAAGTAAAAATGAAGGTTTTTTTTTTTTCTACAAGGAACAAATTTTTCCCTTATGTCTAATAACAAAAAGGAGGTGGTGTAATCTACACATTCACTGCTTCTACATGGAAAACATTCATTCCCAGGGTGATGGCTATTCTTACCTGTGAACTTGACTAGATTTGGGATTAACTAAAAGAAAACCAAACCAAACAAACAAACAAACAAAAACCCATATGGATGGACACATCTGTTAAAATTTTTTCTTAAATCTTTTGAAGTGGGATGTCCCACTTCTAATCTGTATTTTATAAAATGAAAATATCTGTCCTCAATCTGGATCACACTTTCTACTGGATGCCCATGTCAAGGATATGGAGAAGCTAGTTCTTTCTCTTTCCCTGCTCATTTTCAGCCTCACTCATGACTCTATACTGGCATAGGAGCCAGGGTTCCAGGATGCTTAGGATTCCAGAGCGTACTGTAGATTACTGTAGATTAACACATCTAGCCTCTTAGACTGAGCAACTATTAGATTATTGGCCCTTCCATTGGTAAATAACCATCTTTGAGGTAGCTGGATCCCAGCTTGTAAGCCACATAATAAATCTAATAAATCTTATCACTCTATAAATTCTGTTCTTCTAAAGAACTCTAATTACACCCGGAACATGAATGACTGCGTCAGTCCTCAGGTGTGGGATTGTCTGAGCCTACGCGAAGTCTGCTCTCTCTATCTAGCTTCCAAAGCAACAAAAGCCCCATGCCTCTGTTATTATTGCATCTGGTGTGTGTAGTCCCACGCCTCTGTTATTACTGCATCTGGTGTGTGTCCTATAGGCTTATGTTTTAAACAGTTTTCCCTAACTGGTCTGTTTCTTATGATGACTCTGTGGAATCTTTAGAAGGTGGGAAAGACCTGACTAAAAGAGGTAGGCTTTTGAAAATCCTTCTACCCAAAAGATGTCCTGCCTACACGATGTTCAGGGATAAAGATGGAGCAGAGATGGGGGGAATGGCCAATCAATGACTGACCCAAATTTGAGACTTATCCCATAGGCAAGAAACAACCTCTGACACTATTACAGGATATTGTTTTGCTTGCAGATGGGATCCTAACATAATTCGACTCCGAGAGACTCCACACAGCATCCGATAGAAATAGATGTAGAGACATACAGCCACATATTAGATGGCGATCGAGGAGCCTTGTGGAAGAGTTGGGAGGCCAGAAAGGGAGAGAGACTCCCCAGGAATACCAACAGAGTCAACTACTGGTGGCTTTCAGCACCTCAACCACCAAAGAACACATCCACTGGAACTAGCCCTCCACCCCTACACATGTAGCAGATGTTCATCTAGGTCTTCGTGCGGGTCCCCCAACAACTGGAGAGGGAGTTGTCCCTGTGTCTATTGCCTGCATGTGGGTCCAGTTTCCCTAACTTGAGCTGCCTTGTCTGGCCTCAGAGGGAGAGGGTGTGCCAATTCCTGCAGTGACTTGGTATGTATGGGTGGGGTGATACCAAGGGGGACCTCTTCTTTCTCAGAGAAGGGGAGGGGAGTGGGAAGAGAAGCTTTGTGAGGGAACTGGGAGGAGTGGGACCTAGATTAGAATGTAAAGAGAATAGATAAATCAATGAAGAGAAGACAGTTACCATGGTTCCATTTGCATTCTTTGTTTCTTGGTTTGCTGCTATGGAAACTGGTCCTGGCATATGCTCACATTGAGGTGGAGTGAGCCATTTCTAGCCATCAAGGGTAGTTGTGAATTCTTTGAAACACCCTTACCACTTGTCATATACCCACTGAAGCAATGTGTCAAACTTTTCCTCCTGTGAGTTGTTTCTGCCAACTACTTTAGTCAGAACCATGCACAAAACCAAAAGTCCATGTATGTTTATTGAAGAAACTAAAAAGTGACTAATACAGTTTCACAGGAATCTGTGGCTATGAACTCAACACAGTAAATTAACATGTTTTCCTCTTACTTATATAAACTTGAAGAAAAAGCAAGTTCAGTTTTTTTGGAATGCCAATTCTGTTTTCCTACAGACTGATAAAAACTTTAATTTTCATTGATATTTGAAAATATGATGCTTATTAAAGGATTCTCTTCCTATTCCTTACTAATAAATAGTAAAAAGAGTAAAATGAGTTTATATTGAAGTTCATAAAATTACTTTCATAAAAGATAAGTATACAGGTTTAGAGAAACAGTTGTGAATTCTGCTGACTATTTAATGCCCAGTTTCTAGGTGATGTAGGTTGAAGATGAATATTGAGAGTAGGAAATAAGGGCTGGATATATGTCTCAGCAATGAAAAACACTTGGAGTCTCACTTGGGGAAACAAACCACTCTTCAGAGTAGACCAGAAGGCCAGTAATAAATGGCAGCAGTGAATGAGCGCATCGGCATCTTTAGAGGTTCCTTGCCTGAAATGTGTCAGTGATTTTCTCTTTTTAATAAAAAAATATTATTTTATTTTTCTCTCGTTTTACCCTACAGTTCCTTTACATATGTTTTATAGCTTCCAATTCAGTGTTTTGATGGGATTCCTGAAAGTGCAAATGAGTGACTCTGCATCTCCATCAATTTCTTGTGCCTTTTCTTAGGTTCTTTTTCTTCTGCTTGTTTTGCCCTATTGTCCCATGTTAGTTTTTATTTATCTTATTTTATTTTGTTATTATCATTCCTAGAATCCTGTTTGTTTAATAGTGAGAGACATAAAGTATTTAGGAGGTAAGAAGGAATTAGGAGGAATAAAGGGAGAAGAAACCATAATAAGAACACACTGTGAGAAAAAAAATTATTTTCAATAATAGGAAAACTGTACAGAATGCTTGAGAGCATATTCCATTTGTAACATTGAAAGGGAATTTAAGTTTGGTCATAATTACAGTAATTTTTTGCTAGCTTTTCTTTCTCCTAAACATTTTCCAAAGTCCTATACAAAGTCAAGCTATTGGAAGAAAGTTTTATATGAAAGTTGAAAAAAATTCTTATTTTGTATATTCATGTGACCCTTCATCAGACTTAAAAATATTACCTTGATACGTATAATTTACAAAGCTACAAATCTTAACCATTAAAAAGACCACTTGCTTTATCTCTCTTGTGATAATATTTTCTAGTTACATCTCTTTATTTCTAGTTAGATCTGCAAATTTCATAATATTCTTGTTTTTAATAGTGGTATAATATTAGATTGTATAAGTGTACAAATTATCTTTACCTATTCTTCATTTGAGGAACATCTAGGTTGTTTCCAGTGTCTGGCTATTACTAATAAAGCTGCTATGAACATAGATGATTGAGCAAGTGTCCTTGTTGCATGGTGGATCATCTTTTGGTTATATGCGCAAGAGTGGTATAACTGGTTCCTGAGGTAGAATTATTCCCAATTTTCTGAGAAACAAACAAGTTGTTTTCCAAAGTGGTTTTACAAGTGTGCACTCCCACCAGAATTGGAGGAGTGTTCCACTTGCTCCTGATCCTTGCCATATTGTGCTTGTCAGTTGAGATTTTGTGTTTGGCTATTCTGATGTGTGTAAGGTAGAATCTCAAGGTCTTTTTGATTTGCATTTTGGTGATGACTAAGGATGTTGAGCATTTTTTATTAGATATTTTCTTTATTTACATTTCAAATGTTATCCCCATTCCTGGTTTTTCCCTCCCCCAAACCACTATCCCTATCCCATCCCCCTGCTCACCAGCCTACCTACTCCTGCTTCCTGGTCCTGGCATTCTCCTACACTAGGGCATAGAGCCTTCACAGGGCCAAGGGCCTCTCTTCCCATTGATGACTGACAAGGCCATCCTTTGTTACATATGCAGCTGGAGCCATGAGTACCACCATGTGTATTCTTTGGTCGGTGGTTTAGTCCCTGAGAGCTCTGGAGGTACTGGTTGGTTCATATTGCTGTTCCTCCTATGGGGCTGTAAACCCCTTCAGCACCTTGGGTCCTTTCTCTAGCTCCTCCATTGGGGACCCTGTGCTCAGTCCAATGGTTGACTGAGAGCATCCACCTCTGTATCTTCCAGGCACTGGTACAGCCTCTCAAGAGAAAGCTATATCAGGTTCCTGTCAACAAGCACTTCTTGGCATTCACAGTAGTGTCTGTGTTTGGTGACTGTATATGGGATGGATCCCTAGGTGGGGCAGTCTGAGCATTTCTTTTCTTTTTCTTTTTCTTTTTCTTTTTTTTCGAGGCAGGGTTTCCCTGTGTAGCTGTGGCTGTCCTGGAACTCACTCTGTAGATCAGGCTGGCCTCAAACTCAGAAATCTGCCTGCCTCTGCCTCCCAAGTGCTGGGATTAAAGGCATGTGCCACCACACCCAGCTCAGCATTTCTTCTTGGTCATTAGATATTTCTCTGAGAATTCTCTGTTTAGACCTGTACCCCATTTTTAATAGGTTTGTTTGGTTCATTGGTCTCTAATTTAATATTTGGATAAATGACAGAATTATGATAATATGGTTCTTGAAGTGAATTTATCAAAACTTGATCATAACATTGATTTTATAATTTCCATTAAAATTGAATTTATCAGCAGGTAACCATAACTACAAGATCCCTAATATTTCATAGACACGTTAAAATATTAAATACTTGTTTCTTCCCACTTCACCTATAAAGTTAAGAAAAATAACATTACAGGAAATGTTGAAGTAAGAGCTATTATTTTTGTTATATGCATATAGCAGTGTTAGGCGATGTTTACTGAATTTCTGAAAATGAACACAAAAAAATTTGCAGGATCATTTCCTCTTATTTCTTTTCCTTTCTTTTTTTTGTTTTTTCTTCTTTTTTGTTTTTTTTTCTTTCTTTCTTTTTTTTTTTTAGTTTTTATTTTTATTAGATATTTCCTTTATTTACATTTCAAATGTTATCCCCTCTCCTGGATTCCCCTCTGAAAACCTCCATCCCATTCCCCTCCCCCTGCTCACCAACCCACCTACTCCTTCTTCCATGTCCTGGCCATTCCCCTACAATTGGGCATTGATACTTCACAAGACCAAGGGCCTCTCCTCCCACTGATGACCAACAAGGTTATCCTCTGCTACATATACATCTGGAGCCATGGGTCCCTCCAAGTGTACTCTTTGGTTGGTGGTTTAGTCCCTGGTAGCTTGGGGGAGGGTTGTCTGACCACAACCAATAGAAGAAACATATTTCAGAATAAATACCTGTTGACTGAAACTCTAGATCTTTTCATCACAATCCATTGTCCTTGCTGATGAACCTGGACTTTTTCTGAACATCAGAAAAGCCACAATAGCGTGCACAAAGTTGTGTTAGTCTCCACACAGGTTAAAGCGAAAGGACAAGCACCCCATTAAATCAATCAACAGCCCTCATTCAGTATCAGCTCCTTCACCTGCTGCAAACTAACGATTGCTAGAGGATCTGACGCCTGAGACTGAAATTTGGAATCAAGTTTTGCTGAAGTTGAGTGCCGTGATGAGAAGCTAAACATTAATTACTACAATAAACACAATTTTCTCATTTGCCTAACGATGAAATGAACCATGTCCCAAAATTCTTTGATGGGAGCCTGATGGAACTATGTGGGTAGTAGACATCGTATAGTACTTAGCGTATAGGGACCCAACAATGCAATATTTTTTAATATTTGTTGTGACACAATAGAAATAGGCTGGGTGAAAATTTTGACTCCTGCGTCAGGTCACCAGGAAAACAGAACATGTTAGGGTTTGCATGGTGACACTTTTAGTTTTCACTGGATATCGTTCCACAGTAGTGTACATAGTGGCTTATGACACTGAAAGTCAATTCCTATTCTTGACAGCATCAAATTGCTTATGCTAACAGTTATTCCTAATGTTTTAACAGTATTAAATTATCTAATCCCTGGGAGATATTAAATCTAAGTGCTGAGGATTTCATTCCCCTTCTTTCTTTCTTTTTTGATATTAATCAAGGACTTAGTGTGTAGCTTAGGATGCATTGAAATTTACTCTGTAGCCCAAGATATCCTGGACTCGAGATTCTTTTTCCTGTTCATTTTTTTCAAATATTGGGATTTTAAGAGTGATACATAATATCCTATTTCAACGTATTTATTTACAGACTTGACTTAATTCACTTACTCAGTTTGAACACTTACTGTAAAAAGTAGCAAAGCACCATACATAATTTATCTTGGGCAGAAAAACATCATTATTTCAAGTAATTGGGAAGTGGCTATTTCTATGCAACCTTTCTATGTGGCCTCAAATGATGTTATCAACAATGCATATGTACCAGCTCTTGTTTTGTATTTCTGTGATGAATTCTTTATGGTCTCTGAAGAGGAAAGGTGACCTGTTCTTGTGTTCAGGATGATGACTAAGTTGTTAACTAAGTCCTGATTAATCCTGCATTTTCAGCTCCTCAAATGACCACTGAGAATCAGACAATGGAATGAAGTGATGGGTGTATATCTCTGAGTTCTTCAAAGGCAAGAAATAGTACAATCTTGAAATTGGGATTATTTTTTTTTTTTGAGACAGGGTTTCTCTGTGTAGCCCTGGATGTCCTAGAACTCACTCTGTAGACCAGGCTGGCCTCGAACTCAGAAATCCGCCTTCCTCTGCCTCCTAAGTGCTGGGAATAAAGGCTTGCGCCACTCA
The DNA here is from genome assembly GCF_900095145.1 of Mus pahari. Classification (NCBI taxonomy): domain Eukaryota; kingdom Metazoa; phylum Chordata; class Mammalia; order Rodentia; family Muridae; genus Mus; species Mus pahari. Next base: position 163,473,362 of record NC_034590.1, on the reverse strand, counting down.
AGGATATTTTGGAGCTTTTTTAAAATTATTATTATTAAATAGGAAGGGGGACTATATAAGAAGATGCAAAGAAAGGATAAGATTCATCCCTGGCATTTTCTAGAAACCCTTTCTTCAATTCTTCTCTTTGCTGGGACTAAGCTTTCCTTGTGGTGCTATAAAGCATATCATTCCCAAAATTTTGACTCAAGTCCCTGTCATCCAGTTGCATCAACTCAATTCCTCAATGTATGCCAATGGCACTTTTAAATCTCATATAGACCTTATTATAACTTTAGATATGTTTGTGCAATTATCTTAACCACTCTTGGAGGGCAGAGACTCCATCTGGACCTCAGCTAATCCCTAGGTGTAGACAGCACACTGACTCATAATAAGAAAAGGCAGAAAGTTTAGTTCTAGATACTGACTGAACTTCCAAGAATATTGTATTCTAAAGTAAGAATTGCTGCTGCTTTTTATGTTATTATATCTTTATTATTTAAAACAATTTTAATTTTAATATGTATTGATTATATTCTTCCTCTCTCTTGGGTCCTTCCAGATGTTTTTCCTCTCCATACCAATTTAACTTTAAATTACTTCTCAAACAGCAATGACCTTTTTAAACAACAATGCCCCCCCCAAATCAAGAAAATGAAATAAAATACCACTTCTTGCCACAAAGGAACCAAAGTATAAGCAAATAATAGAACACACACACACACACACACACACACACACACACACCAAAATGAAAACAAAAAACCAAAACTCTGTGGAGTTCATTATATATTGGTCAATTGTTCCTGAAAATAAGGCCTGCCCTAAAATGTTCCACTGGAGAAAAATGATTTTCTCTTTGAGTAAGCATAAGTCACAGTTTAGTTGCTAACCTTTTCTGTTGTTGCTAGGCTTTCATTCATTCACTTATTCATGCATTCATTCATAATTTTAATATAACATAATAAATATAAGATAAACAAAACCCATCACAATAAACTTAGACAAGACAATTAACAGAAGGAAAAGAGCCTAAGAGAAGGAAAAAGAATTAGAGACCCACTTGTTTTCACACTCAGGAATCCCATAAAAACACTTAATTGGAAGCTGTAATGTATATGCAGAGGACCTAATGCAGACCGATACAGTCCCTGTGCTTGCTGCTTCTCTTTCTGTGACTTCATTTGAGCTTTGCTCAGTTAATTTAGAGGGCCTTGTTCTACTGGTATCCTCCAGCCCTGCCTTCTTAAACTCTTTTATTCTCTCTCTCTCTCCACTCTCTGTATAATGTCTGGCTGAACTCTCTACATTCTTTCCCATCTGCTGCAGGAGGAAGCTTCTCTGATGATATGGTTGAACAGAAAACTGATCTATGAGTATAGCAGAATATTATATTACATGTTATTTTATCGCCACATTTCCTTCCTTCCTTCCTTCCTTCCTTCCTTCCTTCCTTCCTTCCTTCCTATCTATCTATCTATCTATCTATCTATCTATCTATCTATCTATCTATCTATCTATCATCTTTTAAGACAAATATTATTTTGCTTTATTTTAGGTCCCTGAGCTAACTACTTTGAGGTCCTTGGTCACACATGCAGTGTTGGGTATGGGTTCCATCTCATGGAGTCTAATCAAATCAGTTATTGGTTGGTTACTCCTACAACTGATTAAGCCAAGAATGTGGAAATCGAGTCAATATAAATATCCTAAAATTAAAGAAATATGGAAATAAACATTAAGAAACTTGAATAGAAACCACAGAGGCAAGGTTCACCAATAAAATAGGAGAGATGAAACAGAGAACCTCAGGTGTTTAAGATAGGACAGAAAAATGAAACAAACATCAAACAAAGAACATGTTAAATATAAAAATATTCCTGACACAAATCAGCCAGGAAATCTGGGACACTCTGAAAAGACCAAATCTAATAATAATTGGAATAGAAGAAAGAGAAGAATCCAAGTTCAAAAGCGCAGGAAATATTTTCAACAAGGTAATAGAGGAAATTTATCTAAGCTAAAGAAGGAGATAGATGTCAAAGGACGAGAAGCACACAAAACACCAACTATACTAGAAAATAGAGTTCCCTCAGCACATAGTAATCAAAACACTAAACATACCGAGCAAAGAAAAATGTTAAAAGATACAAGAGAAGAACAAATAATATATTCAAATAGACCTATTGGAATTACCCTTGATTTCTTAGTGGAGACTATAAACACCAGAAGGACCTGGAGAGATATCTTATACACTCTGAGAGATTATAAATGTTAAGCCAGATTACCATATCCAGCAAAAATTTCAATTACCAGAGATAGAGAAAATAAGATATTCCATAATAAATCCAAATTTAAATGATATTTATCTACAAATACAGAATTGCAGAAGGTACTGGAATGAGAAGTCTAACCTAAAGAGGTTAATTGTATCCAAGAAAATAAAGGAAAATAATAATCCCAGACCAGCAAGATCAGAAGAAAGGAAACATAAAACAACAGCAGCAGCAACAACAACAACAGCAACATATCAGGAATCAGTGATCATTGGCCACTGCTATCTCCCAATATCAATGATCTCAATTCCCTAGTAAAAAGACACAGACTAACAGGGTGGATGTGGAAACAGTATCTATTCTCCAAGAAACACACCTTGACACTAAGGATAGCGATCTTTTCTAGGTAAAGATAGTTTAAGAAAATGGATCTAAAAATCAAGTTGGTATTGTCATTTTAATATCTGACAAAACAGATTTCAAAACATAACTATTCAGAAGAGATAGGGAAGGACATTACATACTCATCAAAAAATACATCAAGATGACATTTTAATTCTTATCATTTATGCCCCAAACACGAGGGCACCAAACTTTGTAAAAACAAATACTACTATATCTTAAATTACCTATCTACTCTGACACACAGTGGGAGACTTCAATACCCTACTCTCGTCAATGAATAGGTCATCCAAACAAAGGCTCACAGAGAAGGACTGGAGCTAACCGATGTAATTTCACTTTAAAAGTATCAGGGGGAAAAAAAAAGAAAGAGAAAAAGAAAAAGAAAAAGAAAAAGAAAAAGAAAAAGAAAAAGAATAAGAAAAAGAAAAAGAAAACAAAACAAACCCCTGATCTCTAGTTCTTTTTTTTTTTTTTTTTTTTTGTAGGAAACAGATTTTACGCTGAAATTTTGTAATGCCTAGTCTCAGAAATTGGCATTTTCTCTCGGCTATCTCTGAACTCATGTGATAGATAAATAAAGAGCATCTATTTAATTATAGAGCAGAAGCTTTTCCGTGTAATTAGTGTCCAAATCACCATCTTAGTGTAGTGATTATTGGTTTGGACAGAATCTTATTTCAGGAAGCAGATGAAAGATTGGGAGGGACATATGCTTGAGTGAAGATAATGTTTTCCTAGGAGTGTCTCAGCTCATTAGGGGTTCCATGCGAATCATAAACATAAGTGGCTACTGGAGATGAAATTCCCACTTAAGGGTTTGTATAATATGGACAACATATCAGCAAACCTTGGCCAAGTCTTTCCTTTTGCCATGCTGTTTTTCACACAGCATAAATGAGCCTTTTTAGGATAATCAATCCTGATAGCTAGTAGAAATGAGTAGATGAGGAATAACTACTACGCAAACTACTACAATCTTAAATTAGGATTTATTTCCTAGGTATAAAGTGCAGCTCGAAATGGAGGTTTCTATGGCTCTTGTGAATTGAAATGGTTGAGGCCTTAGGATTTGTAATGAATTAAATGTGCTTTATGTTTTAAATTTTATTTTGCTGTAAAATTGAAATCACGCTGAAATATTTATTGCATATTTATTATATGTTAAAAATTGAAATAAAAAGAATTCCTGTTTCTTGCTGGGATCCTTTGGTCCTGTGGGAATTACATGCGGTGATTTGTACACATGACTGAAAACAAATGCAAAGCGAGGAACCAATGAGGAGAGCTACAGTACAAGCTTAGATAGTGGTACTGCTTCACAATGGCAGCCTTGTGTAGAGGGTAGCCTCTGGGGTTTGAGGCTTTATAAAGTAGCTGGTGTCTAATGAATGTATACTATATAATGGACTACCATTCTTGATAGAATTTTTATGTTAAAGAAAGTCACTGTGGGGCTGAGATGACTCAGTGGGAAAAAGTACTCTCTGACAAACCTGACAATGTTTTTTATCCCTAGAACCCACCACAATATTGGAAGGAGAAAATTGATCTCCAGGAGTTGTCCTCTGACCTCCTTAAACATACTGAGGTAAATGTATGAACACACTTACACACACACACACACAAACACACACACACACACACACACACACACACACACCACTAAAAAAAAGTAATTTTGCAAAAGTGTCACTGTTACTTCTTGAGTTTGTTACAATTATTTGTGCAAAAGAGTTGAACAGATGAAGGCAGAGAGAGAGAAGCAGCAAGTTGATATAGAGGAAATAGTTAAGCATGGTAGGATTATGATATGGAGTGGGTACACTAGAATCTGTCATTCTAATTACTCAACTCATGCACACACACACATACACGTGCCCACACACACACACACACACACACACACACACACACACACAGTAATAGAAAATATAATTAACTGAATACTTTGTCACTTTTACCCACTGTGTTTGAGTTAAGTGAACTCCTGGCATTTTAGCTGAAGTGAAGGGTGTTCTTGTTAATTCTTGAGTCCCGATGAGATCATTCCTAGGTGTTTGCTGTCCCAGCTTAGGGCTTCCTTTCCTCACACACGTCACTCAGTGAACGCTGCCCTACGCTCTGTTGGTTACATCATTCCTGTCAGGTCGAAGCTTTGTTTATGTTTAGAGTCTTCTAATATTAAATCTTAAGTAAAAATGTGTTACATACTATAAACTTTATGCATAACAAGACTAAGTTATAGCCTATTGTAACCTATAAAACAATTCTTGTAAATGATCTAATTTATTTTTCCATTCATGTACAGTTTTTAATGTAAATTTTAAAAATATTTGTTGTACCCTGCTTGGTAAACATTCCCTTAATGCTTATTTGCATGAAAGAATTTTGGGTTCTACTTGTTTGTACTATGTAGCTATAAGCTGGGTTTGGGTGTCTACCTTTTCTGTAGTTTCTAACTTTTTAAATTTGTTAATATTCTAAATAAGTGTTAGAATCATACTTTTTATACCCTACTTTCCAAATAAATTCTCTTTACTAAAAAAAAAAAATGAATTGAGGAAAAACATGAGAAAGTCAAGTGAAGGCTCGTCACTAATGAGTATAGAGATGGAGGACTTTACAACTTCTCCTACAGTTAGCATAGTCAGAAGCAGATCCAGGCTGAATTCTGCAGCTAATTTGGTAAATGACACCAGAAATAACACTGTCACGTGAGCTTGTGACAAACTGAGGGAAGGAAGAGAATCCATTGGCTGTGGTGGAGCTGTGTGAGGCTTCATGAGGTTCCCAAGTCCTCAGAGCTTAAGCTCCAGATCCTAGCATAGACACAGTAAGATGTACACATCAAAGACAATGTAGAGACGATGTGTCAGGAAGACTCAGAGCTGATATCACAGCTCTGGGAACAACCTAAGGTCAGAGTCAGCAGTTTCTTTTACATTATTGTAAATTTAACAGATATTTCTCTCTCAAAAATATAGAATGTCCCAATTTAACTCTTGACCAGTATTCCTTGCTGGTAGTGAATGAAAGGGTTTATGACCGGATCTTCCCTTGGACTGAAATGATATGTTTAGATGTCCCTTTCTCTGCACACACCCACTGTGTGTGTCTATTTATGGATATATGTGTGCACATGGGTATGCATATATGTGGGTCTATTCTGTGATGTCTGTATGTGTATCTGTGTGTGTGTGTGTGTGTGTGTTTTCTTCATCTTTGGGGTTCAGAATAAGGCAGTGCAGTCACACTTCTACTTTGTTTTATCAGTAAATATAGCTATTGCAAGAGAAACCTATCAAGGCAGATGGACAGGCCCTTGAATGTTCAGGGAATGACATGAAGGAACATTCATCTAAAATGAGCAAGATTGGCAAGTGATAAGAGATGCTTATGAGAAAACCTGGGCTATATTTGTCTTGAAAGAGAATTAAAACTAGAAAAGTAGTCCAGAGCCAGAGTGGACTTCTGAGAAGCAGTGTGATCTAATTACTGAGACACTGGATTTTATCTAGATGTAAAGCCCACACTTAAAAGAAACTACAAGCTTTGTAAATACATATGAAGGTAGAGTACCTGACTCTATAGGTGGTCAAGTCTATCCGAGGCCTATGCATATATGCATTTCAACACATAACACAGAGTCTGAATTTACTTTGAATATATTAAATACCCACTGATAAAATTTTAAATTAAATTTTAATTAGTATATAATGACTGTATGTAGCTATTTTTATTGAGATAATTTACACCGGGGAATAATAGGATCAGGCATTTGTTTTGTTTTTAAAAGATTTAATAGCTTTATAGGGATTCCATTCATATATCATGTAACTTACTCATTAGTGTTGTATACGTTAACAACCTTTGGTGTTCCATAAATATGTACAACTCCATCACCACAGTTGTTTTGAGAGTGCTAACATAAGCCCTAAAGAGTTTAGGCATTTTGGTAAGCCATTTTATACCCTCTTCTGAACACGGTGTAACCCTAGTGCCTTGCTCTCGGGCTTCGTCGTGCAGTCTGGAGAACTCTCTGTATTTGCAGGCGGGTTCTGGATTCAGTCGGATATTCAACAATCAGAGTGCTCTCCCACTTTCTTTTCCACCATTGTGTGTCATGCTTGTTCCTTCATTTACTGCTCTTGGCAAAGTGTTTTCAACCAACTTCCAAGACTTCGTCTTATAACCTAGTGCACAAAGAGAAGCTATTTTCCAATGTCTGGAGCTCTGTTACTTTTGTTGTTGTCCTGATTTCTTTTCTCATCAGACTTTTTTTTTTTTTTTGAACCAGTAACTCTCTAACACATCCCATGAGTGCCTGGAGTCTTAAGCCACTCATCTCGTGCATCCCCTCTTTCTTATAGGACACTTCTGTGCCACCTTATACAGCCTTGTATCTAAAGCCAGTGGGCATATTTCTCAAGCTAGCTAGCCATGTACAGTGGCAAGATAAGATCATCTCCAGCACCTTCCTCATAGGCAGAAGTGAAGCTATTACAATTACACTTGATTGCCTCTAGTGGCTGGGGGCTATTCTGCCTTCCCATTTGCATAATGTTATCAGTTAGATTTAATCTTAATCTAACACAATAAATGACAATACAATTTTTAACCACTTCTTGTCAATCTGTAAAACCGATTAAATTATTGGCCCACTTAAAGTGTATTCATAGGAAGACATAACAAGAGATCCTGAGGAAATCCAAAA
>NC_034590.1:163444313-163464374 GCF_900095145.1 Mus pahari | reverse complement strand
TGTGAATACTTCATTCTTCCTTAGAATAAGGAACAAAATACCCATGAAAGGATATAGGTACAGAGACAAAATTTAGAGCTAAGATGATAGGATGGACTATCCAGAGACTACCCCATCTGGGGATCCATCCCATCATCAGCCACCAAACCCAGATACTAATGCATGCATGTCAGCAAGATTCTGCTGAAGGGACCCTAATATAGTAGCCTCTTGTGAGGCTATGCCAGTGCCTGGCAACCTCAGAAGTGGTTGCTCACAGTCAGCTATTGGATGGAACACAGGGCCCCCAATGGAGGAGCTAGAGAAAGTACCCAAGGAGCTGAAGCGAGATGCAACCCTGTAGGATGAACAACAATATGAACTCACCAGTACCCCCTGAGCTTGTGTCTCTAGCTACATATGTAGCAGAAGCTGGCCTAATAGGCCATCATTGGGAAGAGAGCTCCCTTGGTCTTGCAAACTTTATATGACCCAGCATAAGGGAATACCAGGGACAAGAATTAGGAGTGGGTGGGTAGGGGAGCAGGGGTGGGGGCAGGGTATAGGGAACTTTCCAGAAAGCATTTTAAATGTAAATAAAGAAAATATGTAATAAAAATATAAATTGTATTCATAACAAAACTATTTGTTATTGATATGATAAAGTGAAATCTATTACTAAAGAGAGAGTTGATCACATTATATATAGGAGTATCATTAGATAACAATAGATATGTTGGAAAAATGCATTGGAAAGTAATCAATTGTTATACAGAATTTTGTCATAAGAACCTAGTACAAAAAATTTATTTTAAAAGTCATAGATACTGAAGGAAATCATCGATGATGTAGAACACAAAAGATTATCTTTTGTACAGATTCATCTTTAAGGTTGAGCAGGGAAGTACAGAAGCTGTAGAGTTTGTTTATGCTTCATGTTGGAGATATAATTACTATTATAAAAATGAACATATTATTTCAGGAAGAAAAAGACAAATAGTACATGCACTCTTGTATAAGTGGACCCCATGTTTTTGTTTTTTACATATATATTTATGTGGGAATGGGTATGTGTAGATGCAAAGAATTAGAAAGAGGATCAAAATAAGATATTGTGGATTAACAAGGTAAAGATAGCAGTCAATGACCATTTTAGCTTTGTTTGGAATAAACGGCACAATTTCATTTTGACTCAGTAGCTGATGTCTACCCTATGGTAAGACTCTATAATGCATTGTTTAAGAAAGCAACAGTAAAACATTAGTGGGTCACATGATAAAAAGTAGCCAAACACAGATTTCCACTGAGGATGTGTTTAAGGAAAGCTCATGAGAAAGGAATTATTAACAATACCAGAGTCTGGAGTGGCATCCGTGGTCTCTTAGGGTCAGTATGACATCAGTCTAGGACCTTCTGGCTTTTAGTGTCTCTGTTGGGAAATCTGGTGTAATTGTGACAGGTCTGCCTTTCTATGCTGTTCAGCCTTCCCCCTTACAGCTATTAATATTCTTTCTGTGTTCTGTACATTTAGTGTTTTGATTATTATGTGGCAGAAAGATTTTCTTTCTGGTCCAATCTGTTTGGTATTCTATAGGCTTCTTGTACATTTATGGGCATCTCCCTCTTTAGGTTAGGGAAGTTTTTTCTATGACTTTGTCAAAGATCTTTTCTGGCCCTTTGAACTGGGAATCCTCACCCTCTTCTATTTCTATTTTTCTTAGGTTTGGTCTTTTCATTGTGTCCCAAATTTCCTGGATGTTTTGGCTTGGGAACTTATTACACTTTGCATTTTCTTTGATTGATATGTGAATATCTTCTAGAGTATCTTCTGCACCCGAGATTCTGTGATCCACATTTTGTTTTCTCTTTACTTGGTTTTCCATCTCCAAGATTGCCTCCATTTGTGGGTTCTTTGCTGTTCATTTACACAATGAAATACTATTCTGCTACTAAAAATGAGGACATCATAAATTTTGCAGTCAAATGGATGGAACTAGAAAATATTATCCTGGGTGAAGTAACCCAGACCCTAAATGACATGTAAAGTATGTACTCATGGACAAGTGAATATTAGCCAAAAAGTACAAAATACCCATGATAAGACACACAGACCATAAGAAATTTAACAACAAGGAAGGCCCAAGTAAGGATGCTTTAAGCCTAATTAGAAGGGTGAAGAAAATAATCATAGGAGGCAGAGGGAAAGAAGGACCTGTGTGGGAGAGAGGAGGTGAAAGAGGAAAGGAGGGATTGATCAGGTAATGGGGGAGACAGGAGAGAATCCCAGAAGACCAGGAGAATGAATGGAAGAGACCTGAGATGCTAGAGTCTCCCATAACCCAATGGTGGTGACCTTAGTCAAAAATGCCAATACTGTAGAGATGGAACCTGAAGAGACCACCTCCAGTAGATAGACAGGGCGCCCAGTGGAGGGATGGTGTCACCAACCCACCTTCAAATTTTTAACCCAGAATCATTCCTGTCCAAAAGAAATACAGGGCCAAAAATGGAGCAGAGACTGAAGCAAAGGCTGTCTAGTGACCATCCTAACTTGGAATCCATCCCATATGCAAGCACCAAACCCTGACACTGTTAATGATGCTATGTTGTGGTTGCTGATAGAAGCCTAGCATGGCTCTCCTCTGAGAGTCTCTACCAGCAGCTGATTAGATAGATGCAGATACTTACAGTAAACCATTGGACTGAGGTCAGGGACTCCTATGCAAGAGTTAGGGGAAGAATTGAAGATGCTGAAGGGAATGGCAACCCCATAAGAAAACCAACAGTGTCAACTAACACAGACCCTTGGGAGCTCCCAGAGACTAAGCCACAAACCAAAGAGCATGATACTGGGTCCCTGGAACATAACTATCAAAGGATTACCTTGTCTGGCCTAGGTGGGAAATGATATGCCTAATCTTGTAGAGACTTGATGTCCCGGGGAAAGGGGATGAGGGTGGGAGGGAGGGTGGGGAGCACACTCTCAGAGATGAAGGCAAGTGGGATGGAGTGAAGAACTCTGGGAGGGATATTTGGAGGGATCAACATTTGGAATGTAAATAAATAAAATAATTAATAAAAAACAAATACCAGGGGAATCTGAAACCACATAAGTTTCAAAAGCACTGTAAGTTCTAGATAAGTTCACATGCACACTGAATACTTTCTATTATGTCGTGGGATAGTTCTGGATGCAAGGAAAATTATACAATGCTTGCCAAATATCAAGAGAAAACACTGAGAGCAGAGTCAGAGGACTACTGAAATGTGAAACAGATGCTAGAATTAAAGGAGACAAAAACTGTGATTAACATGTCAGGGTTGTCATTGGTAACACTGATATTTTCTAACAACTGAGTAAATGGAGCATAGGTTTCAGAACTCCACCCACTGGAAATAAAATACTGCAAGTATGGCATGTCCTCAAACTGATTTGGTAGATCTTGGGAGGTGGGTCAATGGGCAAACTGCTTCTCTCATGTTTTGGATACCCAAGACCAACATAAAAAAGCTGAGAAGGGCATAGTGGCCACCCATGATTCAAATCTCCAGAGGCAGAGGCAAAAAGTTCCCGAGGCAAACTGGCTAGCAGCACTATTTGGAGTGGGCCACCTTTGGGTTTAACTAGAAATTTTACATCAATGAATACAGAGAAGACATCTGTGCAGATGATTTTTGTCAACTTGGTACAGATTAGAGTCACCTAGGTAGAGAGAATTTCCTGACTATGGAGGGTTGGAATGTTACAGATTCAGAGCCATCTTATCTCTGGCTGTCTTTAGTCTCCTTGTGACTATCAAATAAGGCATTTAAAAATGTATAACTAAGCAGACCAATAGTTTTCAGTAGCCAAATAGGAAGGATGCCATCAGAAGTTATCTGAGACCAATCTCCAACTTTGCTATAATCTGGCTACCTGATCTTTCACCAATTACATGCAAAGCGCCTTGATTTATATTATTTTGTTCCATAACTATACAAGCTCATGGAACCCTTTTCACATCGAATCACATTGATTGGGTGAGATTAAGTTAGTGGCACCTGAAACCATATGCCTAGGCTGTCCTCATTTACATTTGGTTCCTGAAAAATCACCTAAGCCCTTGGAGCTAGGAGGAACTTTGTACTATTTAGTATACATTTCACAGTTCTGTAAATGAACATTTATTATTATGTTTATCCTCCATCCAAGTAATCTTGCAGGAAGGAATTGGTCCTGTACCTCTGTCTTGATGGGGTCAGAATAATTAAGAGAGCAGAGGATCGAAAGAATTTAAAGGGTTATAGTGAGGAGTGAGTGGGGTATGAGTCCAGAAATAAGCAGAGAAGGTTGTGTGGATGGAAGGCTCAAGGCTCAAAGTTAGTTACAGATGCTAAACTATGTTAGCAATTATTTTCATTCCTACCTTGGGCTTAAAATGTCTCATTTTCAATAATTGCTTAGGTAAAGATATTTTTCTCATATTAAAAGTGTATTGCTTTTAAGAATAACCAGCAATATGGATTGAAGATAGATCCATGGCATTGCCTTCTTAGGACACAAGTGTGATATAGCCTTTGGCCTGTTTTGTCATGAGTAAACTATTAATTCTTTCATACTCGAAGGCTTACTAAGAAATTATGTGTGGGGGAAAAACACTTACTTGATATAAAAGATTCATTATTTGTCTGTAAATAGTAAACTTAATTTTCTAAAATCATCATACAACTTCCCCTCTTATTTGAAAATTAATTTACTATTATGATAATTAATTAAACTGGACAAAGAAAATACCTAAACCTGAGAAATGGGATTTCTTTCTTAAGGCTTCTCCTTTGAAGAAATGACAATTGAGGCGAGTTGTATTTTCAGTGTGAAATAGACTCATGTTTCTGAACACTTGCGCAACACTGCTACTAATGTGGAAAGTTGTAGAACCCTTTCTAGACCAAATGAGTCATTAGCAGTAGCCTGGAGGACTGATAGCCTAGCACCACTCTCCTCATAAGCTTCCTCACTGCAGACAGTGTGACAGTCACCCTACTCCACAGTCTTTCCCACCCTTGTGGCCTGTAGCTCTTCAAACCGAATTAAACCCTTCCTCCTACAGGATCTGTTTTGCCTGATACTTGGTCACAGTAAAAGGAGTGTAAGTAACACAGGACTTTGTATCCTGAGAATCACATTTCCCTCCATCTTGATCTATTTTCTTATTTCTGTTGTTAAATTTATGATTGAGATGTCATTTGCCCTTTTTCTTGGCCCCACACTAGTGGTCATTCTACCACAGTTTTTTTAGGTGCCTGAATTATATGGGTGTGCACTGCACTTTTTGGCTTCTACTGCTTTCTAACCGGACAGCATCAATGAATTATATTTGAGGACTAGTTGCCTAGGGGTTCCATTTTATAATTAATGTTTAGAAGTATGAATACATTCCATGATCATGAAATTCAGAAAACTACAATTTTTGCCATTATCATGCCCAATTCACAGAGCAGAACTAGTGGCATAGCCACATGTCTGTTCTTACAATGGCTGATTTTTCATCTTGTCACTGAGAGGGGGATTTTAAACTCTAGCTGTAATGATGGATCTATCCCTCTCTCCATTTTGTTCTGTATTTACTGTACTTCTTTAGTCCTGTGTTTCCATTTATAAGCATTTAAGTTTTGTTGCTGGATCTCTTAATCAATATGTAGCTTTCTACTTAATCATTGATATTTTCATCCCTAAGTCTTCTTACCACACACAGCTGTCACTGCTGCCTTTGGATTTTTGTTTTACATGGCTCATGGTTTACCTCTTCTACCTGTTTTATTTAACCCATAGCACAGGTATATGTGAAATGAGATTTCTGTAGACAACACATACTTGAATTGCATATTTTTTATTCTTGGACAAGTCTGCTGCTAAAATAATATGTTTTGAAAATATGCATTTTATGTTGTTTTTATTTACTATAGCTGAATTCTGTCTTATTTTTGTTACTCTGTATTTTTTTTTCTGCCTCACTTCTGTTTTGTGTCCTAGTATCACTGAGAGTTAGTTGGATCCATTTTTGAGCACTCCATGTTGATTCTGCTTAATGTGAAGAAGGCTGTTCTAGTTGCTTATTGCAGTCTGACATCATTGAAATTTCACCATTTTGGCTTCTTGAAAACTTACCTTCTTTCAAGCAATTTTACTTTCTCCTGCTTATAGCTCTCCCAAGTAAGTCCCCTCTATGCACTGGCAATCATATACAGATGCTCTACAATTTGTTTTGCTTAATTATTTACAAAAGACAAGAATATATTTCTCCTTGGTTTTCAATGCCTATTTTTATTTCTTCTTTCCTATTGTTTGAGACTCTTCATTTCTTTTCTGTGCCAAGTGCCTCCGTAGGATACTCTTCTGGGACAGTGTGCTGGGAACAGGGTCTCTTATTTTCCTTCCCATGTACTTTTTTGTTTAAAGTTTTTTTTTTTCTTTCCCACATTTATCCATTGAACTCAGAGCTCCGGGTGGGTGATTGACAAATGCAACAACTGCAGGAAGGAAGTTTGCTCTGAGCAGAAGACCCCAGCAGTATCAGATGCTTTTATTTTTTGTATACAGATATTCTATGAAAGTTTGAACTGCCGATTAAGGCAAACAGCAACACAGAGCAAACCACTTGTCTGTATTGGAGAGCAGGGATCCAGGGAAGTCTGAAATATTTTTAGTTATGTGTTAAGGGCTGCTGAAGGGATTTCGAGAAAACTACTCGTTTTAATTAAAGCTACTAATAAAATCTCACTGAGCTCCAGTTTCTGGCTCTGATTTACACTTCGGTGATTCTTCCGACCCTGTAGGAAGATCACTGGATACTGACTCTTCCAATGAGACAGACGTGCATGCAACATAGTTCAGAAAACCCACTCCTGCTCAGAGCAAACACAATCACTCTTGCGTGAGGCAGGGGAAGTAGAATCTTTAGATTGTCTGCTACGAGGTCAACATAAGCAAGAGTCACAAGCTGCCTGAAGTTACAGGGCAAGCATGAGCTTGTTTAGAGAGTCTATGAAACAGTAAGCGCACTTGGAGCCAATTCGATCTTTCGTGTGTCCAGCTGTCTGCATCATAGATTACTGATGATTTTTTCTTATTTTACTTGATCAGCTTCGTAGCTAAATGTCAGGTTACATAATGAAATTGCTCACATTGTACTTGTCTAAGGATGTGAGCTTTTGTTATTGCATAAACATAGCAATGCTCTGCCCTCAATCTCTGTGTGTAAATTAGGGCTGCAAATCCTCCTTGAGACCATACCCTGAGTACTCTGTGGGTTTATACTCTGCTGCAGTCTTTGTCCCACAAACAAGTAGAGGGAGCCACTTCCCACTTGATTAATATTATTTAGCTTTGTATTTATATTTCCTCTAGATTGATGTTCTCGAACACCTCACATTCTTTTCTGTCTCATTTCTTTCAGAATTATCTGATATGTTGGCATACAGTTTTAGATGGCCTAGAATTGCCATGGAATGTGTGTTATTTTTATGTATGCATTTTATATAGGTAACAAATGTTGTGCATTGTCTTATTCTGCTGTATTATTTTGATGTGCACTTAATATCCATGTTTCTATGTGTTTTGTTATTTTGTGTTTTCTTTGTGTAATAGCAGAATGATTAACTAGCCTTCTATAAAGACTTCTTAACTAGGGTTTATATTGTTGTGAAAAATCTCATTACCAAGAGCAATTTGTAGATTCAATAATATATTTATGCTTACACCTCTAGAATACAGCCCTGGCATATGGTCAATCACTAAGGGACGCCAGAACAGGAACTTATAGCAGGCAGGAGGCTGGAGACGGCAGCTGGTGGAGAGAGCACTTAGGATGTAGCTACTGGCTTGCTCCTTAGGGTTTGCTCAGGTTGCTTACCTTCAGGACCAAACTGCCACCAAGGGTGGACCCTCCCCATGGGCTGGACCCTCCAACATTAATCATTAATCAAGAAATGCCCCCACAAGCTTGTCCAAAAAGCCAATCTTGTCGAGGTATTTGCTCAGTTGGCATTTTCTTCCCAAACAAGTCTAGCCTGTGTCAAGTTGACATAAAGTCTAGAGAGCCCTGAGGCATAAGATAATAGGTCAAAACTAACTACTCACAGTGTCTATATACACTCTTTGTCCCAAATTTATAGTTTTATTTGTGTGGCTGAAAATTCTTATGAGATAGTAATTATTTATTCTGTAATGGTAGGCCATTAAAGCAAGCAAGCAAACAAACAAATAAATAAATAAGAGTGAATTTTCTAATCATTATAAAAATCATTATAAGAATAGCTGACATCTTCTGAGTATAGCTCTATTAGACTCTAATTATTGCCTTTTATATGTTTAACTTCTGTAAGCCTGGGTCATATGGATTTTCAACATATGTGTGAGAAGCTAAGTAAACGTACATATTAGTCACAGAAAATTTACTTGGCAGGAACACTCTTGCTTAGAGGGTGGAGTGAGGGAGCAATTTTCTTGCCTTTAGAATATTTCCAGATTAATGGAAATTAGCCTGAATGTGAGTGGAGAAAATATACAACATTGTGTTAAGATCTATCAACAAAAAAGAATAAATTGCTCTAAAATAATTGAAGTATGGACACATCCCTACTGAAATAAAAATTTTATAGTACACTGGGTATAAAAGCAGTGGAATAAAAACAGAAGAGGGGCTTGTCAAGGAGAGAGAGAGAGAGAGAGAGAGAGAGAGAGAGAGAGAGAGAGAGAGAGAGAGGGAATTCAAAGAAGACAAGACAAGATCATTCAGAAGTACAAGGGTGCAGTGAAGTTGATGCACTTGAGAACCGGAGAGTGTAACATATCTGCACTATGAGGACGGTGTTGATGTTGGGGTTAGCTGGATCCTTATAGGTAAAACGGGCTCTGAGCTTTGATGTCAGTGCTAAGTTTCTCGATGCCTTGGAATAAAGAATCTGGCCTGATCTTCTCCTGTAAGGTGCAGGCAAAGTGCTGTACTCTCTTGAATTAACCCAGAGTTCAACAGAGACCTTGGTCTGGGCAAAGAAGTTGTAGTTTACCCATTCTGGAAGAAAATTCAAGGAAATCTCTTGTAAAGTAAGGATGTGAGTCACTATATGAAAATATTTCTGAGGTAAAAGTTAGCATGTGCTGATAAAGCCCTCAAACTCCCCACGTGAGAGAACACATCAAACCGGTCCTGTCAAATGTTCTTGTTCACTTCAATATGTTCTTGGCTGAAGGAAAATCCCATGGGTTTTGGGGAAGTTGGCTTTTTCAATATAGAATTTTTCATACCTCTTGTAAAAATGTCACTAGCTTGATTAAAAAAATATTTTTATTGGTACCTAAGCTGGCAAGGT
This sequence comes from Mus pahari, assembly GCF_900095145.1. Classification (NCBI taxonomy): domain Eukaryota; kingdom Metazoa; phylum Chordata; class Mammalia; order Rodentia; family Muridae; genus Mus; species Mus pahari. The sequence goes on along the minus strand of NC_034590.1, from coordinate 163,455,044 downwards.
CTGCAAGGGATGCTGTAAAAGCTCATTCCTTAAAACCTACCAACCCCAATCTTGGTAGAAAACAATAAAATCATCAGAGCCAAATTGCAATGTGATGACCCTTACTCCCAGAGCTCTTTGCAAACATTATTTTACAGCTAACCTATGACAACTAAGGTTGCACCAGCCTGGAGGTAAAATATGCATTTTCTATTTTGTCTTGATTTTATTTCTTTCCTTTTTTTTTTTTTTTTAAACCTTTAAAATATCAGTTTCTGATGCGTTTGTGAGTTTTACTATGGAAACAGTTTCCTGAAGGATATCAAAGACATCACCAACCTGCACCCCTGAGCCAGTTTAGTGTTTAAAGATAAACTGAGCCAAGGTAATAAAAGGATTCCTTTTAGAAAGTAACACAAAATCAGATATATTCATCTGAATAATGTAAAGGCTATAATGTAAAGGCTCCCCTTTTCTCTCAGAAGGAGAAACTTAAGACCTATTAAATTTGATTAATTCATTCTGTAACTTGGGAATAATCCCGAATGGAAGTTTCTCTAGGCACTGGACAGAAACTTCTCTTGGAGAGTAGAAGCTCCCCCTGGCTCTAGTTATCACTGTTTGAAATCCAGTGTTACCTGTACTTCGCAGGAGGCAGCAGCACCAGGTGCAAGTGTGACATACGGGAAGATGATTTGCTGTATTTCCAAATTGTTCGTTTATGGTTCAGAACCATATTCAAATACCTCTGACGTTTTCTTCTCAAGAGCCATTGCTCCCTGAATATCTCTCAGTGTCCAAATGTTGCCCTTCCTAGGGAAATTAACTCACTTACTGGGAAAGTGCAGAGATTATTACAAAACAGATTTCCAAGTCTTCTCTATTCCTCATTAGAAATAAAAGAACCAACAGCATTTAATCATTTTTGAACATCTGTTTTTCATTGGTTACCATGACAAGTAACTTTGCAAGAACTTTTAATATTTTAGTCAACCACAAAATGTTGATTTCATTTTATCTATTTTGTATATGGAAAAAAACTAAGGGTTAAAGATAATATAATAAAATGCTACCCTGGAAGCTAGTTCAGAATGCTCTCGGAGTCCACCATTGCACATGTCCATAGATGGTGTCATTATGAAGGGGTGGCACCAATGACTCAAGCAGAGAGGGTGGGGTTGAATAAAGACAGCAACTTCCCTCTCTTAACTCAGACATCTAAAGCAAATGCATTGAGCTGTGATTTCTTTTTACCTAACTAGTATTTGAAATAGTAATATAATTACATCATTTCCAAACTTTCCTTTTTTCATCCAGCTCCTCTTTCTATCTCTCAAATTCATTGTCCCTCTTTCTTTAATTGCTACATAGAGAGATCCTGTTGTGCCCAGGCCCACCTGATACATCTACCACAGAATTCTTGTAGCTAGTGCTGATGCGTGGTTTCTATATGTGTTAAAATAATAAGATTATAAGGTCTTTCGACAATAAAATAATCTAAATTCAATAAATGCACCTGACACATTGCCTACTGGCAGGCAGTTAACCTTCGCTTCACTTTCAACTATATGATTGCCTCAAAGGCCAGCAACAAACTGTTGCCTGTCTGTACTCTTACAGTACTTGACCAATCCCATCCACGAATACTCGAAAATCAGGCAAGGGAACAAATATGTCCACACATGCTTCTCTTCAATATTGGGAAAGAATTTACAAAGGGCTTCAGGTGACATTTTATTTATTAATTTGCATAGTATGAATATAGGTATTATTGTTTATATTGATATTCCCAGCAAATCTGAATAATTTCATAATACATCACCAACATTTAACAACAGGAAAGCAAACCCATTGTTGCTTCTAGTTTTTACACTAAAATTTTTTTTTGTGTGTGTATATATATATATATATATATATATATATATATACATATATATACATATACATATATATACATATATATGTATATGTATATATATGTAAATGTATGATTTCAATATTCATCAATACTACACATACAGATACACACACACACACACACATACACACACACACACACGTGCACACTACTTCCAAGAATTCTACTTTTATAGTTTTTTATAGCTTTTATCTAGCATCCATATTGGAACTTAACAGACCTACTATGACAAAGCTCATTCATGAATGAGAATGTAAAGCACAAGGAAGCTAAATAATCTACCTAATGCATTAAGTATAAATTACAGATATATTCTAAGTATAATGTATAGATATATACTATATCTCCTTTTTGAATCATGAGAGGTAGTTTTATAATCAATTAGCTATAGGAATTTGGTGTCATACAAAACCAAGGAGGAGCCACTCTGTTGAAGAAAGGCTGTGCAACTTTAAAATGTATTACATAACATGTCAAGAGGTATGGGCCAGAGAAGTAGCATGTTACATTTGTGTTTCTATAAAGAGTTGAACCTTGAAAGGGTGTTAAGTTTTAAAAAAATTGCTAAATAATTTAGAAACTCTAAGGTTGCTATATTTCCAATACTTGAGTCATTATTTGAATAAGTTAATTGTCAAACAAAATTGAAAGATAAGTTGGATCAAGTGTGCCAGAAGACTTATGTGCCAATTCATGGACACATGCTTACATGCTTACTTACGCATACAAGTACATTGAAATTTGCTTCAATTGGGTCAGCCAAATTGAGAAGAAATTTATTTAGCTGTGAGTATCTTTAATGATCCAAGATGTATAGCCATGATATCTTGATGGTAATACAATGCCTGTAATGAGATAAACGTGCTTGCATTCTGAGGACAAAAGGCTGGCTTTGTATAAAACACTTTCCTTAAGTTCAGTAACACTAGTCTCCCATATCCCTTCTTATGGAAACTTGTGGTGACATTTCACTCCCTATTTTGAAGAGCTATTGGCCCTTGGTGAGTTACAGATGATTTAAATAGAGTGTGTGAGACATAAAGTATTTCTGGTAGATTACAAAACAACAGTGTAGGAGATATTGCTCGTGTCATCTGACGTGGAAGGGATTTGTTACTGGTTTCTTGAAGATTAAACTTTGTAGACATATTTTTCAAACCCTGCTTTAATAAATGCACCTAAATGTTTTAACCTCCCTTCTAGCCCACCACCCACCAGAGGCTGTAGAAAGGTTAAGGGGCGCAAAGGAGGATGTGCACCTATTTAGAAAGAGTTCTTTGGACCAAATCCAATCTGCATTATCAGGATGTCAGAGGTTCTGTTCCCATGAATCAGCAGCAGTATCTGGATCCACTAACAAACACCATTCACAAATCGGTAATGGCAGTTCAGTCCAGAAGAAACCTCGAGGCTCTGCCAATCAGCCTTAGTCCAAGGAAGCGGCAAGAAGCTACAGGAATACCATCAGAAGTTCTTTGGTGCATTTCTTTCTATGAAGTCATAACAAATAATGATTAAAAAAAAACAAACAGTGGCAAGACAAACCAATACCACACATTGTCATCCACTGTCTGTTGGGTTATACTTATACCCTTTCCAAATATCATGTGTTCTCTCAAGCATCTGTTCTAGCAAAACATTGCATGCCCTTTTTCAACTTAGCTTCTAGAAAACTATCACATGTCTGTTCTCAACAAAACATCCCCCTACCTGCCTGCTTCAGCAAACGCATCCTCTCATAAGATGGTTTTCAGAAAAACATCACTTGACACAACTTGAGTCCTCAAAGAAACCAGAAATTCCTACTTCAGAACTTCACTATAAGCCTGTTTTGAAATATTTTTATAAGCCAAATTTTATTTTTTTAGTTCTCTATCTTTTGAAATTAAAATATGATATTGTTTTCTACCTTCCCCTTCTTTCAACCCTTCCTACAAATCACTCCTTTACTTTCTTTCAAATCTATGGACTCTATTCCTTTAACTGCTGACATAAATGCATAATAACAGTCTGTGCAGCCCATACAATGTAATTTTATTTCATATTTAAAATGCATGTTCTAATGATTGCTTCATTCTTTTTATCTTAGAATGCTCTGAATTTTCCAGGTGGTATCAAGGTTTTCTTTATTGTGGATTCTTCTTTGGTCTAGGGCTCCTGGATATGAAGAAGGAACAAAAAAGTGATTCACTGGATCCAGCCTTGATCAACAAAGCTTTTGGTCAAATCAGGATGGGTCGTTGGCAGAACCTCCCAGTACAGTCCTGCTGAATTCATCTCTCCTGTCACATATTGTATGTTGTAGGAACTAGGAGCCTAAAGAATAAGGAAAATTGTTTCTAAAATGTTGTTTGTGCTTATGTGTTATGTGTGATACATTTAAAATGTCCACTAAGGTGATGTCAATGTTTTATAATGAATCATCAAGTAGAAATACCATGTTAAGTCTACTATGTGACGAACACTCTCTTAAACGTCTACATAATTAAATCATATAATCTCTGAAACAAACTGTAGAATAAACAATGTAATTTTAGATTTATTTTTTATGTATGTATAAATATTTTTCTGTTTGGATGTACCCATATGTGTGCAGGTGGCCACACAGGCTAGAACAGGCCAATATGTGTAAAAAAGCAAAAGTTACAGGTCAATGGAAGATCCTTGGTTTCTGCTGGAAACCAACCTGGAGTCGTCTGGAAGAAGAAGAAGCACTCGTGACTGCTAACACATCCCTCTTATCCCCAGAGACTCTTACATTACTCATTTGAAAGCTGCTAAACTCTTGGCCAAAAGAGATTAAAGGACTTGTGTAAACTAACTTTCCCACATCATTAGAATGTCCATGCTGGAAGCCCACTTTATGTGTGTTCCACACTTGACAAACACAATATCAAGGCAAAAGAATTCATTACTTTCATGCACCAAGCTGGTACACAAACTCTGAACAACACTCAAGGCACCTTTCAGTATTGATCTCCTGTTCACCAAAGGCACACAGGTAAGAAGTGAATCTTTGGTAGACACATATAAATAAAGACTTTGTATTAGGCAAATAGATGACATACAGGGAAGTGGCAGCAATTTTTGAAGCATAAATTGTAGCACACTTAAAGATAATAGACAACAAACTTAAGATGCAGAGCTGAAAGATCAAAGGACTGGGTCATAGATAATAGCATCTTGCTTTAGAAGTAACCAATCTGCAACTCAGCATATGTCCTTGGTGCGATGAAAGCACAGACTTTAAGATGCTCATTTAGTGAGTTTCAGCTGCATGCTTTTGATAGATTATAGAAAGTTAAAATACCTACTTAATGAAAGTCTTGTCTTAAATCCCATTTGATCTAAGAGATTTTAAACATGTTTTGGCAGAAATGTCATTTCAGAAGGATAATAGATGACAATATATGCTTCATAATTAATGATGAGGGAAATGAATTTAGCTTTAGTATTGAACTGTCAAAAGTACATAAAAATTTCAATGGGAATGTGAAAATATGTCAGAGTTATTTATCCCATGACTGTTAAAAAAGTCATTTGTTAATTAAGATATGTAAAACAATTCTTAATTAAGGTAACAAACAAAGGTTTGAACACAGGGAGATATTCAGCAGGAAACTCTCCAATCACATTCAAGTTTCATGAGCAAGGGATACCCTCCCTAATTGAAGGAATGTACCCAGACAAAGGTAAGAGACAGTGACAATTACCCACTACTGTTTCAGTTCTGTGTCTATGGCCTGGGAAGCATGATGAATTGAATGAGAAATATCCCCATAGCTCTAGGTACGTGAACATTTGGTACCCAGTTGGTGGCACTGTATGGAGAGATTTTCTTCTGGGGGAAATAGTTCTGGCAGTAGGGAGGGCTTTGATATTCAAAGCCTTAGGCCACTTCTAGTTTGCTCTCTTTGCTTTATGCTTGCACTATAGGATGTGAGATATTCTTCCTGCTGTAGCTGCTATGCTGGTTGTCAGTTGCCATGGTTCCCCATCATTTTGGACTCCAACTCCCTGGAACTCTTAACTCCAAATAAAGTCTTCCTTCCCCAATTTACTACTACAGGGCTTTGGGGCTCCCATTTGTAGTTTAATAAGACATGTGGAGACATGTGTATAGTTTAAGGCTGTTGGTCTGTTTGCTGGGGCAGTGTCTTAGCTGGCTTCTGCCATTGTGTCCTTCCAAGTTGGCTCTCACTGTTCATTCTCACTGTTCATTCTCCCTGCTCCATTCTCATCCATGTTTCTCTTGCTCTGACTATCTTTCTGCCTGGTATTTCTTCTAGTCCTGCCCCAGTTCCAGCAGCCAGCTATTTGTTTAGCAAAAGTCACACTCCTTTCTCATACAACAAAACTATTAGTTAAGGGGGAGGGGTTCTACAGCTTACACATTCTGGGGTGATCAGCAGTATCCCTCTCTCCTGTCCATATCTTAGTTTTGCCTTTTGGGCAGTTGAAACCAATGTGACCTTCTGTGATCTCCATGGGAACATGCTTTTTTAACGTGACAATCTCAGAGAATCAGGTGAGGAAGTGACATGCATTTACACATAGAAAGCAGGTAATGGGGCATAAAAAATGACAATATCAAATATCCTGTTAGCACTTAGCATTAACAGCACACTGGTGAACAACTGAAGATACAGGGGCAACATCTACAGAGCCATTCGATTCAATATGTGTGGAGGTAGGTCATCCCAACTAGTTAATTAGCATGGTGTTCTATCACAGCAAATTGGTTTTGGTCATTGTGGTTCATCACAAAAATAAATACTACCAAGTGAGATTGAAAGACATGATCATATTGGAGGATTATGGAAGGACTTTAGCACTTAGAGCTGGTAAAGCCATTGAGTGCTCAGAGGTCAGTGGATTATTCTGTGGGTGTTGGGGTAACCTTTCTTTACTTTGCATGAAGCAGAGTCTCTGTATATTCAGTTGTTAATTTTGTAATGGCAAAGAACTAAGTGTTGGCAGGATCTAGGTACTGTCATTTCTCCCCAGGTCCATGGCCTGCTTTATATTTGTAAATACTTGTCCTTTCTCATCTGCCCTAAAGTCAATCTGAAATTGTTTCAGAAGTCAGAAGTTGTCTCACTGCTGATTGGTTGTAATAAAGAGTTGATGGCCAATAGTTGGGGCAGAAAGTGGTGTAGAACTTCCAAGAGAGAGACAGATGTTGAGAGAAGAGGGCAGATGTGAGAGATGTGGAGGAAGACATGGAGGGAACCAGGCTGCAGCAGAGTAGAGCAGTAGATAACTAACCACGTAGCAGTTCATTGGCTCGATAGTCAGGTTAAGTTAGATGAGCTAATTGGGATATTGCCCTAGCAAAAGACCTAAGCTTTAATCTATAATAAATATCTCATGTCATGTAGGTCCAAGAAAGTCTGGCTATATGTGGGAATATAGAGTGTATTGTTGTGAACAGTTCAAATAATTGTGGCATGGTTTGTGAAGTTTCTCAGAACTTCCCTCTGAAGTTTTGAGAGTTCCTTAAAGACTCAACTGGGAACATTGATATTTTGAATTAAGAACTACTAGAGCGAAACCTCTGCTTTACAGGGTTAATTGATACTGGTCATCTGGGGCTGAAGAATTAATTGTGATTAAGAAGATAAAAGAATCATTAAGGTTAGTAGTCCGGGGAGTATCTCTTAAGTGACAAACTGTGATAAGCTGAAACAAATCCTTTCCTTGCCAAGGTGCTTTGGTTGTGATGTTTTATCCCAGCAACAGAAACACTAAGATATCTACATCCTTATACTTAGAATTTGCCTCATATACATATCATTTTCTGAGTCCACCAGCCTCAGAAATAATTACAGACAATAATTAATTTTATTACATGATAGCTGTTAAATTTAATCTAAACTTACACACACACACACACACACACACACACACACACACACACTTTGTTTTATCCTGATATAGAGTAGCTACTATAATACATGTCACATATAGAGGTCAGGGAACATAGCTTATATACTGTTTGCTGTAGTATTTGTATCTGGGCTGATGTTTAGGATTAAAGGTCTTCCTTGTTGATTAAATAAACTACCTTTATTTCAATACATCTTGTTTTAGTCTCTTCTATAATTAATGAGAAATTTCTTTAAGTCTTAAGTGAAAGTTTTTATCTTTAACAGGTTTTTAATAATACTATTTAATAACGTGAGATAAGTATGTTCTTATAAATATTTTAGAAGGTGACTTGAAACAAGTTTTCATGATACTTTTTGTCTAGTGTAATGCTCTTTTTCTCTATGACATAATATTATCCTTTTATTGTGAGATTTGAAGAAATCAAAACCAAGTAATGAAATATTTGGCAGATTGAATATCTTTCCTGGCAAGATCAGAATATGGCATTTTATTTGAGCGTTTTCTTAAAGCCTCAATAGTTTGGTATTTCAGGAATTGAATTACAAGACTTATTTCCAAGTCTCCGACTGACAGATTCTTTACCTGGGTGCTTGATCCATTACATTCCACAGATACTAAAGTGATAAATCTCCCACACTGAACTTTGCGGATAAACAAAATAATAAAAACCTCTAGTTTGAAAGTCTCAAATGTTCATATGTCAAAGACTAGTTTACTGGCTTCCTGTGATTCAGGGAAGAAACGGGGCGTTTACGGAAGACAATACTTTGGGAGTTTGTCCTTTAGGGGGACGTCAACAACTCAGCCTCTTCCTCTTGTCCTTTCACATCCTGCAGGAGAGGAGAGCAGTTTCTCCAGGCACTTCCACTGTGAGGTGCTTTCTCATCCGGATATTCACTATGTTTCCTTCACAGAGTTGTTCCATTGGAGGAAGTGCCAAGGTGGTGGAAAAGGCCCATGATCTATCATTTCTAAGAGATGCTGGAATTCCTCCTAGAGACACATCCATAGTTTCCAATTCTTCCAAATGAATTCAATTCCAAAGGAAATCTGGTGCATCCTTGTCTGGAAGTTTCCTTTCCAAATATGCATTTTTAAAAACCACAGTATAATATAAAGCCAGATCAAAGGAACATTAATTATGTTTTCTAAAATTAGTATATTTTTGTTATTTCTGAAAATTTACAGATGGAAAATATTTGGCAATTGAATTATTCCAGGCAGTGACATCTTATCAATGCTGATAAAAGAAGAATTTCTTTGAGAAAAATTATAAATCAATCTTTTTCTGTGGTAACTATCCAGTAATGACTTATACAATAAATAACATTAATCATGCTTTGGAAAATCAGAGGCACACAAGGAAGCAACTATTTTACATTGATTCTCAACTCAAACAGTAATTTTTTTCTCCATTGGAAAAAATAGTGGAAGAAAATATTCACCTCATATTTCATAAAATATTAATCTAGGGCCTTTATGAAACTGTTAATATTTGTTACAGAAAGCTAATATTTGAGTATTCTGTATTCAGCAGTGTGGTTGAAGAATACATTTATCTTGAAATGCAGTTATTTGCATTTTATCAGGGACCATACACATGAAACATTTATTTTTCATTTTAAAATTTGGTTTTTAGGTGAGATGTAAGTTTTTTTAAAAAATATAAACATTCTGTTCTAAGGAATCTCAGTGAGATCTCTCTAATCAGAGGGCTGAGACAAACCCAGAAACTGTCACAAAAGAGGTACCCTCTGTCTAGAGAAGCCCTTTCTTGTTCTCATATTTGTATGTATCTGTGTATGTGTGTGTTCATGCACATGCACACATGATTCATGCACTGTGTGTGCATGTGTATATGTGTATACATATGTTAATGATTTTACAGTCTAAAAGTTCATATATGTCTTTTGTGTTCTACCCAATTACCTGGGAGTTTTCCCTTTTGCTTCTGGGATCTTTATGGACACATTCACCACCTGAGTGATAGGAGCTCTTAGGGAGTGGTAATGGAGTAGACACTTAAGTGTGACCCATGCACACTGCACAATATTTTGTATCAGTCTTGGAGGACTTGCTCTCTCATCTCATCTCTTCAGAAAAAGGATTCTTCCTCTCTGCCCAGGATCTGAGATTTACCTTCATTTGATTGTTCAGAAGTGTCAAAGTCATTACACCAAGTTCCTTTGATGGAAAACAACTGTATAATACTGATAAGTGAAGTCACAGAATAACCGAGAGAAAAGGGATCTATGGAGGAAAAAAGACATGCCTTTAAATTTGAGTATAGAGAAAGTTTCTTCTTAATTAAAACCAATTGACAGATATTCTTTGGGAAAGAGAAATTATCATAAAGTGGGAAAGTAAGAAAATAGTATCTTGAGAGACATACAGGTTAGGAATTTTTTGGCTGCATGGAAATAATAATAATAATAATAATAATAATAATAATAATAATCACAAAGACATCAAACAGCATATGTATAGCCAAACTTCCTAGAAACTCACTCTTCTGGTAACCAATTTAGTCTTGAAAGATCTAAATCTTTCTCTATTTTGTTTGTTTGTTTGTTTGTTTGTTTGTTTGTTTGTTTTTTCGAGACAGGGTTTCTTTGTGTAGCCCTGGCTGTCCTGGTACTCACTCTCTAGACCAGGCTGGCCTCGAACTCAGAAATCCACTTGCCTCTGCCTCCCAAGTGCTGGGGTTAAAGGCATGTGTCACCACTGCCAGGCCTAAATCTTTCTCTTGGGACAGTTACTGTCCTTTGCAGAGAGGAGCTTCTGTGACCCTAAAACACTCTTTTTTTTTGGGGGGGGGTTATTTTTTATTTTCCTGACCTTTTTTTTTTTTTGCCTATTTTTATTTCATGATTCACATTTTTTTAAAATTTTCTTTATTTACATTTCAAATGCTATCCCAAAAGTTCCCTATACCCCCTGCC
>NC_034590.1:163439871-163442373 GCF_900095145.1 Mus pahari | reverse complement strand
ATTCCACCAGAGGTTCTTTTATTGTTGAGAATGGTTTTTGCTATCCTAGGTTTTTTATTATTCCAGATGAATTTGCAAATTGCCCTTTCTAACTCTGTGAAGATTTGGGTTGGAATTTTGATGGGGATTGCATTGAATCTGTAGATTGCTTTTGGCAGGATGGCCATTTTGACTATGTTCCTAAAACACTCTTAAAGTCACTTCTTCCTATCAGCATCGGTGCAGGAAGGTCAGATCTCTTAAGATTTTGAATGAGAACAAACCATCTCTGTACTGCAACATCATACAAAAGCCAATTCAGTTGTTTGGTTTATTGTTTCATGCCCTTACTTTCTCTGCTGGACTTACTACATATTTGTCTCTAGTTCACTTTCTGGACATTTTACAGTTCTTTCACTATGTGATGATCCAGGCTAGCACAGTGCTCAGTATGATTGACTTAGAAGTTTGAATCCTTACCAAATGAATCTCTGCCACACGCCAAGTTCTCTTTCTGTAAGGATCTCTCCCATCAGGAAAATGTTTTCAGTTATAATTGTCAGTTGATTGTTCTGGGCCCTGCCGTGTCAGACACGTCCCTTAGTCTAAATGAAAATGCCCTCCTACTCTTCCATACAAAAGTCTATACTTAGCGTGCTTATCCTGAGCTGTCCTTCCACAGTGTACGGGGTCCCTGCTTGTGAGGTTTGGCTTTGATTCAGTGGGATTTCTGCTGTTGCCTTTTTCCTTGATTTTTGTAGTTTTCAATTGTGTGTATGTGTTTGTGAGTAGCCGTGAGCACAGGAGTGCAAGTGGCTGCAGAGACCAGACGCATCAGTCTCCTGCAAAACTATGTTCCTAGGTCGTTGTGAGTATACCTGGAGACTGGGAAATGCACTCTTGTCCACTGTTAAGAGAAGTGTACACTCTGAGGCACTAAGTTACCTCTCTAGCCTCCTCCCTTTAAAACATCGAATGACAGGGGAACCAGGAAGGCTCTGGGAGGAGACTAGCACTAAAATTTCTTTTTCTGTGAGTCACATTTGCATTGTTTTGAAATGAAATAGAAAGTGTTTTCTAGAATTTAATAATAAACTTAGAAACTATAAAAAGAAAACTCCACCAGACAAACAAATAAACAAATAAAAATTCCTTCTCCCTTTAATACCATCACTTGGGAGGCAGAGGCAGGAGGATTTCTGAGTTCAAGGCCAGCCTGGTCTACAAAGTGAGTTCCAGGACAGCCAGGGCTATACAGTCTCGAAAAACAAACAAACAAAAAAGAGAAAGTTAACATTTCAGATTATATGAAGGGCCAAAACACCCATTTGGTGAGAATTAATTCAGACACCAAACTGGAGGTCAAATGCAGCTTAGGCAAAAGCTCTCCTTGTAGAAGGAGTGGAGAGGGATTGTGACCCCATTGGAAGAACAACGTAGGCTGTTCTGACCACTCAGTTCTCCCAGAGTCTAGACCACCAACTAAGGAGTGTACCTGGAGGGAGCCATGGCTCCAGATACATATGTAACAGACGATGGCCTTGCCTGACATCAGTGGGAGGGGAGGCCCTTGGTCGTGTGGAAGTTTGTTGCCCCAGCATAGGGTGATGATCCTGGAGCAGTGGGGTGGGAGAGGGTGGTTGGGAGAGCACCCTCATACAGGCAAAGGGGAAGGGGGATGGTGCATGTGGGATGGGGGGTTGGGTGAGGGGTAACCTGAAAGTAGGGCATCATTTAAAATGTAAATGAATGGAATGATTGATTAAAAAATAAATAAATAAAAGCTCAAACTACATTCTAATAGAATGTTAAACATTAGGTGTGGATACCTGACTGGGGCTTAATTTTGTATTGATTTAATAAGGTTGTAGGGAATGCAGACATGGAACTAAGCATTCATGTTGAGTTTATCTGTGAGAACATTTGTTTTGGATAAAGCTATACTTGCGGTCTAAGGACTGAGCAAGTCAGGGTGTCCTTAGCATGGATAAGTGTCTCCCAATCTATTGAGAACCCAAGGAGAACCAAAGAGTGTGAGGCTGTGTACTTTACTTTACTTTTAATAGGATATGTATAGACTTCTGGTTCTATTTAAAGAGGGATTTCACCAACATTATTCTATATTCATAGTAGAAGAGACAGATAAACAGATGATCACCCTTATTAATAAGATGCAACTAATACTGCCTATTCTAGCCACACACTGACTCATAGTCTTACTCTCTCCACACTCCTTCTACACTCGCCCTCCTTACGTTATGTCTTTGTTCAGAGAAGCCACACGTTTGGAATGCCCTGACTTGAGGATGTGGCCTATAGTCAACAATTTAATGCTAGGTGATGTTTAGCGAGTCTTTCTTTAGCTTGGGTTAATTTTTATTTATTTATTTTTTTTATTTTTATTTTTTTTTAATTTATTTATTTATTTTTTTATTATTATTATTTTCTTTATTTACATTTCAAATGCTATCCCGAAAGTTTCCCATACCCCTCCCCCCACCTCTGTTCCCCTACCCACCCACT
>NC_034590.1:163437794-163439860 GCF_900095145.1 Mus pahari | reverse complement strand
CAGGAGAGGCGCAGGACGATCGGGTCCAGATGCGGGTCCCTCCTCTCGGGTTAATTTTTAATGAGTGTTTTAAAAGGCGAGTAAGAAGAGCACTGCAAATACCTCTGAGACCAGAGCTCTCGGAGTGGCATAAGCAGATCATAAGAAGATCTGTCACAGTGACTAAGTTTTAGATTCTGATCTCTTCACTTCCTTCCTGGTCTTGAGACTTCAGGCAAATGTTATAAATCCCCTGAGCATCCATTTATTCATCTCTTTCTAGAAATATCATGGGATCAAAACTACAGAACTGTTTTAGGGGTTTAAAATATGTGGATAAGTTAAATGTGAGCAGGATCTCATTATGATAGGCATTAATACAAAATACCCAATATGTGAAGGAACTTCATGATATGCATACAGTGACTGACTTACGAGGTTAGACAGACAGGTGCAATTTCCATTTCTGTGTTTACTTACTCTCATAAAGTTTTCTCAGCATGAAGAGAGAAATCAGTTACTTGGTGGATGCATGCTGGAGACACATCCTTATTCCTGCTGTGTGAAGTAACAGCATGAAAACTATCTATAAACGACATCATTTTTGAAGTGTTTAATTAGTTTTTCATTAACTGGTATTTTTATTGATGAAGTATGCATCTTATTTCCTTTATCTCATTTTAGCCCATAAATTTAATTGTTGAGTTTAATTATAATCACTTAATAATTACTGTATTTTGGCATTAATTATCTCACATCAAGCCATTAAGAGTATTACTCAGTGTAAAGCTAATGAACTCATAAGTATACACAGACTGTAGCTTACCTGGAATATCCATTTATTTCATCCCTCCCTCTTCTCCATCTCCCTGTCTTCCTCCCTCTTTCTCTACCTTATTTCTTCTCATATTTTCTAATACATCAGAAAAATGCGCTTAATGACTTAGCTGTTCATAACCTTTGTTGTCTCAGATGCCTACAACACTCACAAATATCATGGAATCATACTTTTGAGATGCTGAGTTGTTGATATTGACTTTTGCCATCCAATGCAACTCTACACATATTATATCAGATACAGAATTTCAATGTACAGATAAAAGAAAAGTTTTAAAATATGCTATTTCCAGGATCTGATGTCTGCTACAAGAATACTAGGTACTTAAAGTGTCATGGAAATCTACTCAAGTAGGTTTGCCTTCCTTATCAAGTCTAATCTACTGTTGTATAATAGACAGAATCCCTTACCAACATTGGGACTTTGTTTTATGTATGTTAACAAATAGTTGGCCTTAACACTTTCGAACATTTGTATAGCTCTAACCTTGAATAACTTCCAATAAAATGTTTGGTTATTTAATCATTTATTGAACTATCCCTCTGCTAGTTATTTGCAAAAAATAAAAATAAAATCCTTCTAGATTTAATAAATGTGTATCTATGTTGATTGCAAATGTGGATGTCTACCTGTACATATATTCAGTATACAACTTCCATGGCCATAGGTGATGAAAATAAACAAGCCATACTTACTAGTTAATGTATACATGGACTATTAGCATTTCATAATAGGCATTAGAATGAACAAATTCCAAAATTGAAATGTTGGAAGGATGGACAAGATATTGATGAAAAATCTAGCAAGAGACAAAACTTGATAAGAAGCCATGAAAAGCAGGATTTATTTGATATTATCAAGTGCAAGTGTCAGAAGCTGAACGCTGTGTTCAGTAAGGGTCAAGATTGTACTTGGGTTATAGGTCAGTGTCCCACTTGTGTGTAATGATGACTGTTATGGATGGGGAAAGAACATGGTGAGATTTATTTGTCACTCCCTCTCTGAAGCGAGCTTGTGGTCCACTGCACTCTTCATGAATGGATCATAAACTTTCTCTGTGGGGGAAAAAAAAGTAGTTTAACTTGCTATAAGGCAGTGAAATGAGTGAGATTAGCGAAGGATGCTTATTTTCATGGTGCTGACATTGACACAGCTCTACAGAAATCCTAGTCAATGGTCTTTGGTTCTAGTTGAATCGTATCAAGAGCAAGGAAAGAGTCCTCTGAAGTTTCAGCAAGGTCTATGGTCA
>NC_034590.1:163428838-163435209 GCF_900095145.1 Mus pahari | reverse complement strand
CTGTGTCTGTGTCTGTGTCTGTGTCTGTGTCTGTGTCTGTATCTGTATCTGTATCTGTATCTGTATCTGTATCTGTATCTGTATCTGTGTCTGTGTCTGTGTCTGTGTCTGTGTCTGTATCTGTATCTGTATCTGTATCTGTATCTGTATCTGTATCTGTATCTGTATCTGTATCTGTATCTGTATCTGTATCTGAGCTATTCTCAACCCTGGTCAGAGAAGCTTCTTTTAGCAGTGAGTATTAGTCAACTTAGAGAAACATAATGAGACAGAGTGAAGAGAGTAAAGACTTGAGTGGTCATCCTTAACAGAGACATCTATATCAACCTCCCAACTAAGACTTCAGAACATGGCAAAAGAGGAGGCATAAAAGATACAAGAGATTAAGGAATGGGGAAAAGTGTAATAAAATTGTCTCTGGACATGACTTGGCTACGGAACTTACAACTGCAAATGACCCACTGAAGATCAAGCCAACCAAAATCCTAGCAGAGATGCTCCCAGTGTCAATGGGATCTCCAGGTCATGGACATTAATGAGGAGTTTTTACAGCTCTTACCTGGGAAGGGAGACTCATTCTTTTCTGAGGATGTGGCCATTGATAGAATCCCTATATTTCAGTGGATAACCTTATACTGATCTACATATAACTAGATTGGTGGATTATAAGCCTTAAAAAAGATATGAAGTTGGGTAGGGATTTGTTGTGTAAGCAGCCTATATTGAGAAATTGCCATGAATGAAATGCCCCAGTCATTTCTAGGAGAAACAATTGTGCAGTAACTCTTTGGTCCTCTGACTCTTACCATTTTCTGCACATTTTCTGCAATTTTCTATGAGACTTGTGTATAGGAATTTTATTTTTATATATCCAGTGTGTCTGGTCACCCCATAATCAACTGTTCTCACTCTATATATTTTTAACAATATACTTTTTAAAAAATTTTGGTAGATAGTAACTCTTTAGTGAATTCATGAGAAATTACACATGGAGAAATGTTAAGTATTGTATGCTTGAGATTCTTCTTTTTATGGTTTGTTGAGAAATAAGCTGAATACATAATTTTATGTTAAAAATAAGTATTTCACGTTCTTTCCTATTACCACTATTGAGACACTTAGGCTAATTACCTGCTCATTGAATCTAGTGGTTCATCCAACCAATAGAATATTTCAAAAGCATGCTGGAAATTCTGAAACTAAGGCATTAAAATGCTGAGTCCACAATGCCTACTTGTAAATCTTTTTCATGGAAACTTACTTTAACAGGTTCATGTCGCAAAAGCCACACTGCAGTTATGTGAACATATTGTGTGGTCTGAGAGATGCATAGCTTCAAACCCACAGCTGTCCCTGCCTTTCTAGCACAGATCACAATCCATGAGTGAAGAAATAATTTCATTATCTGGCTGAGGAAACGTGAGTGAAATAAGAGACAGGGGATGGAACACCCACTAAGAGCAATGTCAGGAGCCATAATAGGACAAGCTGAATACTAGCAGGTGATCTTCCTGAGATTGCCTGCTTCAGATTATTATATAATATGCAACAGATTCACTCTTATTGGACAGGGCCATAAGAGAATTCATTTTAGGAAAGATTCCTGGTACTAATATGCTTTTTCTTATTATTAAACACATATAACAATAACTAGGTATTAGTTCACCCCCTTGAAGCAGATTTCTGCAGTTCTATGAAGATGTACTGTATTTGTAGTGAGGTTATATAGACAAATAGATGACTTCTTATGTCTTAATGATGATCCTATAAGAATTCCTAAAATTATATCAGTGATTATTAAGCTCTTTTATAGTGGGGCTGCTACTAGGTCCTTTTCTGATAGTCAAAACTGCAATGAGAACTCTGCCAGTCTCCCAAGTGTCACCAGTTAATTGTTCTTAGGTACCAGACTTTCTCCTATCCAGAGCACATTCCAAGAGGTTATAAAACAATTACCCAAAGGTCATAAAAAAGGAACTAATGATTTGCTATAGGTGTTAGGATAGAAGATAAAATATTGATTGGTTTTATCTATACAAAACATCACTAATAACTTAGTTATGGTTTTAAACCTTCAGTGAACNTGTGGAGCTGAGACAGGTGATGGCTGTTTAGCTAGATAATTACTCCTAATGGATATGCATGTAAACATTTGCTGTTGTAAACTTCTATTTCAATTTATGATTTGATTTTTTGTGTGAACTTGTGATGAACTTTGTAACGTGTAATCATGTATTCTGAAGGATGTATAAGTACTGAGGACAAAGAGATAGAAAAAATCTATTCCCTTAGAAGAATTTTTCCCTTACTAGAATTTTTTGTCTTTCCCTGCTTAGAGAAGAATTTCTTCCCTTTCTCCACTTAGAATTTTCCCCTTTCCCTGCTTAAGATCTTTCCACTTTCCCCCTTGGATGCCTTTCATAGAAAACTTTTTATAACTTAGTAATAAGCTAATAATCACTGGTTTTGGTAATCGTATATGGGAAGAATCCCCAGGTGGGACAGTGTCTGGGTGATCTTTCCTTCTGGATCTGCTCTACACTTTATCTCCATAGATACTCACAGGAACAAATATTATCACTTTTCTAAGTGTTGACTTTTCCTCCTGCCATGATTCCCTGACTAGCAGATAGAAAGTCAGAGATGCTCAATTCCTGCTGAGATGGAACAAAGGCCACATTACTTAATGCCCTGCTGTTAGGTTATTGGTGTCAATCAACTAAGCAGGCAGTTTTTTACCCTAGGAAAGAGCAAGAAAGTTTTTAGGACCTTTTAAAAGTTATCATCAGCATTTCAGTTCAGTTGAAGAGCTAAAATGTCCGGAGACCCTGAGACTTTAAAGCTACACCAGAGTCCTACTCTGTGAACTCCACCACTACCCGCTCTGGGTGGGAAGGCTCCTGACACGACAGTGGCTAAAGTCTCCACTTCAAACTTAGAATCATCCTATCCCAGTTAACTGTAGATGTTTGAGGTCTCCGACAGGTTGACACCTTGGGAAAGAGCTGTCACTGCACCATAACTTAAAGTGATGGGTGCACTGTAATGGTGGTTGAGTTTAAACCACTGTGGTTTGTGGTGTTACTCAACAACCGATTGAAAGCTTACCTCTGCAGACTCCTGCTACTTAATAACTGTGGAATGTAACTTCTCGTTTCTTTGGAAAGTCAGCTATGTCAAGTTATGTTTTGATGGGGCACCCAGGTAGAAGGATGTTTTCCTGAAGTGGATACAGGTGAAAGGATGTTTTGCTCTGGCAAACATGTGAAGGGACATATGTCAGAAGGAATATAAATATGACCGACCCCGCAGACAGTGAGAGTTCAAGCACTGGTTCGCTCTGCTCTGCCTCACTGTGGTTAGCTAATGGAACACATGGATTGGTTTACCTCATATGGATTGGCTCACCTCACATTGTGTTCTTGCTGAGCGCTGCTTGGAGTGATGACTTAGAAACCCAACCAAGAACTTCCAGTGAGGTTCCTGTGGCTTCTTGCTGCTTTGGTGGATCCCAGTCTGTTGTTGAGCCTTGCGACTTCTTCTGCATTGCTCTGCCCTGGTTGGTTGATGCCTGTTAACTGCGAAGAGGACTGGACCAAAACTGCTGATTCATATTTTGGTGTTTGCTAACAGACTGAGCTACTGATAACCTGACAATGAAGATTGGAATCATCCCCAAAGAACTATGTCTAAACAGGGCTACTCCCCCTGTGTCCTAATAACTTCTCTTCTTCTGCTACCTGTGCTACCGGTGGTGGGCTAAAGGAGAGGTTGGACCCTTATTAAAATAGGTTGGATAAAATTACTCCTACTGTATCTGGGAAACCTGGCTCCACTCTGATTTCTTGCTACTTAGGGCTCTGGAAGTTTAAGCTTTCTCAACATTCTGAGGTTCTTTAGCTTAATACAGAATTGCTTTGATTTTCACATGCCGGTAATTGTGCTGAGCACTCTAAGAGTATTTCAAATTGGAGGCAGGCATTGGGACTATCAAATAGTGTATGATTAGCTATTTTTCTCTTGTTGTTCATTACCATTTCAAATTAGAAAAAATACATTATTTCTTTCATTGTATGGTGTTAACTTGAAAATAAAATCACCCTGGTCCAATCTTTCTTGCGTGATCTTTTGCAGATGCTGTTTGGAATGATTATAATTATAGGCAAATAACCGTTTTCTTGTGTCAAACTCATTGCCAACTTTATGACTTAGATCATTGCTTTTCAATTTTCCATTTTCTTTCATCAAATTCCTGTTAGTCAATAAAGCCTGGCTCTAGTTTTAAGTCCTTAGGAGGCAGAAATATATTAAATCTTGAGTCTCATCTCTTTCATCTTCCTGAATTTCTAAAGTCAATGATTCATATTTAAACTGTTATGAGAATGGCAGTAAGAAATTCCAGATCAGTTCTTCCAGGAGAAATAGGATACAAGCCAATCATTTAATTCAGTTTTCCAGTAGTCACAATTTAGAACTGGATAAAGTTGACTTTAAACACATAATTTAACTCAATGCATAAAAAATGTTAAATAAGTTAAAGTGTTTTCAATATAAATTATAATTAAAATATATTTTAATTTCTTTATTTAATGTTTACAAAAGACATTTGACATTTTTTATTTCTACAATAGGTCATATATGATCTGTATGGTCCCGTTTTGAGTTGCTTATGTTTTGTTATAACCTACATACCATAATTTGGACATGATATTAGAGGAGAACATGTGACAAGTGTGTCCTTTTCTGATATCTATACTCTCTTTGCTTTTTTTTTCCCTTACCCATAGCATCTGAGTACTTGCAAGTTCCTCAGGGCAGGGTAGCATGCACTCTTTCTGCATTACTAGTTTTATGATTTCAACTGTGTATACAGGATCTCCTATATTCCTCTAGTACCTGGCATGATATCAACAATATTTGGGGTATTTGAAGATTCTTAATATTTTTTTAGTTTTTCTCTCCCTTGTCTTTCTCTCTTCTCTAGCTATCTTTTGCATTCTTTTAGAAAGCATTATCAACTATCTAAGCAGTATGGCATGAATTTGTGTTGATTATCCTGCATTCACTGTGATCAAATGGCTTTACTTACAATATCACTTTGACAAATACTGGCTCCTCTTCAGGGCCCTTTCTACTTCAGTGCTTAGCAGCAGTTTGCTATGGAAGTAAAAAAACAAACAACAACAACAACAACAACAACAAAAAAAAACCATGTCACTTGCTTGCATCTTTTCCTAAGGAGGACCTGTAAACATTTTTAACTAAAGAAGTATGCTTTGTGATTCAGAAGATTCATATACACTTATATTTCCACTTGTTCAAGGTTATTAGAATTTGGTTGGCTTTGGTAAAAAGCTCTGGTCAATTTTAAGACTCTCATTTTGCTGTATTCTCTTATTCTTTTTGTACAATGTGATGCCATCAAACATACAGACCTGCATAGAAAGTACTTATTTCCATTGGGCTCTTTGACCAAAAGGAGAAATTCTCAGTGATTCCATTTTACTTTTAACTACATTTTAAAATAAATGTACTCATCAGTATGGCTTTAAAATATCTCTCATCTAAATATCTAAAAAGCTTCAAGTTTTAGATTAATATATATTATAAAAACACATCCAAAATTTCCTTGGAGATGATCACTAAACATTCTTTTTATATAATCTGAAGCTCATTTAATGCAGTCTAGTTTTATAGAGTATTAGAGTTTTTGGAGATATGATGTAATTGGAAATTACCCAGGTCTCACTTTCAAGGACTTTATCAGAAGATTTGTGGAAATAAATGAATTTATAAAAATTGAGAGAACTTCAATAAATGTTGTAATTAATAGCCAAGAGATATAAATGGATAAAATCTAAAAATAGAGAGAGGTTAATTTAATCCCATAACAGTAATTGCATGTGTGGTGTGGATAAGGAAGAAGTATGCATTTGTACCCACCACCTGGAGGAGTTTTGGGCATGATAAAACATTAATTTTTAAATATACATATTGAAATTATCCCTCCTCAAAACCTCATTTTGGAGGATATCACTGGATGAGTCATAGAAATTATTTTCCTGATAACTAGTAAAATAATATTTTAGGTCTTAGACAAACATACCTTATAAAACAAAGCATCTTTTGCCTGACTATATTATAACAAAGTGTCATCTATCTACTAGGGGCATTAGAAACAATAAATATTTATATATATTATAATTTTGGAGAATGAGAAATCCAGAATAAAGGCCCCTGCTGATCTGGTGCTGGGTGAAATTCAGTTCTTTTTTTTTTTTTTTTCTTTTTTCTTTTTTCTTTTTTTATTTATTATTATTTTCTTTATTTACATTTCAAATGCTATCCCGAAAGTTCCCTATACTCCCCCC
>NC_034590.1:163422835-163428759 GCF_900095145.1 Mus pahari | reverse complement strand
CCCAATGATGGCCGATTAGGCCATCTTCTGCTACCTATGCAGCTAGAGACACAAACTCAGGGGGTACTGATTAGTTCATATTGTTGTTCCACCTACAGGGTTGCAGCCCCCTTCAGCTCCTTGGGTACTTTTATCTTAGAGATTGCTAGTTTCTAAGTTTCCCAAAGGCAGAAGGAGCATGGACGCTCCCTGGGACATCTTTGTTCTGGAGTTTTCCATTTGTAAGGAGGCTCACCTTCCTTGACTGCACCTCTATATGCCTGAATACTATGACCAACACGAAGAGTATGGCGACATAAATATTTATTTTGTCATTTTTCTCTCCAAAGAATAGTACAAATAAAGGTAAATTCATTTCTATAAGGAAAACAAACATTTCAGCTGTGCACTTGTGTATTTCTTAGGTGAAGATCGGGTTTCTTTCTCATGTGCTTTAGTAATTCAATTTGTGTGTGTGTGTGTGTGTGTGTGTGTGTGTGTATTCAGTACTGTAAAAGCAACAAGATAAATAATGGCAAGCAAATGACTGTGATTAAATAGAAGTTGACACAAGGTGTGTGCTATGACTCTAAGAAGAAGCAGATAAGCAGAACGGTATTGATAATGGCACCTTATGATATCGAATGTTTATTACTTTTAACTTTATACTAGATGCTTTTTTTATTATTTATGTTATTTTCTTCCTTTTACCTGTGAGTTAAGCCCCAGTAATTTATTATTTTTATCTTACAAATGAGGAACATATTCACCAGATATGAACATGATTTGCTCAAAACCACTTGCTTAACTGGTAAGTTGCAAAGTTAAGGTTTAAAACTAGGGGAGGTTTGAAATGTTTACCTCCTAGCTTGTGACTGGTTATGTGATACTTTGGATATATAGTGCTAAGCAATGCCACTCAAAATGTCCATGGATTGATGCTCAATTAAAAGGTATTGATGTACATTATATATCACATTCATGGACATGTATTTGTTACTACAAATACAATGAGGAGAAAACTTTTGAATTCACTTCTGATTGCCTCAGCACAGTAGTCAGTAATCTAGAATCATCTCTCTTGTCCCTACTCGGAAGATGACTGAAGAACCTTGTTAAGATTCATAGCTATAGCTGTGACAACAGAAGTTTGGATTTAGAAAGCCTGGAAGTCAGAACCCTGGATTCTACAGTGTTGATGAATTCACAGAATTCACAAAAAGGTTGGAAAGACATTTTCTGGCAATGACGTTCACTCCTTAGTTGTCCCACAAAAATCTTTTTAAAAATCCAAACATTACTGTACTGGCTTACAAACCCAATCCCTTTGTTCTAGTATTTATTTCCGCATCCTTTCCTCTGTCTGGACACTGAAATACTTAAAGGCACAGACTACATCACCCACAGATGTTATAACTTGCACTGACCTTTGCCACTGTAGAACTTAATAGTTTTCTGTTGAAGGAACCATCTCTATGATGTATGATGAGAAAGTAAATGGATGATTACAGGATGACTTAGTATGTGCAAAGTGAATGTGATGGCTTAACTGTCTACTTGACAGTCAAGGTCATCAAGGAAGGAAAGTTTCAATGAGGCTCTATCTACATAGGTTGATATATGGATTTTTTTTACAGTTTTTCTAAAAATTTTTAATATTTAAAATTGTACAGTCTTTAAGATCTTTTAAATGATTACACATGGTTAAATTGCAGACAATGGATAAAACCTTCAGATATGTTTCCATATGATTGTTATATTACTTTTACTATTCTACATAAGGATACAATAGGAAGGAATTTAAATGCATGGGCGGCAACTTGCAATTTTCTTTTCTTTACATTCTCACAGTTTTTATTATTTCCTTTTGATTAATTTGTTTGGCCTTGTTTTCACCCATGTTTCAGCGATTAAGAAGTAAGGAATTTTCTGTGTCCCTTTCAACATTATTCTGGCTTTGATAAATATTTGTTGCCAGTGACAAATGACACTTTACTTGAAATGTTCACTAGATTTCTGGATCACTAAATGTAGAAGTCTAAGACAACAATGGCCTTAGATAATTGAAGTAGTTCCTAATTAATCTTCCTGATGCGTTTCCCTCTTGCATAGATTCCCCAGCACAGCAGCCATTAGACCATTGCTCAGAGGGAACTTTACTATGACACTTTGCTTTTGAAAATTTCTGAATGGACCAGAGACCAAGTAAAAGTTACATCAAAATCCACAGATGGGATTAACTTAGACAATGAGCAGCCTATATCACTCATGCTTGAAGAGTAGGCAATGTTTCTGTTCTTTTTTTTTTTTTTTTTTTTTTTTTTAAGAAAAGATACACTTATTTATCAATCACTACTCTTGACTGTGGGGATCATAGGAACAGTTCCCCGAGGTTCCAGTTGCTGTGACTCCCCTGCTATGGATGGACTGTTACCTGGAATTGTGAGCTAGAACCTTCCTCTCAGGTGTCAATTGCTTTTGTCAGGGTTTTATCACAGCGCCAGGGGGTGAGACAAAGACAGAGACAAATCACTTTTAGACTAGTGGTGTTTACAGGGTTGCCTCCCTTCTTGGGCAGGAAGCAGAATTTCAGATACTTGAATTCTTTCTGGTATTTTATCATGAGTTTCATACTGATTACATAATCATTTAACCCAACAACGGCTTAATAGTATGCCAGCATGATAATAAATGCCAGAGAAAAAGATGTCTGGATGCACACTCCTTTTTCATTCATTATAGAACTCTCTTTTTTTGGTGCTCATTCAAAGGTTTTATTCATTGCAGAGGGGTGGGGTGGGTAGAGGTGGGTCTAGTTGCAGTAGTTCTCTAGCTGGTAGAGGGAACAGATGCTGGTGCAGCACTGGTCCACAATGCCACGCTTCTGCCGGGCCACCTCTAGTGCCAGGGTCTGAAGGTCACCTGCCCCGGGGCCTCCACCCAGCTCCAGTTGTTCCACTTGTGGGTCCTCCACTTCACGACGGGACTTGGGTGTGTAGAAGAAGCCACGCTCCCCACACACCAGGTAGAGAGCCTCTACCAGGTGGGGACCACAAAGGTGCTGTTTGACAAAAGCCTGGGTAGGGTTGGGCTCCCAGAGAGCAAGCAGGGCCAGCAGGGGTAGGAAACGCACCAACAGGGCCATGTTGAAACAATGACCTGAAAGATAGGCAGGGTTGAGGCTAGCAAAAGATCCATGTTAAGAGAGGAGCCCACCCACATCCTCCCTCAAGTTGCTGGAGTCTTGGCTGGGGAGCCAGGCCCAAAGAGGAGAGTGCATACCTGCTTCCTGATGCTCTCTGATTGTAGCTGGTCACTAAGGGCTGGGGGTTACTGGGTGCCCACCAGCTTTATAGTCCAAAGAACCTCCTCTCTGCCCCCTGGACTTTGTTGTTTGGCCCATTAAGGGCTCCAGGTGGGGTGGGTAGGCAGATGGCCAGAGGGGCTGAAGCTGCCGTTTCCATACACTAGCCCGGTGCTAGGTCTGCAGAAAGTACTCAATGGACGTCAACACCTCTACTTAGCCCTAGGGTAATTATAATCTTAACAAGGGGCCAGATGGCCTGATGAACCAGTTCCCAGCAGGGGACATTGTCTCAGAGAGGGTGAGACCTTCTTCTTCTTTGACTGAGCATTTTCCACATCATTCCCTAGGAAACTGCAGTTGTTGGGGACTTAGTATTGTTGTCCCTTGGACTGTTTCACAGTTCCCATTGATAGCTGGGTCCTTAGCTCAGCTAAGATCCCATCTCACCCTTAGAGGGAGAAGGAGAGGGAGAAGGAAAGCAGAACTCAGGCAGCAAGGCACTTAATGGTCCCTTCTCCTCCATCTCTCCTTTCACAAACCCGTAGCCCACTCATTGATCAGCTGGGCTGAAGTCCTGTAGTACATTCTACAATACCCAACAGCCCAAGATATGTACCTGAAGGCTCGCATGTAAAATTCGAGCATCTATAAGAAGAGTTCTATATAGTTATTATAGAATTCTTATACATGCTCAAATTCCCTTTTTTGAAACAATCATTTGAATTAGGTAGACTATTTGGCCTCATTCTAATTTTTTTTCCCCCAAAGCATCAGGCCTCAGACGCACAGTGTTCACCCCAGGTTTTAGTCCAATTATAGGTATGAACGACATATCAATTCAACAGTTTTCTAACGGGTGAGAGTAGAGGAAAATAGAGAATGAGCTACTTTGAAGGACAAAGGGCATCATGCCAGCACAGCATTGTAAGTGACCCAGCTTGTGTCCTAGCACATAGGATCATCTTTGTGGCTGGACTAGAGCTACTTGGGGCTGGAGACCTTGGGAGTGTGACAAATACCTGGCTGCTTCTCTCAACCACTGTAAACTTTCTTATTTAACTGGATTCACTGATAATCTTTGTTCAAAATGAGGACCTTTCTGGGGCTGCTCAATCCCTCCTGTTCTCAGTCATTGGCTGCAACCTCAAAAATATAGTTCTAGCCCGCACAACAGAACGTTTAGAAACAGGTTCTGACACCATGTGCATAGATTATCTTGCCTTTTAGAAATTGCACCTTCCATTCTAACTAGAGTAACAAAATTCTCCTTTGAACAGTATTGACACTCTGATTCTTAATTCAAAATCGACCCTATGATTCCAGTGAGGTTAATGTCTTCACTCAGCTAATCACCATGTGGCAGTCCAGGAGAGGAACCAAGAGAGCTGAGAACAGAGAAGGAACATAGGACTGAATGATAGGTTAAGATGTTTGGATTTAATCAAGAGTAAAGAAACCAAGATACTGTAACATAAAGGCTTGTAACCATTAGGTTTCAAGTTGGAAGAAAACGTTTTTAGAGACAATGTTCCCTCTTCTTACATCGGTCAGAGCGTGAGTGACAGAACTAGAGGAACCAGAGGGAAGGCTGACAGAAGAGACTAGGACTGTTTAGGTACTGCTGCAGTTTCTCCTATGGGATGCCTGAACTTAGAGTCACCTTGAGGCTAAAGCAACTTTGTTTAGTGAGTAACTTACTTTATTGGAAAATAAGGGAGAGGAGAGGGTTGAAGCTTACCTCAGTGTTTCTAAACCACAGTCTAATGAATCTGTGATATATTAGGAAAGAAAGTGGGGGGGGGGTGAGCAAGTATGTAAACATGAATGTAGGGAGTGGAGATGTTTTTCGTAACAGATATATTGATTTTGTGGTGCCCCCATATTATTGGAATAAATGTGTCAGGTATGGAATAGTTAGTTTCATGTTTGGCTTCTCTCAAAGGATTTAGAATTTTGAAATGCAATCACTTCTTGAATTGCCCTCTAGAGCTTACTGATATAATATAAAATTAGAAAGAAATGTGTTGGCATTGATTGTTTAAAATGCTTGTTTATATTTTTAAAGCTTATGCAGAGTAAGGTTTTAATCAAATAAAACAACCGTACTTCCTACTTCTTTGACTGATCTTATATTTGGCTTTTGAGACAGTGATTCATGTATCTGAGGCTAGCCTCAGACTCACTAAGTACTCCAGGATGACCTCTTGTCTCTGCCATCCAAATACTGAGATTATAGAATCCAATATGACAAGAATATTTGACAACTTTTTTTTTTTTTTTTAATATTGAAGGCTGTTTTCCAGCATTTAATTAGGTGAAATATAAGGGTCTTTTATTTTTAAAACATTTTCTTTTGGAATAAGGAGGAAATACAGTGGAAAATACATGTCTCCAGCTTTGGCCCTGCAAACATAAAGGTCTCCTATGTCTTCTCCCTCCCTTCACCTTTCCCAGGGTGTTTACTAAACTTTTCACACTCTTATTTGAAATTTACATTGTCAGTTTTCTGGAATTACAAAGAATACAAAATTACCTAGCAAGGTGACAGACACTGGGTAACTTTAATTTGACCTATCTTGCTGAGCTCATCAAAAACAATGGTCTTAATCCATACATTCTTACAACCGAAATGAGGGCC
>NC_034590.1:163413698-163422824 GCF_900095145.1 Mus pahari | reverse complement strand
TTGTTTGAGTTAATTTTATATCCAGCTACTGCACTGAAGCTGTTTATCAGGTTTAGGAGTTCTCTGGTGGACTTTTTAGGGTCACTTATGTATACCATCGTATCATCTGCAAATAACGATAATTTGACTTCTTCAACTTTTTAAAGAGGGCATTCACTTAGAATTGATCAAAAGTAAACTATGTGAAACTTGTCGTAGATCCTTGTGTGCATGTTACAAAAAGATTAATACTCTCTTTGCAGGAATTTCTCCAACAATCTCAAAGCTAAGAACCTGTTAATATCTATAAGGAGAAAAATGAATAGCACTTCCATCCCCAATGTTATGTAGGCAATACGCTACCTGAAAGCTCTCATTTATTTACCTTTGTATAAACTGTTTATTTACTCCCAGTATCAGAGCTTGGTCTGTCACCATTTCAGATGTCTGATATTAAACTATATTGCTTTGACTTGGGAAATCTCAGTGGTAGAGATTTCCCTTTTAAAGGCTTTTATATACTTTTTTCACATCTGGGTGTTTTTTTTTTTTTTCCAGATAGACAGATAGAAATATAAATTTATGTCTCTAAGTGATCTAATCATCTCTTCCCTAAAGCTACTAAATATTTGACCTTCCACTGCCCCATTAACATACATAGAATGCAAAGGCTCATCTAATTTAATAATTGCTGAATGTAACCTCTGTAAATTCTATAATATATTTAAATCGTCCTCCTTTATTAAAAAACGTGAAAATCCACATTTAATTTAATTTTATTGAGACTGCTGTCTTTTTTTAGGAACTGTTTTCTGAATCTCTTCTTCATCCGTATGGTTTTTATTGTTGCAGATAGTGATGGTGTAGACTATTCTAAAGCACATGCGCATCACTGGACTGAAACTTCAAATATGGTTTCCTTCCCTGAGTATAAACCCTGTGGAAAGGTCTCATGGGAAGAGATGTTCTTCTGAGGGAATGACTGGAATGAAATGGGATGTAGACAACATGAGATCAGGCTTGAAACTGGAGTTCCACCCAAGACTAAAGAAGGGACACTGGCTGCACACTTATTTAGGAGTGGAACACTGTGCATGTGGTTATATCAGGAGCTGGCAATATATTACCATGCATAGACAGTTATTTAGGTCACATCACCTATTGATAATGAGGAAGATGGTAAAACTGAACATATATGAGTATTTTTGGCTTAAACTATCATTCCATAATGACTTGGACTCAGTGCCTTTCTCTCAAGTTCCTCCCAAACTTAAAAACTTATGTTTCATTTCATTTATTTATTTATTTATTTATTTATTTATTTATTTATTTATATATACTTTAAAATTTTAAAATGTGCGAATGCAGTCTGTAGGTTTTAACTTATTCTTGCTTGGTATTTAGAGTTGAATTCTACTCTGTGGGCTGTAGACTCAGCATCTAACTTATTAATTCTTGGTTGTTCCTGAGAACATGGATTGGTGGTGTGACCACAAATGGTATCATTCATTTTGATAATACATGAACCTAGGATCTGATTAAGTAGACTGTTGTTCCTGTAGCTTGAGCAGGGCCAGGTAATGTCCTGGTTTCTAATAATATATTTGGTAATTCACCCTATGAGAGCTAAAAGTGTTTGCATACTATGGTTCAAATGCCTAGGGATAAACAAATAACTTTTTCCCCATGGTGTATTATGATATTATTTCCCAGCTAACTTGTTCTTAGAGTTTTAACGCATTGTTAATGTTAATGGTAGAGTTTCTAGATTTTGTGAGTTGGTTTTGATCCTAAATAGGTCATAATGAAGTCCTAAATAAACATAAAACAAAATTTCTAACTTTAGCCTTGGGATATTTAGAACTTGTTATATACCACTTATTTTTCCAAGTTCTCAATCTGTTTAAGCAGATAATTAAACAAATTACTCTAGAGAATATTCTCTACTGGGTACAAAATTCTTCAACTGCTTGGATTAAGAGCTGGAAGCTTTTTTGTTTGTTTGTTTTTGTTTTAAGTTCTCCTTTTACTAAATATGTGAAATTTCTAAAGAACTAAATTTTTATAAGATGTCACATTTAAAATTTTAATTGTGAACAATTCATGCCTTGATCTTTTCATAGGTCAAATAATTTAATTTTTGTAATACCTACTTTAAAATGAGTGAATTATATATAATACAACACATGAATTTATCAATATCTAAAGAAAAATACACACTGATAATAAGTGGTTTAAACAATAAGGTTTTCAGAAATGAAAAAATAAGATTCTGGATGTTTTAGGTCAAAATAATTTTTATCAGTTCTCTGACTGACTGATTAGATTATATCATATTAGGATGTATTATATTATCAGGTTATGTCAAACATGATTATCTTAGTTGTAACTGTACAAGTTAATACTCAAAGTTGTCATATACTGTAACCAACTCAATTTTGTTAGTATTGAAAAAGTCCAAGTGACATCTCAAAGGATTGGCATCAGAGGCAAGTGATTTATAGTAGATTAGAATTTGAATAAATGGCTTAAAAATGTTCTCACATCCAAAGCACAAGTTCTCTCATTTTTGATTATGTGCTGTATTGGCTTTGATAACGGAATATGGTAATGTAAAGATCTCAGCAAAGATATAAGAAGTTTTAATATTAAGATCTTTGATTGTCTTTTGTGCTGGAGAATGTTTTGTTTGTATGTAGGTACGTATATGTACCATGTGCATGACTGGCACAGAGTCGTATCACAGGCTTCAGAAGGAGAGTCCC
This sequence comes from Mus pahari, assembly GCF_900095145.1. Taxonomy (NCBI): domain Eukaryota; kingdom Metazoa; phylum Chordata; class Mammalia; order Rodentia; family Muridae; genus Mus; species Mus pahari. The sequence continues at coordinate 163,420,080 of NC_034590.1, read as the reverse complement.
CTGGAACTAAGTTACAGATGGAAGCCACCCTGTGGGTGCTGAGATAAAAATCCCAGTCTGCTGCAAGACAAGAATTGTTCTGAACAATTGAAACGTCTCTTTCACCATATAGAATGCTATGCAATTATTTCTAGAACTCTCATGAACATATACAATTTGAATGGACCAATGCTGTCCTTGAGGAGAATTAAAGACGAGGAACAAAGATCAGCTTTTCCAACAAAACCATCTTAATTGACTCAGCCATAAGGCAACTCTGTTGCTGATTGCACATGAACAAGCATTGCCTAGAAAAATATGTGGGCAAGCACTGTGTGGCAGTGGTGAGAAGAGAGCAGCTCACCTGTCGACTATAGAACTACAGTCTAACTATAGTTTATGTTCTTGAATTTGGGTTATTTTACGACACAGCAATAATTATTACATGAATGATGCTTGCTACAAAAGGAGTAAAGATTGATACCTGTTTTCATCAATAGCAGTTATTTCATTTATTTGACTCCCCTGACCATTTTATTCAAGTTCACAATTCTAGATTTATGGTTCCTTTACTCAAGTTCTAAGGCAGCTGGAGTCTACAATTCCCTGAACTACAAGGTGATATAAAAACCACATTTCCATGTGTCAGCAACTCTTGGATATCCTTATATTTTCTGAGCCTCCAGTATGGAATTCAGATGGTCTATTAGTATTTTTTGAATGGGTTCCACTCATTTTCCTTTATAATGAAGAACTTCTAGAAATCCATTAGAATCCACAGGACACACATAAAATGTCAGTTAATAATTTTAATATTGCATCATTAACGGAATATCTAAACTCACTGTGGAACATTTTGAATTTAACCAAATATTCTTTTTGGAGAAATAAACAATTTTAATAAGTGTTTATTTTGGCAAATGAGACCACAGGTAATGCTCATCAGGGAGCAATGTATACCACCCCTCAGTTATTTCTCATTTTAAAGCCTGGCACATTTGTCCAGCAAGTAGCTGAGGGTGACAATGAGAGAGAAAGAGGGGCAGAAGCGACTCTACAGACTGGAGAAGTAGGAAACATGTGCCTTAGAGTAGGCACCAAATACTCTACTTCAATGCCAAAGACTGATTTCTTTTTTTTTTTTTAATTTTTTATTGGATATTTTCTGTATTTACATTTCAAATGTTATGCCCTTTCCTCTTTTCCCCCCTTCCTGTAGAACCCCTATACCAACCTCTCTCCCCCTGCTTCTATGTGTTCCTCAACCCACTCTTGCCTCTCCGCCCTTGAATTCCCCTACACTGGGGCATCTATTCAGCCTTCATAGGACCAAGGGCCTCTCTTCTCACTGATGCCTTACAAGGCCATCCTCTGCTACATATGTGGCTAGAGCCATGGGTCTTTCCATGTGTACTCTTTGGTTAGTGGCTTAGTCCCTGGGAACTCTGGGGCTTCTGGTTGGTTGATATTGGAGTTCTTCCTTCGGGGTTGCAAACCCCTTCAGCTCCTTCAGTCCTTTCTCTAACTCCTCCTTTGGGGACCAGGTGCTCAGTCCAATGTCTGGTTGTGAACATTTGCCTCTGTATTTGTAAGGTTCTGCTACATCAAGCTCCTGCCAGCAAGCCCTTCTTGACATCCACAATACTGTCTGGGTTTGGTAACTGTTTATGGGATGGATCCCTAGGTGGGACAGTCTCAGGATGGCCTTTCCTTCAGGCTATGCTCTACACTTTGTCTCCATATTTGCTCCCATGAGTATTTTGTTCCCCTTTCTAAGAAGGACGAAAGCACCCATACTCTGGTCTTCCTTCTTCTTGAGCTTCACGTGATCTCTGAATTGTTCCTTGAGTATTTGAAGCTTTTGCGATAATATCCACTTATCAGTGAGTGCATACCATGTGTGTTCTTTTCTGATTGGGTTGCCTCACTCAGGATGATATCTTCTAGTTTCATCCATTTGCCTAAGAATTTCATGAATTCATTTTTTTAATAGAGTAGTGTTCCATTGGATTCTTTAGATGCAGCTTCTCTCCATAGCAAATCATGTGTTTGAAGCCCTGGAAGAGTTGCTGACAGCTGTAGCCTTCTATCTAAATTGTGACTTGATAATCACAATTTTTTAATGATATTTGCCTAAAGTCTAGATTTTGGTGTCCTTACAAAATAGCACTCTTTCGTTGTCGAAAACCAGCAGAGTGATTGAAATAGATAAAAAATAGTTACTCTTTGTACAATGATTTTTAGATTAATGAAAACACTGAATCATTCTAATGATAGATTGAGAAATTGCTTCCACTGCTTTCTATTGAAGAGGTCTAAAATTTGTCAAGCTCATCAAAAGTGCATAAGCAATGAAGAAGTACAAGTTTATAAGCAATTATGGAGCACATTAATTCCATAACCTGAATAATTTTCCTGCTTCATTACCATTGGTATGACTCTTGTGGGAAAGGCAGGAAGACAATAAATATGTGTTGAGAAAATATTTTTATGGGCATTCTGAAGTATTCTGCTTGATTAACATGTAGTAAATTAATTTTATTTCATTGGCGTTGTCTTCTTTGTAGTCTCTGTACTCTCTGCTAGAGGTAGAGCATACTCTGCTTAGAAATTAAAACCACATTTGAATAAAACTCAGCAAATCACCTTAGACAAGCCTATATAAATGGTGAAAGATTGAGACAATGATGTTAGGAAATCTGTGAGGAAAAGTTGATATGATGGCAGAAAAATATGACAAGCTAAGTTGTGGAAGGGAAAGCATCACTTGTGGTATATGGAGATAACAATTTGCATAATTAAAGTGAACTTGGAAAGTTGATTCCCATGCAGAATATTTTATGCTCCACTTGGCTTCATTTTGCAGCCTGTAAAAAGTGAGCAGGACAAAGAGTTGAACTGAACAACAAACTGCTTAGTTTGCATGCGGCATTTATAGACTATCTCAGATGCAGGACTCACCTGACTATAAAACTGTTTATCTTCAGTCTTCTCAGAAAGTAAAGACTTTGAAAATTAGATGTGGCTTGGACAAAAGAACAAATCAAAAGTTAATTGTAATATCTTTCCTGGCTGGCTAGACAAATAGCTAAGTGCTGTAAGTACAAACTTAACATCCTACAAATGATGCTAAGAACCCACAGTAAAATGAGAGAACAAAGTCCCATGAGTTGTCCTCTGATGTTCATACTTGTACTCCCCACATGCCAACACACACACATAAGAACACACACACACACACACACACACACACACACATCATCATCATCATCATCATCATTGATAATAACTAACTAATTAATAGATAAATACTCCTTGTTACAATCTCTGTAAGGTTTAAGTTGTTACCATATGACTTTGTTTTACCAAAGAAATTATAAGTATTCTAAAAGTATCATTCCATAATCACATAGCAGCTTGATATAAAGAAGAGAGGACCTTGTCTATTAGCCTTTAACTTAGCTCTGTCCATCTGTCTGTCTGTCTGTCTGTCTGTCTCTGTGTATTTATAATATAACTAATTAATCTATTCATCAATATGTCTATCACACCTATTATCATCTCATTTGCATGTCTGACTTTATCTTGGTCTATACTTCCAAAAGTTTATTTAAGCTCAATAAGAGACTAAAAGAATTGCCTGAAAAATTAAGGTTGTCATTGTGTCTTGTATACTGTGACTAACACTAAATCAAACACTGTGCCTAGGAGTTTGGGACATTATTAAGTGGACACTCTTGAGTGACATGGTTATGTCTAATACAGGTGAAATAAATATATTACTACATCAAAAACCTGTTGAGACAATACAGGAGTGGAAAATGAAGAACTGTAATTAAATAAGAAAAAGGAGTTCAGGCCAGACAAAACCAGCACACTTCCCCTCAGTCTCTAGCTTGTTCTCTATCTGTTTATAGATGGGCAGTTTGTGAGTTTGGTCTTTCATCCTATCTGTTACTAACTAATAACCCAGCTCCATACTTCATTTCTCACTTCAATTGCTAATCCCCTTTTCCTGGCAAGCACACTTCTCTTTACAAACAGTCCATTAGTTTCAGTGTTTGAAAGGTTTCTCTGAAGTCTATGGCATTTCCTGGTTGCTTACTATGCCCTATTACTACTTTCTGCCTGAGCCAACATTCTTGGAAAATAGTTCACTGTGTTCACATCCTTTAACACTGTTTGGATTTGTGGGTGTGCATTCAAGCAAGGTGGGGAGGCCCATGGAGGAGAACAGACTCTTGCTGTGTCTGTAAAGTATTAGAGTAATTCATGAGAGGCAGAGGAACAGTCTCAAGGGGCAGTGGCTTCTTTTATCATGGGCTAATAGAACAGAGCTATTAGGTAATGCTGGACATGCTCTAGTGAGGATGGGACATGTTGGATATATGTTGGTTAGGTGGTTGATTTTATAACTCTAGAACATCTTAGCCTCACAATTACCTTGATCTGAGGCTGAAGAATTTACCCTCACTCTATCTGGGTCCAAAGCAAAGGTTGTCAGCATTCATTCTACTATGATGGCTCTGAGAGTTTCAGATAAACCTTGACTGGTCAAATCATGTCTACTCAGGTGCAAGTCACGGCAGTGGCAAAATTCTCTCAAAGCTGACATTGGCTGCATTGCTGTCATGTCTGGCATGCAGTTCTGGGACTACACGGTAAATTTAAATTCAAGGGCAGCCGAAGTTGTGACTCACACTCTCAGCAGCTGCCTTGTGACATGTGTCTCCACTACCACATGGATTACAGGATAGAACATGTGTTGCTATGCTACAAAAGAACCTTTCCTCTCCAAATTTTCACCAACATTTTTGCTGTCTTCAGGTAACTCTTGCTTCATTTAACTATTGTGTTAGTGAAAGTAGAAATGACCAATCTAGATACTATTATTGGCTGGCATCTTCTTTATAAAAGGGAATTGGGGAAAATTCTAGTAATGTTGATATTATTATTGATGTCGAAGTTTCATGAAATGTTTGGAATGTTAACAACAACAACAACAACAACAACAACAACAACAACGAAACTTCTCTGCTAGACAGAAGCACAGAGATTTTATTATTTATACCAGGCACAAAATAGAGTAGACTCTTTTTGGATACTTTTTTTCTCTAGACTATTTATCTGTATTATTTCTACTGAATCCTCATGATGCCAATGAGACAATTAGTCTCAGAGAGAGAGAGAGAGAGAGAGAGAGAGAGAGAGAGAGAGAGAGAGAGAGAGAGCTTTGCACAGTGGATTGCTACTCTGGGCTATTGTAAAATTTGAGAGCGTTATTGTTCATGAGTCCTATACAAAAAAATCTAGAGTCATAAATAATTATATTAATGTCCACACCAACCAATGGAATATGCACAGATTGTCTGCTACTTTTCTGTAACTTTTGCACTGATCCATCTTTCCCTCTGCAATTTCTGCACTGATGGTTAAGTTTCCCATAAATGAGAAAAGAGGTGAAGTCATATTTCTCTGCCTATTACAAGAAACTGTCAGTTGTCACCCTTCATATTCTTTCATTCCAGATATTTGAAGGATAAATCCTTCTATTGTGTTTACAGAAGTACTGCGTGAATCTGAATATTTTATCATTAGGGCGTCATATTGACAAATTTCCAAGAAGTGGTAATTTATGATCTTGTACATCACCATGCTGAGGTAATGGGGAATAAGTGTTTACGATGAGAAATGACTTGAGCAGATAACAGCAGCATCAGTCATTGTTTGTCTCCCCCCTGACTCTTGTCCTGTTCTGAAACTTAATTCACTGCTCAAACTGCAGCTCAGATTATGCCATTAGACTGTGTCATTAGATGGGAAATAGCAAATGCAGCCATTGCGGCTTTTGTGCTGACTCAAATAATTGAACCAGAGCTTCTTTACAGGATACGCTACAGAAGAGATCTTGAGACCTTGTATAGATCCAGACATTTGTTTGGGTTAATGCTGATCAGCACGGATTGAGGAGAGAAGCATGTCATTAGACAAGCCATAATATTTTCTAAATAGATATCTAAAACTAGACAGAGATACACACGGGGTTCCAAAGCCTGTGATAAACAACAGATCCTATGAGTACTAGAGACTGAAAATCGCATATGATTCTAAGGGACCAGCATTAAATTATGCAGAATGTGGTTGATATTTTTATATTTTTATATTATCAATGTAAATAATCAACCATGAGTAAATATTTGTGTTTCATGTTCCTTATCCTAATAATAATTCCCAGACATCCCCTTTTTTCTAAAGCTCCACAAAGATATTGGTTAGATGTTCTGTTTCCTGGCTTATTTATCTTTCCAATAATCTGTTTTACCAACTCAATTATGATTATTCCTAAAAACTCTCTCTCTCTCTCTCTCTCTCTCTCTCTCTCTCTCTCTCTCTCTCTCTCTCT
>NC_034590.1:163381493-163413663 GCF_900095145.1 Mus pahari | reverse complement strand
CTCTCTGTGTGTGTGTGTGTGTGTGTGTGTGTGTGTGTGTGTGTGTTTTGGAAGGTATCAATGAAATGTTCGATAGATAAAAGTTCTTGCTGTTTGAAAGTACCAGATTTTGATTCCTCTAAAAATGCAAAATTCTAAATGACTGGAGTCTTTGACCTCATAGCTAAAGTTTATAAGATGCCTGTGGCTATTTAAGACTTAAGACTGCTAGCCCACTCAAACTGTTTAAGCTGCACTTAAGATAACTCTTAGCCTTATTTGGCTTGCATTTCCCATGTAATCAACTTTCACAACTTAAGATAATGCATAGTTACAATCTTAGATTATGTACTCTTTCATGCCCCCAACACAAAGCAATGTATGTATATCATTAAGTGCATGTAGCAAATACAGAAGTTGAAAACAACTGCCTAATATACACCATAGAGAATGAAAACAACCACTTATGGACATGAGTTGTTTGTTATCTGGGTCACTTGGGATGAGTTAGCAAGAGTATCCAGACTCCTTGTCAAAGGCTTCTGTAAGCATCCCATCCTTTCTTCATGTGTTACTTTCTATGCTGTTGAATTAATGCAGAGCAAAACCATTTGCAAAGGATAGCCACACATACACACATACACAGACCCACAGACACAGGGACAAACAGATCCACAAGACAGCCCTCAGGAAGACACAGATTCAGACTCATACAACAAAGAGACACAGATAGAAGACACGGACAGCATGAAGTAGAGAATCCAAATTTGGATTTGCCTTTGGTTAAATTACTCCCTCTACCTCCCAAGCGCTGGGATTAAACGCATGTGCTACCACTGCCCGGCCCAAATGGAAGGTTTTTATTTTTTATTTTTCTTAATGTGAGACTGATGCATTATTGATAATTCAGAGTTATTCCCTAATATGTTAAATTCATGCAGAGTTTTAGGACACATCTAATGGAAGTAGAAGACAGATTACTCTCAGGTGTACTATGATTTTCACATATGGCTATGGCAAACAGTTATCCATACATATGAAAACCCTACACATACACACACACACACACATACACACACACACACATATGCACACACACACACACACACACACACACACAGAGAGAGAGAGAGAGAGAGAGAGAGAGAGAGAGAGAAACACTAAACTCTTTTTAAAAATCTTCCTTGTCATTAGTAAATTTCTAGAACTATGAATACAAAATCCTGTAAACACTTTGTCACAGTGAATGTCAAGGGATTTTCATTACAACTTTTTCTTTTTCTTCTCCTCCTCTCCCTCCTCCTCTTTCTTAGAAGAAAATGATGTGGTCCTCTTAACATTCTTTTTCATTAGCCATGGCTGGACTTTGAACCTAAAATTTAAAAGTGTGGGGGGGGGCATATTATAGAAAACGTACATGTGGTGTAATGTTCTGTTATTAATGTTTAAATGACATCAAAACCCACTGCACTGCAGGTAAAAATTTAATGATATTTTATGGAATCCATTGATGTTTGTACCTTATGAATCACACTTTATAGATGCTATTTTCATAATTTATTTTAAGCATGAAAATAGCACATAAGGGGTGAGATTTACACACATGGTAGCTATAAGGACAAATATTAGAATATATTGAGGTCTTATACTGGATTGGAAACAGTGACAGTATGGTCTCCTCTAAAACTGATGACTTCACTAGCTGCATATACTTGACTAGGTTTACAGATTCCCACCTGATTTTCCTCCTGAGTGGTTAACCAATACCAAACAGTCAACACTAAAATATATATGCAGCACTGCATTAGCTAAACAGGTTGTGTCTGTTTATTCATTTATATCCATATGTAACAACAATGATTAAAATATGAGGTCCTGAATTTGGGGCATTAGATTATGGGGAGTAAAGGAAAAGATGGGAGGATGATGTGACTTCATTTTGGATTAAAAAATTTATTTATTTAGAAATATACATGAAAATTAAATGATGCCCTGAGTATCATTGCTTGCCATCACCAGAAAAATTATATCTAGATTATGTGGTTCACATTGATTTATTTTTATTTTTTTTACTAAGATTCTACGTTGCAAGTGTTCTTTCTGCATTCTGATATAATGGTTAAATTGCATTCACTTTCAATCATTTTGAACCATGAATATCATACATGGATGGTCAATGGTTCACACAAGTACGCTCAAGTCACAGAAACAAATCTTCAAATATAGACAGTATTATAGCCAGACTCTCTTAAAAATAAAGCCCCATGATATGAGCAGTTGCTGGCTGCTTCTACTGTAGTTCTTCACATAAGTCCTGTTTGGAAAGGCAAGAAATTTCTGTCCAAATCCCACGGGTGTGCTCAACCATAGCTGCAACATTGCATCATCAAAAAGATGGCCAACCTTGGGGATAAAGCATCTGAGAGCAGAAAGTAGGACCCCTTTTGAGAGGTGTTTGTTTTTTGACCAGGAATGTTTTATATAAAAGGTGTGAGGGATGTCTGAGTTCCCAGACCGAAAGAGCCTTGTGTTTCTAGCCATCGGTATGACTGCAGATAGAATAAATATTTAATGAATCAACAAAGAGCAAGGAACCAAGGATTGGATGGTCACTTTGATATTCAAGTCTTTTCAGCTTGTGTGTGATTAATATTGCTGAAGCTGCTTCCTCACCTTTGAAATAGAGAATTAAAGCAACACTCACAGCTGCTCTTTGGAGGAAGGCTTGGTGCCAGTGTACAGATGGGACATTGGAAATTGGATCTCCCCCTCCAAAGAATGGGCAAGCATTGATCTATCTATGGAAGAGCTAATTGTTTCTCTGGCAGAAAAGAGCAATAATACAGGATTTTTATAAGAAGGAGGGCCACATCCCAGAATACTAATATTTCATGGTAAATTCCAAAATCAGCTCTGAACCAGTACACTTCTCTTATTTGAAACTCACCAATCAGACTTGATCAGCCCTCTGTCTTTTAAATAGATGGAAGCAAGCAAACATATTTCCCCTTCTAATAGTCTTAAAATTAGACTTGAAGTGGTTGGGTGTGTGTGAATGTGTGTGTGTGTGTGTGTGTGTGTGTGTGTGTGTGTGTGTGTGTGTGAAGCTATATAGACATATGGAAGGAAAACAGGTTGGATGAGTGCAGTCTCAAAACTATTTTCTTGGAGGCCATATGGGTCGTTTATCAATCTGACAACTTTTATTTGATTTTTAAATTAAAAACACTTTTTTGCATTTTATTTTTTTACAGTCCAGTCATTAGCCCCTTCCTGGTCAGCCCTCCCACAGTTACTCACTCAGTTCCTCCATCTCCAAGACCATGTCCTTTTGTCCCTACCTCCCCCTGACAGGTCTCCCCAATCCCTGGGGCCTCAAGTCTCTTGAGGGTTAGGTTCATCTTCTCCCACTGAGGCCAGACCAGACAGTCCTCTGCTGTATATATGTCATGGAGGGGAGGGATCTGGACCAGCTCCTGTAGGCTGCCTGGTTGGTGGCTCAGTGTCTATGAGCTCCCAGGCATTTGGGTTTGTTGAGACTGCTGGTCTTCATATGGAGTCACCCTCCTCCTCAGTTTCTTCCATCCTTCCACTAATTCAATCGTAGAGGCCCTGACTTCAGTCCTATGGTTGAATGTAAGTATCTGTGTCTGTCGCTGTAATCTGCTTGTTGGGCCTCTCAGAGGACAGCCACGATAGGCTCCTGTCTGTAAGTACATCATAGCATCAGTAATAGTGTTCTAGGTATCTCCCCATGAGATGGATCCAAATTTGGGCCAGTAACTGGACCTATTTTCCCCAGTCTCTTCTCCACTTTTGTCGCTACAGTTCTTTTATACAGAAACAATTCTGGATCAGAGTTTTTGACTGTGTGGTGACAAACACATCCCTCCACTTGATACTCTGTTTTTCTACTGGAGGTGGACTTTACAAGCTCCCTCTCCCACTGTTGGGCATTTCATCTAAGGTCCCTCTCTTTGAGTCCTGAGAGTCTCTCACCTCCCAGGTCTCTGGTACATTCTAGAAGGCCCACCTCCTACCCCCAAGGTTGGCATATTTCCAATCATTTTGCTGGCCCTCAGGGCTTCTCTCCTATGCTCTCTAATACCTGATCACGTTCCCCCTTCCCCCTTCCCCTCCCCTCTCCTATCCAGATTCTCCCCTGCTCTTCCTCCTGTGATTATTTTCTTCTTCCTCCAAAGTGGGATTAAAGCCACTCCCTTGGACCATTTGGCTTGTTAACCTTCTTGAGTTCTGTGGATTGTATCCCGGGTATTTTGTATTTTGTATTTTTTTTGTCTAATATCCACTCATTAATGAATACATACCATGCATATCCTTTTGGGTCTGAGTTACTTCACTCAGGATGGAATTTTTGAGTTCCATCAATTGCCTTTGAAACCCATGATGTACTTGTTCTTAATAGCTGAGCAGTATTCCATTGTGTAAATGAACCACATTTTCTGTATCCATTCTTCCATTGCGTTACATCTGAGTTATTTCCCGCCTCTAGCTGTCACAGAAAAGGCTGCTATGAATATAGGGGAGCATGTGGCCCTGTGGTATGGTGGGGCATCTTTTGAGTAATGGGTCAAGAGTGGGTCTTCAGGTAGAGGAACCTCCAGATTGAGTTCCAGAGTGGCTGTATCACTTTGTAATTCCATCTGCAATGGAGGACACTGCTCTGACAACTTTTAAGTGAGCAGGGACTTCCTGTCAGGTGATGTCCCTGTTAAATAACACTCCATGACCAGATCTTTTCTTGTTTAGTTCTTGACACACGTCATATGCTTTGCATTGTTTCCTTTGCTTTGTTAAATCCCATTGTCTTTGAAGGCAAGAGTAGTGTCTTTTTTAATGTGTACTGTAAGCCTTTGTTGCACAATGGGTAAATAAAAAATGGTTTTCCTGGAAGTACAAAAAAATAAAAAGTAAAACTAAAAATGAAAGTATGTCCCAGATTTAAATTGATTAATTGATTGATTGATTGACCCACTGGTGACTTAATTCATGAAAAAGTGCTGTCATTTTGTGCCAGGTATCCTTCTGATAGTTATCCACAAATGCTCTGAACTTCTGAGCTCAGCTCTTCTCCATGACCAGATTGTATGTACAATGATTGCTTCTTTTTTTCTTTTGAATTGTCTGTCGGTGTTCTACTCACCCTTCTGCTGAGGAAACATGTGCAGACATATTTATCTAAATGGAGCTCCCCAATTTGGTCAGGTTGAGGAAACATAAGACAGAAGTAACTGATTAGTAGGTACCTGTGGCTCTTCAACAGTTTATCTGTGAACTTTGGCTTTCTCCAATGGCTACGGAAAGGATTCTCACCTAAAGAGCTGGGATATATATATATATATATATATACATTGTGTGTGTTTATGTATACATATATGTATACATAAACATGTATCTGAGCATATAAGTGTATATATTTGTACATACACACACACATACATGCACATGCACACATATCTGGGAATGTGTGTATATATATATATATATATATATATATATATATATATATACACACACATGTGTATTAGTGTATGTGTATTAGTGCTTTCCTCATAACCCCACCCTCTGTTTTTGAGGAACACTATTTTCTTTAATAGCTTGGTCACTTGTTTGCGTTAGAAGTTTGTCATGCTACAACTTCCTTTGGATGGTGCTGGTCAGATGGTTTGGCCGGTAAATGCATTTGTTGTGAAGCCTGACTTTCTGAGATGGTTCACCTGTCACATATACTCAATATCATGCAATCCACATCAACATATAAATAAATGCAATTTAAAAAAATAAATGTACTAGAGGAAAACAAGATTTGATTAAAGTTTTCATTAAGCTTGACATTTCCAGACCAACTTTCCATAAACTGACTACATGACAATTGTTACTTAACAATCACAAATATATTCAAATGTTGTAAATTTGATTGGCAAATAAATGTCATATCACATTTTGTGTTCCTCTTTTGCTCCCCCTCCTCAGAGAAGACATAGTCAGCATTGTAGATTGTTAAGGAGACAGACTCAAAGTGGCGAAGGTGTGACCTGACACATTTCAGTCATGGAAACCAATCTGGTACTGGCATTGCTTCTGAAATATTTCCTCCCCATCACCTAGAAAGGGAAAGGCAGCAAAGAGTAAGCTTTAGGAGCACTGTAGGAAGAGATGGTCTTTGATAAACCATGATGCCATTTTCAGTCTGAATCTCAGGTTTTCTGCACTGAGTAATCACCGTTCCACATAAGACACAGAGCTCCTTCTCTTCCAGTTTGCTCCCCAACCTTTCCTGTGCATGGAAATGCTGTGATTGTTACTTTTCCCTCGAGCATATGCATTCTTTAGGTGTTTGTTTTCTTCCTAATAGCTGCTTATTTTGTTGAATGCTATGAGATTTTCCCCTTTAAAACTGTTAGAGGCCAGTAGAAGCAGAATCACAGTATTTGTGTCTATTTAACAGATAAAGACTATGTGTATACAGTTTTTAACTTAGAAGGGGCTATATTTCAGGAAACAGAGGATAATATCTGGTTAAGTTAATGGTGTTTTTAAAGTCCCAGGTTGTTGTTGTTCAGCTGTGTGCTAGCTGCTCACCTGCTGACTAGAAAATTCATCCTCTTTCTCCTGTATCATCTTTATAAGAAACTATAACATGATATTAAAATGAACTGTAGTGACTATTACAAAGTATAATGATGGGGAGAATAAACAACAGAGAAGAGAAGACCTGATTTTCCACATGGCGTTCTGCCTCTCTGCTAGGGGTGCCAGGGTACCATCCGGCTGAAAGACAGGTTGGGGGAACCCTAACATTAGGATTTTGGATCTCTCATGGTGAGTAGTAGATACTTATTTGGATCAGCTGATAAGATGCATGTCCCAGGCAGAATAACTGTTTTTTGTCACTGGTCCTGTGCTCCTGGTATAAGAGCTGGCAAATAGGCAGCCGAAAGAGATTTGGATCAAAACTAAAACCAGTTAGATACCAAGTTATAACTCATAGGCCATCTCCGTTCATCTACTTCTGCAATCCAGATCTACCTCTTAAGGGCTCTGCACTTCCCAAATGGGACTTACAGCTGGGGACTAAGTGTTTACATAGTGAACCTGTGGCAAAATCTTCACATTCAAACCATAGCAGGGTTGGAGGTACCCTACACTGAAGACAACCTTTCCATACATCCAGTTTCATAGGCAATCTAGTTTTAAAGAATCCCTATACTAGGGTCTTTCTATGGAAGTGTGTTGGGTGACCTAAAATAGCCACATAAAATAGTTATTTGTGACTGAAGCATTTCTCTGGAGTTTGTATTCCTCTTTAAGATTCCAGTGTGTCTTTATTTACATTTGATTTTATTATTAAAATGTTTTATAGGATTGGTAAGTAAAACTGATTACTTGAAAAATGGCCTCACATATTCTGTGATAAACAGCTTCAACAACAAAGTCCCACATTTACTGTTTTATTTTATGAAGCCCAAGGTAATGTTAGTGTCAGTGGCTTTTCATAGCTGCAGCTCTGTAAGCTCTGAACAGGACAATCCCAGGCATGTCTATATGGGACAATCACAGGCTTGACTCTATGTAATAGTGAACACATTGCCCACATGTCTCATACCCCCTTTTAAAACATTCCTCTAGTTCAAGTGAGTTCCATCAAGTGAGGGATGGGGTTGCCATCCTGTAGTAAAATTCTCTGACCCATAACTGTTCCTGTCTGAAAGAACTACAGGGACAAAAATGGAGAGGAGCCTGTGGAAAATGAGGTCCAGCGACAGGCCCAAATTGGGATCCAGCTCAAGGGGAGGTCCCAAGGCCTGACACTATTATTGAGGCTTTGGAGCACTCACCAAAAAAAGGTGTCTATCACAACTTCCCTCTGAAAGACCCAACGAGCAGCTGAAAGAGTCAGATGCAGATATTTACACCCAACCAATGGACAAAAGATGCTGACTCCTGTGGTTGAATGAGGGAAAGGTTGGAAGAAGCTGAGGAGGAGGGCGACACTGTAGGAGGACCAGCAGTTTTAACTAAATTGGACCCCCGAGAGATTTCTCAAACACTGGACCACCAACCAGGGAGCATATACCAGCTGTTGTGCGGCCCCCAACACATATACAGAGCAGAGGACTGCTGGGTCTGGCCTCAGTGAGAGAAGATGCACCTCACCCACAAGAGACTCGGGGCTCTAGGCAGTGGGGTGGTCTATAGGGTGAGAAGAGGGGCTTGGGAGAGAAGTATCGAATTTGAAACAGACAGAGGGTGGGCTGGGAGGGGGATAAAAATCTGCATTGTAAGAAAAGATTAAATAAAATAAAAAAATTCCTCTGATGTTACATATTAAGACAAGCTATATTAATGATATTAATCGGACCGTGTGTCATCATAGGCACATAAATAGCTCATTTCAGTTGTGTGTTCAATGCATTTTATACACTGTAAAGTGATTGACAAACCAACTTTGTCACCTGAACACTTTACATTATTAATATATCTGTAAAATTGTGATGCCAGGAAGAGTTTGGGAGAGTGATGAGAGGTATTCTGATTGTGAAAAGCTACGTCTCCACTTAGTCAACACTGCTTAACACCTATACCAATCTCATCACCACAACACAGCCTGACCAGGGTAGTTTTGATGCCCACACATTAATGAAGAATGCCTCACACAGTGGAACGTCAGGAGTGTACAGTGGGAGTGGCTGTAATAGCTGCCAGTCAAATGGCATGATAACAAATGGTACCTTGATGCTGTAGACTGGGGATGATAAAATCTGCCTTGTGACAAAGCTGACAAAGCTGACTAATTCCCCGTGAGCTCCAGGCTACATCACTGATGCCTTTATAAACAACATCACAGCACTGGATGAAGAACCCAGATCTACAGACGCTCTGTCGTCATAAAATGTAAATTCCAAAACCAGCACAATTTTATGGAACAATAACTTGAGCCTTAGTGGTTTTAAAAGTAAATTTAAATTCTTTTAGAATTTCATATATGAGTATACTAGATTTACATAATTTCCCACTCTTTCTCTCCTTCATTAAATTCTTCCTGTGTCCTGCACCATTACTTCATCTTAATTTCACAACCTCTTACAAAATTATTGTTCTCTATCCTCTCTCTGATTCTGTTTCTCTCACTCTCCCTCATAGGCACACACCCATACCCACATGTCCACACCCATACACTCCATGCATACAGACTCCTATGTAAAACTGATTGAATCTACTGAGACTCATTAATGTTGCCCATATTGAAATGTGTTTAGGGCTGACCACTTAGGATTGATCAGGGGCACTGTGACTGTAGAAAGCTGATTCTCCTTTCTCATGAAATTTCAAAAGAACAGAATATACAGCCAACAATTTTTCAGGTCTTGAGGAAAAAGGTAGCTTATATAAATTCTTAGGATTTTATTTATTAGTAATATTAGATATTTGCCTCTTTGCTTTGACAAAATACCTGCCCCCCACCAAAAAAAACAAAAAACCAAAAAAACAAAACTGGAGGTGGGGAGTGTGGTATGTGATAATCTGGGGTTACAGTCAATCATGACAGGGAGGGCATGGTGGCAGGGTATTAGGAGGTGGGTTGTGTTGCTTCTGCAGCCCTGAAACAGTGAAAGCATGAAAATTAGGACTGGACTATCAACCTCGAGTCTGCGCTCCTGGGCCTCTTTACCTTCTAAGGCTTGAGAAGCAGCAGCACTGACAAGGGCCATGTGTTCAAACACTCGAGTATAAGAAGTTAGGGGGATTTTATATTCAGATCACATCTAATCTGATCCTATTTTAATAACCACGTGAAAAGCCGGGGCAACGGGTTGTGTGACTTTCTAATCCTACTTTGTCAAGTAGCGTGTTGTCTACAGTCTAAGGTTTTGTACTTCAGGTTTAAATCGGTTAGATTCCAAATCAAACTTCTTTCTTCTTTTGAGTAATTGTAAACGTAGGCAAAATTTCACTGCACTATTCATCTAAAGCTACCTAATACACTGTAAGCTGATACTTAGGTGGACACGTGTGAGATGCTCCAGTGATCCAGACTCTTCCAAGATTGAAGAAAGAATTGAAAACCTAGAGACAAAAAAAGTGGAGATTCAATAATGGTTTACATGTGTGTAAACTGAAACAAAAGGCAGAGGGAAAGAACATAAATCATTCCATTGGCAAGGAACAGTTCTCTACAGCTGTTCCACCCTTAGATTGACTGCAGGTTGGTCTTTTATAGAACCTCTTGGCCCTCCCTTCTTTTGATAACTCAGTTTTCCTCAATTCCCTCATTAACCATTGTTTTATCTCCACAAATCCCTGGTCCGGAGAAATAGCAAAGCTGGGTGAGGTGTTATTTCTCCTGCAAGATAGGGTATTATAGGCCTTTGCACCCCAGATGCTATGTGGAGACGCTGTTCCTTTTCTATTCACCTCTATCCTGACTTCTTTTTTTCCTGCTACGAGAGAGAGAGAGAGAGAGAGAGAGAGAGAGAGAGAGAGAGAGAGAGAGAGAGGAATAAGTAGGAAGTTAATTTACTAATAATAAGCAGACAGATCAATACTTAATAGAGGCAGTTTAAAAAAATAACAATCAAAGGGAAATTAGACCATGAGTTTTACTCCTCAGATTAAATCACTGAACTGGGCTTTTGGAGTTCATTCTGTTACTCATTGCTTCTGTGTTGACTCCTATACTCAACAGCCTTATTCTGAATTTTCTGTTTACCAGGTTCCACAGAAGTCACAGAAGAGCTCAACTGTGCCTAAAGGTGGCAGAGACAGTCTAACCTCCTGAGTGTGAAGAATCTGACTTCTCTCTAAGTTTGCAAGAAAGGAAGCAGATCCACTAACGACCATGCTGGAGTTAAGCATTCTGTGGTATTTTAATCTTGTTTTCAAGTTAATAATTTTATATAGCCTTTGCTGGTGCTGGATTTGAGGCAATATGTCATGATCATGTGGTGATATTCAGTTTGTCTTGAACTGTGTGCTCCAAAGAAATAAAATTAAATTTTTCTTCAAAATTCTTAAGAAGCTCATTAAGAAGGCACCAGTTAATTTGGAGACAAAGGAAGGAAACATCAATGAAAATGGGGACAGCTGTAGATAACAGAGGCTAATCTTTTCCATAAGGAACTGATTCACTGTGAGTAGCAGAAGTCCTTAGAAGGACATGAACAATCATACTAAAGGTATGCACTGAGGTAGATGTCCATCCAAAGAACATGCTGAGAATTGATACAGTTGAAAGAACAATTCATGGGGAATATCCTCTTTCAATTACTCTAAATCTACAACATAAGGAGGGTAGATTAAAAATGTATAAATAAACCTTCTTGAGTATAGAACCATAATCCTCAAGTGATGGGCTGACACCAAGTTTCCCAACATGGGAAAAACCAAAATGAGAATACTTGTTAAGAAGTCCTTTACCAGGTGTGATGGTTTGTACATGCTTGGCCCAGGGAATGGCACTATTAGGAGGTGTGGCCTTGTTGGAGTAGGTGGGTCACTGTGGGCATGGGCATAAGACCCTTATTTTAGCTGCCTGGAAGTCAGTATTCTGCTAGGAGCCTTCAGACTGTGCCTGCCTGGATGCTGCCTTGTTCCCACCTTAATGATAATGGACTGAACTTTTGAACCTGTAAGCCAGCCCCAATTAAATGCTGTCCTCTATAAGAAGACTCACCTTTGTCATGGTGTCTGTTCACAGCAGTAAAACTCTGAGACACCAGGCCTGTTCATCAAAGGGCTTCTGAAGACAGAGTGGGTAGGACTGTAATGTTCTTATCATGATAGTGTTGCACAAAATGTTTAGGAAATGAGGTTGCTTATTTAAATTTAGAAGCTTAAGTAAAGACTGATTTTCTCAGAGAATCGACACCCAAATTTGGGGATGCAGATGTTATTAGAGGTCCCTGGATTAAGGAACAGCAAGTAGAAAACAGAGGTGCTCAGCTGGTAAATTGGTGGGTGATCATCAGTTTTTAAGGTTTTCAGATTTGTAGGAAACCAGGAAGCTCTCTAAATGATTATTTAAATGTTGTATTTGTTTATAGTTTACTGTCAAGGAGATTCAAGGCAGGTTGCAAACACATTGAGCCAAATGAAAAAACAAGTTTGAAAAGTAAACTTTAAAAAATGAAATATTTTATAAATTGTTCATAAACATCAAAGTATATAAATGCTCCTGTCTTGTGATCTACCAGCTAACCAATTTTAATATGTTGAGTTAGTAACCCCCACCCCAGCAAATTATACATTTCAAGAACACTTGAGACCATAGACTAGAAAATAGAGAAGCCAGTGTAAAATTGGTTTCTATTGTTCCCTGATTTTTCATGTAAGTGATATCAACAATATACTTTCTATGTCTTGGAATTAATTTGAGTTAATTTCACCATCAGAAAGCCTGGATTGAGTTTCCAGAACATAAATGATAGCAGTAAACCAACCATAGCTCCAACCTTAAGAGGTTGGTTCAATCTCTATGGGAAAAAAGCAGGAAAACTATTTCCTCCTTGTTTTATAATAGCTAAGTTTTAAAATTAGCACTGATCACCAGGATTTGATTTATTCTAAGGCATGATTGAATTTTTCTTTTTCCATATAGTGAGACATGCTTCTAACCCTGTTTCATTTTGTTTTTCTTTGAAGCAGGAGCAAATTATGTGTGTAGAAAATTCAATGAGGAAAAGGGGGAGAGCTATACATCAGTTTTCAACATTGGCATAGAGTTGGGGAATGAGACAATATGGAATCCTATAGAAGAAGCATTTTCTTACTAAAATAAAATGGTGCACTGCTTCATCTGTTTTTATCAGACCAACATAGTTGTTTATTTTTTCTGTAACATAGTCCTTGTGAGCCATCATAATATATTTTATTATGTCATTTAACAAACACATATTTGGTACAAGCATGCAGAGCAGAAGCTAAAATAATGTGACAATTAAAAAAGAGTATGAAATAATACATGGGATAATAATGATGGAAATCTAATGGAAGAAGAAAACAAAGTGAAAGATAAGGACTTATCCATGTTTTTAAGGCATAATGAAAATAGTACATTAAAATAAAGGAGCATTGCATAACTGCCTAAACAACAACTTAATAGGAAAAGAACAATAGACATGTAAGACATTGGAAAACCCGCAAGGCCTAGATCATACACAAAGAACTATAGACAACTAAAAAGTATTGAGAGAATTAGAAAGAATCATCTCTAGGAAAGAGCATACCCTTATCCAATACTAAATGGTCAGTCCTGAAAAAATATATACAACTTTACACAGATTGAGAAGGTGATATATATATATATATATATATATATATATATATAGTGATATATGTGTGTATATATATATCACATATATGTGTATATATATCATATATATGCAACAAAAATTATTGAAAAGAGTGGTCATGAATTTGATGAATTTGAAAGAGAACAAGGGGTGTATATGGGGGATTGAAAGTAGGAAAAGATGGGGAAAATTTTATCATTAATAACTTCTTTTTATTTTTTGGATCACAGAAATTTAAATATTTTTATTGGTTATTTTATTTATTAACATCTCAAATGTTGTTCCCTTTCCTGGTTTTTCCTCCTCAAAGCCTTCATCCCACCCCCCTTCCCCTTCGAATCTATGAGGTGCTCCTCTACCCACCTACCCATTCCTGCCTGACCACTCTCGAATTCCCCTATAGTGGGGCATTAAGCCTCTGCAGGACAAAGGGCCTCCCCTCCCATTGATGCCAGATGAGGCAGTCCTCTGCTACATATGCAGCTGGAGCCATGGATCCTTCCATGTGTACTCTTTGGTTGGTGGTTTAGTCCCTGGGAGCTCTGGGAGGTCTGGTTAATTGATATTATTCTTCCTAAGTGGTTGCAACCCCCTTCATCTCTTTCAGTTTGTCTGCTAGCTCATCCACTGTGGTCCCCAGGCTTAGTCTGATGGTTGGCCATGAGTATCTAGTATCTGCATCTGTATTAGTCAGGTACTGGAATTGCCTCTCAGGGGACAGCTTTACCAAGCTCTTGTTAGCAAGTGCTTCTTGGCATCAACTATAGTGTCAGGGTTTGGTGTCTGCAGATGGAATAGATCCCTTGATGGGGTGGTCTCTGGATGACCTTTTCTTCAGTCTCTGCTTCATTGTTTTTTGTCCCTGCGTTGCCTTTAGACAAGGACAATTCTGGATTTAAAATGTTGGAGATGAGTGGGTGGCCCCATCCCTCAACTGGGGAGTGTGCCTATCTACTGGAGGTGGTCTCTACAGGTTCTATCTCCCCTTTGTTGGGTATTTTGGCTAATGTCCTCCCCTTTGGGTCCTGGGAACCTCTCACTTCCCTGGTGCATGGGACTTTCTAGTGTCTACTTCCAGTTCCCCACCCCACTGCTACATATTTCTATTCATTTTTCTGACCCTCTATACTTCTTTCCTGTCTCTACTCATGCCTGATCCTGCCCACCCACTGTTTTCTCTCAGTTTAGAATATCCACAATACAACTCACAGACCATATGAAGCTTAAGAAGAAGGAAGACCAAAGTGTGGATGCTTCATTATAATTTTTAAAAGAAAAGAAGAATTAAAGAAAACAAATATTTACTATATGACATATGATCAATATTGCCCAAAACAGAAAAAGAGATTGATGGTAAAATCAAGAGTTTAATGGAATTTGCCCTTCTGTAATGACAATTCCTACAACTACAGGTTCAACACGAATTAAAAAGATTTAAAAACTGGCATAAGGCTCTGGAGTGATGACCAAGACAATATTGCCCTTGCACATCTGGCCTCTGATAGTTACACATGCACACAGAGTACACATGCAGATATTCATGTAAAACATTCAAACACATAACATTAACATTACATAACAGTTATAAAAATACATCTGTACTAAACAGATACTTTTCTTCTCATTATCCCTAAGCAATATCCAAGTTATTTACATGTCATTAAAAATATATATCATTAAAAATATATATTAAAGCAAATTCAGAACTAATTGTAAGTATATAAGACTCCTGAGCATTTATGGATTTTAAGCGTCTGTTGGGGCTCTTTGTGTAAACCCCATTCACATGGTGAGGGTTGGCCATGATACTTGTGTCAGTTATTGGTATGAGTTGAGTTTTTGTGTCCTTTCAAAACTCATGTTAAAGTGAACGAGTTATCAGGAGTGGGAATATAGATTTAGTAGTCTAATGCTTGCCTAGCACATACCTATACTCAGCAGCCTCTCGTTCCACCATCTACTGAAAAAGAAAAGGGAGAGAGGCAGAGGGGGGGAAGGCTTTGGTTGATTAGGTCATGAACTCTCTGCTCTCATGCATGGATTAATGCCTTACAAAGGGACTGTGGTCAGGCCACTGGCATTGTGGCACAGCAGTCTTTCTTTTAGAGGAAGTGTATGCCAGACATGATTTTACAAGCAGCAAACAGGGCTCCCTGGATTCAATACTCAATAGAAATATAAACTCATGACTTTCTGGAGTCTCAATTGCCTCAAATCTATACTAGTTTCTGCATGAACGTTCCTTCAGTTTAAAAATCTCAGAGTTCTTAGATAATCTGATGTCAAATTTAAATAGTACATACAATTATTATTTTTTTGCTTTTTTGTTTTTTTCTTTAATTTTTTCATCATCCCACACCTCCCCCCATCATGTACCCATTTCCAGGAGGATTCCCCCAACCCCCCATCCCACCCAACCAGACCTACCCACTCTCTGGGGCACCAAATCTCTGTAGGATTAGGTGTATTCTGACTGAGTCCATACCAGGTAGTCCTCTGCTGTATATGAGGGCCTCCTATTAGCTGGTGTATGCTGCCTGGTTGGTGGCTCGGTGTCTGAGAGATCCCCACGGTCCAGGTTAATTGAGACTGCTGGTCTTCCTATAGGATCACCCTCCTCCTCAGCTTCTTCCAGCTTTTCCCTAATTCAGCTATAGGGGTCAGCAGTTTCTGTCCATTGGTTGAGTGTGAGTATCTGCATCTGACTCTTTCAGCTGCTTGTTGGGCCTTTCAGAGGACAGCCATGCTAGGCTCCTGTTTGTAAGCACATTATAACATCAACAATAGTGTTAGGCCCTGGGGTTACCCACAGAGCTGGATCTTAATTTGGGCCTGTCACTGGACCTCCTTTTCCTCAGACTTTTCTCCATTTTGTTCCTGCTGTTCTTTCACACATGAATAATTCTGGGTCCCAGTTTTTGACTGTTGGGTGACAACCCTGAGATTCTACCTTATACTAACCAGAAAGGCTAAGATCAAAACCTCAGGTGACAACACATGTTGGTGAGGATTTGGAGAAAGGGGAACTCTCCTCTATTGTTGGCGGATTACAAACTAGTACAACCACTCTGGAAATCAGTCTGGAGTTTCCTCAGAAAGTTGGAAATAGATCTACATGAAGACTCAGCTATACCACTCTTGGGCATAGACCCAAAAGATGCCCCACAATGCTACAGGGGCACATGTTCCACTGTGTTCAGAGCAGCCTTATTTGTGATAGCCAGAAGCTAGAAACAACCCAGATGTCCCATGACAGAAGAATGGGTACAGAAAATGTGGTTCATTTACACAATGAAATACTACTCAGCTATTAAGAAAGAGGACATCCTGAGTTTTGCAGGCAAAAGGATGGAACAGGAAAATATCATCCTGAGTGAAGTAGTTCAGACCCAAAAGGACATGCATGGTATGTACTCACTAATAAGTGAATATTAGCCAAAAATGTATAGAATTCCCAGGATACAGTCCACAGATTCAAGAAGGCTAGCTGAAAGGTCTAAGTGAGGATGCCTCAGTCCCGCTTTGGAGGGAGAAGAAAGCAATCATTGGGGGAGGGGAAGGGATGGAGAGACCTGGGTGAGAAAGGTGACAGGGAGGAGAAGAGGAGAATATGACCAGGTACTGGGGCAGGGCAGGTGGGGGCAGGACTGGAGCCCTGAAGGCCAGCAGAAAGAATCAAAACAGGCAACCTCAGGAGGTAGGAGATGGGGGAACCCTCTAGAATATACCAGAGACCTGGCAGGTGAGAGAATCTCAGGACTCAAAGGGAGGGACCTTAGATGAAATGCTCTACAGTGGGAGAATACACCTCCAGTAGAAAGTCCATAAAATTATCAGTTAAAAAAAATACAGATATTTTAAAGATATAAATGTTCCTTTGTAGCAGATGACAAATATATTCAAACAGGTGCCCAATTCTTTGGTTTGTTCCTGTCACACTAAAAAGAGATTAGCTTAGAGCAATATAAAATTCCAAAGGTGATACACAGATCAAAAACTCAGAAAATGTTCAGATATCTGAGTGGTTAGCATTCGGAATGTATTTGTCAAGAAGTTAATAAACATGAGTTTGAAGTTTGAAGACTGGCAACTAAATTCAAACTACATCAGTCAAGAAGACAGAACAGATAACTGAGAAACAAGACACTTAATATTTGCTTCTGCAGAGCCAAGGCAGCTTCATTTACTGTCACTATGTGAAGGAAATAGAGAAAGTTTGCATAGGAGAAGGGAATGGTTTGTCAAAGTTGTTCTGCAGGCAGGATTTTTAAGAGGTATTTTGAGCTCAAATATTTATGAAGCATTTACACAACAATTGATAACAGTTTTTAAATCATATTTATTAATTTTTAAAAGATATATGCCATGGTATATGTGTGGAGGACTGAGAAAGAACTTTGTGGAGTTGGATCATTCTCTATATATTCACAACTCAGGTCCCAGGGTCAGAAAACGCTTTTGCCACTGAACCATCTACTATCCCTTTAGAAGTCAACTTTTAGGTGAGCAGTGTGTTTTAAGATGAGATAGAGATGGTAATTTGTACCTTTTCCTACTCATCTGAAACCCATGGAAATGTTGTTAAGCATATAGTAAATGTAGCAAGTGATGTTAAACATGTAATAAACGTAGCCCACTGTGTAGAGGGTAAAAGCACGGAAAGCGTGCGTGCATTACTCATCAGGTACCTACAGAGGAGTTGTAAGGCATCCACTCTTCAGAGAAACTGGAATGGGTTTCCATAAACTTCATGTGCCACCTTAACAACAGAAAAGGTTATGATTAATGTCTCTAAGCAAATGTGTTATTCTAGGCTTTGGGAACTCATGGCCGTGTATGACTCTGGCCAGGTTCTCTGTGAGACAGAACTTCGATGAAGATTTCAAACACTAGATTCTAAAGGGCCACTCCTTTTATACACACACACACACACACACACACACACACACGAATGTATGCATACACACACACACTTACACACTCACTTGCATGCATGCGCACACACATGCACACACACATGCACAGACGCGTGCGTGCACACACACACGCACACATACACACACACGCGCGTGCACACACACACACACACACACACACACACACACGTACAAGTGTGAGTGCCACTTTCCTCCTGACCATCTGTGACAGAATCAGAACTAAGTCAACAAGAAAGACAAACTATGTATTTCTCTGCAGAAATCCACCTGATTAATGCCCTGGGATGTTTGCCTACATTTAATGAATGCAATTCTTAGAGTCACACAGAACTCTGTAATAGATTTGAAAAAAAAAAAAAGAAAAAAAAGAAATCAGAAATGCAAACACAAGCAAGATGACCTGTTCCCGGGGAATGTAGAGCAGTGTTGGCTGTGTTGAACATTTTAATTTTCAGTGTCTACACAGATGTAGCAAGAAAAGGACAGGATTTTCACTGGCTTAACTTACTCTTTTCTCCAGAACAGGACACTGCAAATGAGAACGATTTTTCTTTTTTTTTTACTCACATAAAGGAGAACACATTTTGTGAAATTAAAACTGTCTCCAGAGTCCAGAGAACTGGCCTGGCCTTATCTCTTTATCCTCTTTATCTCTATTTTTATTATGTAAAAGAGTCAGTGCCCAGTTGCTGTTGCTAACAGCTTTTTAACAGAAATGCTTGAAGTTGCTGGGAGAGGGAGAAAGTAAGCCAAAGTGTATGCTATTTACCTGCACATAGCAGAGGCAAGTTTAATAGCTCAGTCCATGTATATGTTATCACACAGTCACTTAACTAAAATCCCCGTGGGTGTATATGGTACAGTACCAAAATTAGAGATCATTGTACAGAATATAATGATTTGGGGTCTTGAAGTTACAAAGATGTCAGCAAGGAATTTAGATATCTTCTAAAACACAGTATGTTTTTGTCTTTATTATGGTTTTCTGACACCTTGATATCATTTGCTGGTGAATACTATGTGTTGGCTTTCCAATTGGATTGGTCAGAATAAATGTACAGGGCAAGAGAGAAAGGAAAGTTAATGGAGTAAGTCATTATTTCCATACAGATATAGTAATGGGTAAATGGATATATAGCTTGAAATCTCTAATTGGTGATAGGACTTCTGCCCATCAATAGGGCAGACACATAGTAAACATCGAGGAAATGCTTATACAAATAAATTCTTTTTAAGGAATTTATGGCAAGGGGTCTGACAGAAAATGATGGTGCTTTATTGAGGGACATCAGTCATGCTGATCATATGGAATCCAGAAAAATGGAGACTTACCAGGGGCTAGAAACTAGTGTTTTTTATTATATTTGACTTTATAAAAAAAATAACTACTGTGCTGAGTCACACAGAGAAATAGAACACAAAAGTAATAACTAATAAATTACTAGACAGTAGTAGTGCAATGCAATTATAATCACGTGGAAGGAATGTATACATATTTAAATACATATTTGTTACACACACACATATATGTTTCTTCATATATTTGTGTCTTCAGTTGGCACTTAGACAAAAGCAGTGGCATCCAAGAGCACTGAAAGAGCTTTCTCAGTGTGTACAAGTGTCTTCATGACCCATTCTCAGGTCAACTAAGTTGAGCAAAATGTTTTTCTGTGGTAGACAAGAAAGATTCAGACATTAAAGTTGAAGACAGTTCATAAGTATGAAGTCAGATGTCAGTTTGATTCTGAATCAGGATGACTTTCAGCAGAGTGAGAATGTCTTCACAAGGAACTTAATGCCTCTTTATTTATTTGTTTGTTTGTTTGTTTGTTTGTTTTTGAGACAGGGTTTCTCTGTGTAGCCCTGGCTGTCCTGGAACTCACTTTGTAGACCAGGATGGTCTGGAACTCAGAAAACTGCCTGCCTCTGCCTCCTGAGTGCTGGGATTAAAGGCCCAGCTTCTTTGTTTTATTTTAAATAGCTTTATATCCCAAAAAGTCACTCCAACATTTGAAAAACATAAGCATAATGATCACTCAATTACAGATATCATGTCTGTGGGTCACATGTCTATTTGTACCTGTGAGCATGAGTTAGTATCCTCTGTGCTTTTCTAAGCAATTAAATCATTTGTGCTAGGATACTGTTTAGAATGTAAGTAAATAAACCATCCAATTTATTCATCTGTCAGTGTATAGAGCAAGTTTGAATTTGTTGATTGAGTCATTTAATTCATTAAGTGAGATATTATTAAAATATTTTATAGGAAATGGTATATGTCTCATATATATCCATATACATATTTGAAAGCACATAATCATCTCCATCTCCTTCCCTCCCTCTCTCCATATGTATATATACATACACATAGTTTACACACACACACACATATAGATGAACATACACATTTCAGCTCAGTTATTGTCATACAAGAGGTAAAATATTTTCACATACTCTGAAAAACAGATATCATGAAAAATAGAATCTCTCTTGGAGGTGGCTTAGCATAAAGCACAAGTAAGAAAACTATGAGGAAGGGTTAAGTGAGAGTCAAACACTCCAAGATGTTAGCTCCATTCTGTGTTTTGTTTATTTGCTTGTACCCACAAAAAATGTGCTGAGAATAGTGAAGTCTGATCAGAACAAAAAGGATACCATCCAAACTCAGAGAGCTTCAGAATAACTTCTGTATAACAGCAAGCCTAGTATTGGGAGAATTTCTCTCTCTCTCTCTCTCTCTCTCTCTCTCTCTCTCTCTCTCTCTCTCACATCTATTTATCATCTATCTTTGTATAATTTATCTATTTATCATCTATCTTTGTATAATTTATATTATATAGGTATATCTATATAAATATATAGATGTATGTGTATATACATTATTCATACACTCATATTAATGTTTTAGCTAATTTATATCCTTCATATATACTATTTTGCATTTCATGACTAATTTCCATGTATTTTGAGAAAGCACTTAATAAGAGAAAATAACCAAATAACTACATATTAGAAGTAGAATGAAACTTAATGACACTGCCTCAAGGATTGCTATTATATTTTTAGTTCTGTTTGTACATATTGTTCTTGAAAAGAAAATATTTCCAAGCTAAAGATCAGTACTTTTAAATTTTATGAGTAAAAATATATTTTCTATGTTCAGACATGTGGCTCTGGGAATTGTCAGATCATTACAAAAATGCCTTTATTCTCTGTCTTGAGTCTAGGAACAGTAAATCTTGGTATTCACCACAAATGCAAGTCTCCTTGGGTTTAATTTATTTTGACAATAAATAATCTACTGACACTTCTGAAGAAAAGTTTGAAGTAAAAATCTGTGGGAGCACAAGTTTGTGCAAATGCATGAAAAGACGAATCAAACCCAGCGGTTGTTAACGGGAGCTGAGGCTTGGCTGGATTGCGGGTGTCTATATCCGGGGCATTAGTGGGATCCCTGATTTTACAGCTCCTCATCTTTATCACAGCTCATCTTTGTGATGAAATAGTCCTTCTGGCTGTTGACTTGAAAGGCAATAGAAGGAGGAGTGCCAGCCAGCCAGGGAATTCCATTTCTGATGACCTTTCTTCTGTCCCTGTGCTTCCTCATTTCTGTTTTAAAAAGATTTTTATCCAAATTGCATAAAGGGAACCTTTTCCTTTAAACATTGAGTCCTTGTACTAGAGATGCGAATGTGAATAATACTAAATTCTGTCCCTTTACCGCCCTCTGAAGGAAGAACGTTTGGTACTCTAAGAACCAAGGGCTGAGCATGGTGTGGGAATGGGGATGCAAGGGCAGTCAGTTGAAGATCGTCGAAGCATAGCTTGCTTGCTGAACAACGCTGAAATATCAGTGAGAAGAATGCAAGAAATGAGAATATTAATGACAGCTAACATTTATGGAGTGTTTGCCAAGTACTTATTATCATACTTGCTACTGTCAATCAACCCCACACACTAACTGCTAATATTGTCTCTATTTTACACATGAGATATTGGAGGAGGACAAGTGATAGACGCAATGTTCAAAACCCATCCTATTCCCAGTGAATCTTTCTTTTAGCAAGGCTCGTGTACAAGAATGAAAACAAATTAGGCAATGATGCTAAATGGTTGTTTTTTACATTTGCACATTATAAAGCAGAGAAATGGTATGTAAGAAAGTAGAGAAAATAAGAATAATAACAATATAACAGAATTCAAAAGGTAGTATGCTAGTTAGCTTTCCATTTCTATAATAAAGATATCAAAATTTTCAATTGTATAAGGATTAATATTAAATGAAAGTTTAAAAAATAGTTCTTTGGTTTCACAGCTGGGAGTTTCCAGTCTTGATCTGTTGTCTCTACTGCTTTGGAACTGTGGGTAGAATCTCAAATCATACTAGAAGTAGATGGAGGTGCAAAACCATTTGCATAATGCACTAGGAAGCCACAAGGAGAGAAGACAGGGATGAAGTTCAATGATCCCTGTCTCCTAGAGCACACCTCGGTGATCCGCAGACTTCCCACTGGGCTTCACATGTTAAGCCATCCACCAAATCCCCATAGAGTAGACTCAAGAACCAACCAATAGATGTATGAAAGAGGTTAAGTCAGTCGGTGATTATTGTCCCAATATGCACCAGAATATAGGTTTTACTTAGAAATCAATGACGTGATATTGAATAGATTTCATCAGTAATATGGCAGGTCAGGTGTGTGCGTGTATTATCCATTTGTAGGATGGTTCAACAAATGACTTCTGTAAAAATCAGCATTTTATTTTATATAATTTCATAAATGAATACACTATATATTTATATCACTCTAATCCCACTCAGTATAATCATCTCTCCACTATGCCCTCTCTAATTCTACACACACACACACACACACACACACACACACACACTCCTACTGAGTTGAATTAGTGTGACTTGTCTGTATAGGAATTAAAGATGACCACCAAGGACTGGGAAAATTATCAGCTGACTCATTCTAGAAAAAAAAAAAAACAACCCGATTTTCTTCCCTCAGCAATCACTGACTACTTATAGTCCTTCGTATGTTGGTGTTCCTTTGTGAAATAATCACTTCATGCACCAAGAGCATCCTGGTCATTCTTACTGAGAGAAGGATCCTGACTCCACTGGGGAGGTGCTGGGAGATGCTAAACACAAAGCTAGGGAAGGTGAGAAGCTGTGGGCAGAGACACACTGATAATCTATTTCCCATCGAAACATTTTCTGCCGAGGAAATATGGCAGCGTGACCAAGTTTACCTGGTTGTTTTGATTCTTTCTTGCTTGTTTTTAAATTTGAGACAGGGTCATAGATTGTATCCCTAGCTGGCCTGGACTCACCATGGAGACAATCTAGTATCAAATTCTCAATTTCTTCTGTTTTTACTGGAATTGAAGGTATGTGTCATCGGGCTTGGTCAGTTGTGCCTTTTAAACAGACCTTTATCTCTCCCAGGAAAATGAATGAAATTAGAAAAAAAAATTATGTTGAGAGCTGATGGATCAGGACTTATCCATCTAATAAAAATGTGGGGCTAGTTCATGTGGATGATCTCATAGAGCAAGTAGACATCCAGTGCTTACTTTCTGTCACACACTCAGGGACAGAGACAGAGAAATGTGAGATCTGAGTACTGTGTTTGGGAAACTGGACATCTGGGAGTTTTGAATGTATCTGAAATACAGCCTGTAGCATGAAGTGTCTTGTGACTTGGAGTACACAAATGATAGTCACCAAACTTCCATTGTCACCCTCTTCCCACACTGAGTTGACCCAATGTGAAACACTATGTAATCAAATCTTTGACAGAAGATAGCTTCTGATAAAGGGAGAGTTATATTTTCTATTCATTCTTTGTCTTTATTTAAATGTATTTTGAGGCCCATCTCTGAGTATCTAATGGTATCTGTTGTCTACTACAATATGAGACGCACAAAGTTTCTAAAATAGATACTGTGGAAGATGGTGAAATGATGCATATACTAAACTTTCATGTTTGGGAGTCTTGACTCTACATTAGAGAAATAGTGAGGTAACATCCAATAGATTTGTCAGTTTATTTCCATGTTTTAATTAAAACAAAATTAGTGGCAAGATAGGATGAATACTGGATGGGTCATAGCAGGCTTGAAAACTACCTTAATTCCTGTGCTAAATTGTTTTGTGACCTAAAGCAAGCAATTTTTTTCTCTCTGGACTTATCTCTAAAAGTCATAATTATATTTACATAATCCATTTCATGTATTAAATCATGGGCTAAGAACTCATAGTTAGAGCTGGCACAGGTTAATGAATATAATGAGGAAAATACAGCTCTTGGGTTCTGGAAATGTTCTATTTTTGATTCCTGATTTGACCTCATGGATGTATTTACTTAGAAAAAAATGTGCACTTGTATTTGTGCACTTTTCTAAGCCAAGCTTTACCAAAATGTTTGAGTTATATATACAGATAAATACAGATATATCTTACAATTATTCCAACTTATATTAGAACCAAAATATGAATAAAAAGTTGTGTAATCTACTCATAAATCTCCACCTTATTTTAAGGCAAGGTCAATTTCCAAAGAATTCTGCCCCAAGCATAACAATTAGGAAGGGAAATCAAGTCATGGGTGACCTCAGTAGACATCAAGGTAGTCTATTCTGATGCTCAACGCCTTATTTGAACAATCAATCACCTTGCAAGTAGTTTCTCTTGAAATAAAGCTGAGCTAATGCCTGTGTGCTTGGTGTTAATCAGCTGTTCTGATATATTACAGGAATTAATTAGGATAATCAAAATCCTGCCAACTGAGGTACCACCTTGAGATGCTGTTATTCTTTGCAGCAGCATCAGGATATAGGACAACCAGAGTCATAGCAACTGGACCCAAATACTATAAGGTCAGCTCACACATATGTCAGTCAAAGTTCTTCTTTTACTTGTACTGGACCAGATTTATGAGTAGGCTGCAATCTGATAGAGATTTTTGGAAAGCAAGAAAGCTCCATGTTGTGAAGCAGTCATGCAGGGGTGATCTTGGTCCTTGCGGGTCTGGGTTCCTGTGTTTGATAAACACTAAGTTCAATACTAGGATGACCACTTAAGCTAGATCCCAAAGAGACAGACATTTATCTTGAATAAATGGTGTTGCTGGATATAAGGTTTCACAGAAGTACAAAGTGGCAAATCACTTTGATGAGTTTCTTGTTGGGCCTTTCTAAAATTGAACTAAAATAACCATAGTGAATTTAGTACTGGTCATTTTCTTGCTACTTCAGGATTTAATTATCTCCTCCAGCTAGTCTTGGGTTCTAATTAAGGCAACCTATTTCAGGTAATTTATTAAAAATAATAATTTAAGGTTATGCACAAATAATGAATTTGTATAAATAAATTTATAATTTTGAAATTATAATATGATTTTACCATGCTACGTCATTCTCAGAATCATGACATTCCTCATAGTGTTTCAATAATGATGGGCACTGCATAAGTCAAACATGCCTTACTTATCGCACTCAGCAAGATATACCTCTGGCAAGGAAGCCTTGCCTATCTCACTCTTTGTGTGGGAATCAGGGAAGAGTGTGAATACCAAAGCAGGACCACCTGTATGGACCCGAAGGTCACTAAACCCTGGTAACTCAGTTAACAAAATAAGGCTTGTCTCTGTAAATCAACAAGTGTGACTTCAACTGTGGGCAGCTGCTTTGGGTATGTATGTTTTTTGTGTGCTTGCATGATCATATTTAGCTACTGAACTGAATAATCTTAAACAGAACAAAATAACTCCTATCATTCCTATTTTCAGGTTGAGAAAAAATTATTTTCAACTATTCCAAAATGTTCTCTTTTGGAATTAAAGGTTTTCTGAAAATGGCACAAAATAGTATATCAACATTTCTAGTCTGTCTTTTGCTTTTATAGTCCTCAAATTGAGCAACTTGTTCTGTCTTGATTTCTGTGGAGGTGAAATACAATCTAAGCTACATTTTACCTATTTATTTTGACACCTTACTTACATAACATCCAGTAATATAGACTGGTCAGATATGAACTCAATTTTTCACATGCAAAGCTTAGGGCACAGGCATAGTCCTGTATCCTGATGGCCAGAGAAAACAATAAGTTGGAAGAGAAATTGGATCCTAGTGTAATGTTCCTCTCTGCTCCTTGCTCTCCCCTACATTCTTGTCAAGATTTTCATAAAGTATAAAGTTACCACCCAGAGATTTCTCAATATTCTCAAGCCATATAAAGCATTTACTACTGGAGTTTATAAACTATTCAACCTAAAAGAGGCTTTGGGGATTATTCAATTTGAAGTTTTCTATGGTGAACCTGCAGAACACTGCTCCTATGGGCTCATTAGTAATTGATGCTTCTCAGAAGGAAACATATGATAGTTTTGCAGATTTATTAATGCTCAGAGATGAGAAAGGTAAAATTCCACAAGGACATAGCGCATACACCATGCCTCAAACACATTTGACTATATTGACTTTTTGTGTTTATCATGTTGAGAGTTGAAAAACGTGTTTTAGGAAATGTGAGCCTATTCCAATACAGCTTTCAGAAATTAAGAATGCTCTTACAAATTGAAGCCACAAATATAGTATAGACTGTTATTACTCCATAACACAGAAAATTCTCATTTATTTCTTCTCTCACCAACCTGCACTCCTCACTCTCTTCACTGGATAACCTACTTCCAACAGCATAGATGATTTCCTTTGTGCCTGGCTTTATATGCTCAAAAATATGCAGCTGCAAATTTATCATTCTTGTTGTTGCTTAATAACCCAGCAGGAGAGAATACCACAAATTATTCATACTCCCAGCTAATACTTGGCACCTGAGCTCTCTCCATGTTTATTTTGTTTTCTCTCATTTTGTTTGCTTTTTTAAAAACGGCTACTAGGATGATCATTCATGCATACATGTTTATATATTATATAGATATATAGATATATATGTATATATGCAGGTATATAGGGAGATATATATGTATATATGTATATGCTTGTATATACATACACATGCATGTACAAATGTATGTATATATATGTGTGTGTATATGTATGCATGCATATATGTATACATGTATATGTGGATATATATATGTATATATGTATACATATACACATATACATACATGTGTGTCTGTGTGAAGTTATAAGGCACAAAGGTCTACTCAAAGTTTTAGAGTTCCATGCCTACTGCAAACATCTGAGGTAATCACCTCCAGCCTTGGGTGGATGAACTAATCTTCCTTCTGGCCTTGAGATGGGCGAATGCATTATGACAGAGAGTTTGTCACAGAGCAAAGCCAGTAACTCCGCAGTCCCAAAGTAAAAGAGACGAAGGGCAAGTTGTGATGAGGTTCCATAACCCCTTTCAGTGAATTACCTCAGTGATATGAAGACTTCACACCAGGCCCCACCTCTCAGGGATTCCTCCTGTTCCCAGAATTGTTACCCTTGGAGTCTGCCTTGTATTTTGAAGGATAGAAAAGTCCAAAATATCAAACTTATGAAACAGTACTTTTAACACATTTTCTGTTTTCACAATATGTTTGTATAATAACCAAGTATAAAATTTCCAAAATAATAACTTACGGCTTACCAGATTTTGGTCAGCTGGGGTTAAATATGGTATTTCTGTTATCCTTTGACTGGCTCAGGTGTGGCCTGGCTTTAACTGATCTAAGCTGATCTTGTCTGAACAGAAATAATCTACATCAATCAATATCTATTTCCTTCTTCAGCAGTACAAAGCACAGTCTTATTACACAAGCAGAGATATGAGGGCACGTGTGGGTACAAAAATGGTTTTTATATTATTTTAATTGTGTAACGACCACAAACATGGCAGAGAAGTCATTGAGCAAGACAAGCCATTGGTGGAAATGCAGAAGAGTGTAATTTGTTTCTTTAATAGCTCAGAAAAACAATGGGGACATGTAAAGCTAATACCTGATCATAACTGTCATATATAGACACAGGGGAATGAATGAATGATGCAAGCACTGCTACTGGTCTGTAATTTCCCAAAGTAGATTTGACAACCAACATTCAGTACTGGCTAAGAGTTACTCTTACTCCAAATATTAACTGCCAGTTCCTTGCTGGCAGGTGCAGGCGAGAGGATGGAGGTCCTGGTCCCTCCAGGGTCTCTCCCGGGCTGAGCAGGATGGTGAATGTCCACGGCTCAAAAGAAACACAACTTTATGACATCAGCCTCTCACTTATATAAGTTCAGAACATAGGGAGGGGGATTTTTGGTGGGGTAAGATGACTTAGGAGGTAGGGAAGGGTGACAGAGGGTATGGAGTGACTGACAGGGCCAATGGCAAAGCTCTATATCAGCAAGGGTGGGGCAGAGGCAGGGCCAAACAGGTCTTGCTGTGTCACCCTGATACTGAAGTGACTAAGACAGGTCTCAAAACTCAAGCCAGGCTCGGGTTTGTCCTCAAGGCCCAAACCAGGGCCAAATGGGATCCAACAGTTAACCAGTGTCTTTTGCTTATTTTGCCATTTAAAATGACTGTTTGTGGGTTGGAGGTTGTGGCTCTGTGGAAGAGTGCATGCTATGATGTATTGAGATTCTGAGTGTGAGCTCAGTACCACACACAATGCTCCCTGTTCATCCTTTCTTCTTCTTTTTGGAATATGCAACATTTAAGACTGGAATTTCTTTAAAATTCCATTTTATTTACATTTAACTGAATTACTGTGTGACTAGGAACATTTTTTTCTATACTGTCAATTTATATTCTTTTTATTAATTTAATTTGATTTGTAATTCATTTTTTTACACTTCATATTCCATTTCCTGCCCCTCCTCCCTCTACCCTCCAACTGCTCCACATCGCACACCTCCTCCCCATCACACCCCATCTCCACATGGATGCTACCACCTTCCACCCCATTTGACCTCTAAACTCCCTGGGGCCTCCAGTCTCTTGAGGGTTAGGTGCANCATCTCTGAATGAACACAGACCCAGAAGTCCTCTACTGTATGTGTGTTGGGAGCCTCATATCAGCTGGTGTATGCTGTCTGTTTGGTGGTCCAGTGTTTGAGAGATCTTGGGGGACCAGACTAATTGAGACTGCTACAGGCTCACCCTTCTCCCCAGTCTTTTCCTAATTCAACAACAGGGTTCAGCTGCTTTTGTTCATTGGTTGTGTGCAACTATCTGCCTCTGACTCCTTCAGCTGCTTCTTGGGTCTTCCAGAGTTGGGTCATGCTAGGTCCAGTTTTGTGAATGCTCCATAGCCTCAGTAATAGACCCAGCTATACCCAAAAGATGCCTCACCATGCCACAAGGGTACGTTGTTCCACTATGTTCATAGTGGCCTTATTTGTGATAGCCAGAAGCTGGAAACAACCTAGATGTCCCACAAGAGAAGAATGGATACAGAAAATGTGGTTCATTTACACAATGGAATACTACTCAGCTATTAAGAATGAGGACATCCTGAGTTTTGCAGGTAAATGGATGGAACTAGAAAATATCATCCTGAGTGAGGTAACTCAGACCCAAAAGGACATGCATGGTATGTACTCACTAATAAGTGGATATTAGCCAAAAAAAAAAAAAAAAATCCAAAGCAAAACAAAAAACAAACAAACAAACAAAAAACCCCAAAGCAACAACAACAAAAACAAAACCATACAGGATACATAAGATACAGCCCACAGAATTCAAAAGGCTCAACAAGCTGAAGTGCCCAAGTGAGGATCCCTCAGTCCCACTTGGGAGAGAGAAGAAAGCAATCATAAGTGGGGAGGGAGGGAGGGTATGGGAGGGAAAATGGATTGGGAGGGGGGAACCTGATCTGGTATTGGGTGAGGGAAAAGGACTGAAGCCCTGAGGGCCAGCAGAAAGAATGTAAACATGCAACCTCAGGAAATAGGAGGTTGGGGACCCCCCCCCCCAGAGTGTACCAAGACCTGGGAGGTGAGAGACTCCCAGGACTCACAGGGAGGGACCTTTGATGAAATGCCCTACAGTAGGGAGAGGGAACTTGTAGAGCCCACCTCCAACAGGAAGACAGGACATCAAGTGAGGGATGGGGTTGCCATCCCACAGTTACACCTCTGACCCATAATTGTTTCTGTCTGAAAGAATTACAAGGATAGAAATGGAGAGGAGCCTGAGGAAAAAAAGGTCCAGTGACAGGCCCAAAGTGGGATACAGCTCAAAGGGAGGTTCCAAGGCCTGACACTAAATATATTCTCATATGAAATCCTTTATAAAAGATGCGTTTGATTTTTATTTTGACTTTGAAGGATATTACTCAGGCTTTTGACCAAATTGTGTGTTTTTATTTTATTTGTAGAGATATGGAGGATAGATAGATACTCACACACATGTGTAAATATATAGTTCTCTCCTTTTTTCTCTCCATCTCTCTTCTTGTTGACACTTTATTATTTTAATAGCATCTTTGATGACAAATTTTGTAAAAAGCCACCCATCATTGTGTTAGGAAGTGTCACTCACTGTATTGATGTTCTGTTCATACTGCAGAGTGTACTCCCAGAGAAATAGAAATATTTTATTTTCAGAAACTTTATGGTTTAGCACTAGGAATGAACTAGAACATGAGAAAGAAGCATCAAACTACGAATAAATTTGAGCAACATTTAGAAACCTCATTTTTTTTGAAACAGAAGAGCATGAACTATTTTTGTGTTATTAGACCTAGTTTTAACCTGAGAACTATCAATTCCTTTTCAACATTATACATATATTCTCTTAAGTTTCATCATTTACAGACATCTTGTGATTTTAATGTTCTTGCTTTTGTTTCTGTTCCACTTTCATTTTAGATACATCTAGATGTCTTATCTTAAGATGAAAAAATTATGCTTCCATCATGCAAAAGCCTTTCTTTATTCCACAATAATCTCTTCGAATTTTACAAATTCAAGTTAAATTTGCAACGTAATATAACTGGCTTAGAGGGTCATCTTGCACATTGTGAAACTATGTGCTACTCTTTCCTGGGGCTCTACAACATCAGCACTGCTTGCATTCCCCAAAGGATCTTCCCCTTGCTATTATTTTCCCTTGAACTCTCACGAGTCTAAGAGTTACAGAATGTTATATATGCATTTTGCTTCAGCAAAATGACTGAAGTTCCACATTTAATCAGTTAGGATTAGCAGAAGGGTCTTGGTAGAAAGGGCAGAGTAAAAAAGAAAATGCAGAAAGCTAACAATTTGTATAGATTACACAGTTGTAGTTTAGGCTGCGAAATTGTGAGCTTCCCTGAAGAACCCAAAAGAGAGAGCCAATGGTTAAATTTCGCTTGGGAAACGGGGAAGAGAGCAAGGAAGAGTGCATGGCTCATGGTTCATGACAGCCAAGAGACTTGCCATCTGCTTCATCCACAACAGGCTGCGTTTGGCCCATCATTTGTCTTTCAGAAGTTCTTTTATCCCTTAAGAGAAAAATGGGACATGGGAGTGGCCATCAGTGGTTTCCTGGTCTTTGTGCCGTCCTGCAAATCTGGCCAAATACAGAGAAGCATTCTTACAAAAGACCTGGATCTTCAGAGAGGAACTTGTAGACAGGGATCCTCTTACTACTTAAACCCAAGATATGCAGGATGCCTGCAACGGTATTTAATTCCTTTACTACCAATGTCACCTTTGCAACTATTACAATATTGTTAGTGACTTATGCTTGTTACTATTTATAGACAATTACAATTTTTCAATGTTTGAGTCAGATAGTTTAATATCACTTTGTGTGTGTGTGAGTGCGCGCGCACAAACACACACACACACACACACACACACACATGCACATGTGCAGGTGTACACATACATGTACATGTGTGCATCAATAACGGTGGATAAGAAATTATTCCAGCCGGGTGCGGTGGCGTTCGCCTTTAATCCCAGCACTTGGGAGGCAGAGGCAGGCAGATTTCTTA
>NC_034590.1:163372645-163380923 GCF_900095145.1 Mus pahari | reverse complement strand
TGTGTGTGTGTGTGTGAGTGTGTGTGTGTATGTATAACAGCAATTAATGAAAAACTAAGACATTAATTTGAAAGAGAGCAAAGCTGTATAGGTGTATATGGAAAGGTTTGGGGTAGGAAAGAAAATGGGTAAATGACATTATTATATTATAATCTAAAAAATAATTTTACTAAACTGTTTTTAGTATTTCATACATGAGTGCCATATTTATATTAGTTGATCTATCCTTCCATAATACACATTATTAAAAATATTTTGACTTTTGGTCAAATTTTTGCTAAATCAAACTACCTAGTGTTGTAAGATAGCCCAAAGTTATTTCATTAATAAAAATCAATGCATTTTATAATTTTTCAAATGCCTTTGCAGATAAAGTGGGATTGGCTTAGGAATTTGGTTTAGTCCTGAAAGCAATAGGCTTCTATTGTCCCTATCTGTCTCCTAGTTTTTCCTTATTAAAAAACAAGTTTTATATTTTTCAGTATTGTTCTGATAGCTCTTGGATATTCTTAAGTACTTTGGACTGATCTCATCATAAATCATTTTAATTTTCTTACATTTATATAAGTTCCAACAGACTTTGGTTTTTAGATATTCTCACCACTAATTTTGGGTTTTACGCACAATAGACAGATAAAATTTGAAATAAAAAATGCTCCAAGAGGGAATACGCTTTTCTGTAATTTTTAAAAAGTCACTTATACTCTTAAAATTATTGTAAATATACAAAATTGCTAAAGCATTATAAGTGTAATAATTCTGGTTCTGTATCTATGCATAACACATAATAGATAATGTATGATAATAGATGTACATAATAGATAATAATACATAATGATGTATAATAACACATTGATTCTCTGGCTATGTAAATGCATTTCTCAAGGAAGAAAATGCATAACTTAAATTGTTATTATTATTCTAGTGATTAGTTTGGTTGAATGTAAACAATGATTCATTATAATTTACTTGTGTGAGCACTTCATCCAGAAAAAATATACTCAATAACATATTCATACCAGGTTAATATATTAATAATATATTTAACAATTTAACAAAGTGATATTAGTGAAATACATACAGTAAAAACTATATATTTGCTTGTGCTAGTGTTTTGTACATTAATATATTCATTATTCAGTTTTAATAATGGAAACTTTTATATTAGGTAAAACCATTCTCTTAATCACATTTCATATATTTATTATGAATTTCCTGATTATTCTTGGCCAAAGGAAGTACTTGTATTTGGGGATGTGTTTATTTTAAGAGTGGGAGTCATAGAATTATCTTTTCAGAAGTCAACATCGACAACATGAAAATTTGAAGTCCACTTGTCTGTACCCTTGTCTTATCACATGAGAAATTCACCTGCCTGTACCCATTGTCTTCTCACAGGGAGAATTCCCATTGAGTAGAGTTGCCGTTTGATTGTTTTTATTTTTCAATCAGGCAAACTGTTCCACAATTTAGGCTCTCTCTGTCTAGCATTTAAAGAAGCTGATGTTCTTGCATGCTAAGCAGTAAATCTACAAGAGAACTGCCTATAAAGTCTCCTGTGTGGTACTTACTGAGGTAGGCTTCTGAGAAATAGAAAATTTGACCTATATTGATTTTATGTCCTTTGAGAAATAGGTAGTGCGAACTTGATTAATGACCATTTCCCACCTCATTTATGTCCAAAATTTCTGCAATTGACATCTGAAAATCTGTGTACACTGTTCTAAGTAAATTACGTTGAGTGCCTTACCTCGTGATGTCTCTTGGGCTTCAGTGTTCTAGTATGTTTTTGTGTGCAGACACCAGTCAGTGTGAGGAAGAAGCAAAAAACAAAAAACAAACAAACAAACAAAAACTAGAAGCAACCAAAGCAAAGTAAATCAAACAAATAATGCCAAATTATAGTGTGAGTATACGTTGAACCACAGACTACATTTATTTAACCACTTT
Organism: Mus pahari; assembly: GCF_900095145.1. Lineage (NCBI taxonomy): Eukaryota > Metazoa > Chordata > Mammalia > Rodentia > Muridae > Mus > Mus pahari. The sequence goes on along the minus strand of NC_034590.1, from coordinate 163,378,973 downwards.
GTATTTTTTTGGACTACTGATTTCGTTATTGATTTTTATTCATATTTAAATGACACACAGTATCAATTATTTTAACCATACTGGTAGGAGAGTATTGGTGTGTATCATTTTTTTAAGATGCAAGTTGCATAATTTCATGGAGTTGTCTCCTAACCTTTGTGGTATTACTATCATGAAAGAATCCTACAAATTTAACTGATCACAGAATATATGACTTCCCATAATTAGCCAACATTAGATTCTTGCATGCATATTTATTTTCCCCCAAATATGCATTAAATACATGTTAGAGTAGGGATTGGAGAACATTCTGTACAATATTCTAGCTATCTGATATGATGGGTTACTTAGCTCACGCTGTTTCTATAGCAAAGGCTCCTTTTTGCCGTTGTACCCCAAATACCATCCTTGATACCTGAAAAGTAGACATGGCTCTCCTCCCGAAGAAATTTATAAAACAGTGGTTTAACTTTGGTCTGGGAATATAGTTAACTGACTGTCCTGCTTGTCAGCTTGACACGTGCTAGAGTCAGACAGAAAGAGGAGCCTCCCTTGAGAACAGTACCTTCATCAGACAGCCTGCAGGAAAATCTTTGAGGAGAGGCATTTTCTTTTTCTTTTTTTTTGGGGGGGGTATTGAATTTATTGGACACAATAAATGGGTCACCACTACTTTCAAAATAATAGTATACATGATAAACCAATAAAAGTGATGACAGAATAATGACAAAGATAAAATTATGATGTTTGAGGAAAAAAAAGATGTGATTGGGTATGACTTTAATTTAACTATAGGAATGACAAGCAAATGAAAATAAAGTTTGAAAGTTTCATGCATTCGGATGAAAGATACTGTATCCCATGGGTCTGAGTAGCATTTTTCTAGTTCATGAATAGCAAAAAAGAAGAAAATATATTCATAAAATGGAAGGTTTCCTCATTGTTTGTGTGTTTTGTGTATATGTGTTTCTACTATGCCAATTACCTGACCAGAGGAACTTAAAGAAGAGAGGGTTTATTTCGCACATAGCTCAAGGTTTAGTGCATCATGGTGGGGAAGTCCCAGTGTCAGTGACTTGAGTTACGTGTTTACATTGCAGTTTTTGTCAAGAAGCAAAAGCAAATTGCATACATGTTTTCCATTCCTTTCTCCATTTTTCGGTCCAGCCCTTCTGAGCACTGAATGGTCCTGTCCACTTTTAGATGTATCTTCTAACATCAGTCAGTACAGTCAACATAATTCCCCATAGGCAGAACCCAGGACGATTATAGATTCTGTGACGCTCAAAGCTAACAATCTCATGAGGACAAAAATGATGCTAGAGATTGTGATTGGGCTGAAGACAAGAAGAAGAGTAGTTCCTAGGGCCAGACTGAGAGTAGAGAAAGTAAAATTTAAAATAGTGCGCTCACTGAGTGAAATGAGGCACCCTGTAATCCCAGTGTTCCGGTGGCTGACACAGGGAGACTTTTCTTACCTGATAATTAATATATGGGAGATCAACCCACTAAATGAATGGCTACCTTTTGACAGGGGGTCCTAGGTGGTGTAAGAAAGCAGGATGAGGAAGCCATGGGGAACAAGCAAGTAACCAGCACTCCTGCCTGCCCTGCTTCTCTTCCTGCCTCCAGGAGCTGCTAGAGTCCCTCCCTTGAGTTCCATCACTGACAGACTATAACATGCAAATGTAAGCCAAACAATCCTTTTGCTCACCTACCTGGTTATGGCCAGTGTGTTTTAACCACAGCAACACAAATCTATGCACAGCTCTGACATCAGGTGCATTTGATCAATCTGAGGTATCCATGATTTCACTCTGGTAAAATGCAGAACCACTCGCCATCAGAGGGGGCACAGAACACAAACAGTATTTGCATCACTCACGCTGACTGGAAAAAAAAAATCGAAAGAATGTTAGGTAGGAAACAGAAAATATTACTATGAGTAAGAACAAATTTTAATTTTCAGTAAAAGCATCCCGACTGACCCAGATGCTTTTAAATTAGCAACAATTAAAAAAAATTACTTTAAAGATAACTGGAAGGCACATTGGAAATGATAGATTTCGGGGTAAAGAGATTAAGAGCTTTAGAGGATACAGTAAAACATGAGGAATCAAATTTAATTGGGATTAAATAGAACAATAGCCGTGGTGAATAGTAAATATAAAGATTAGTCAAAATATTCCATGGACTAAGGCAGTAGAGTTGAGAGTTAAAACTGTCAGCACAGCACTGAGAACTCGTGGGCCAATGTTCAATGTTCTGGCACTCATGAAATTGGGGTTCAAGGAAGAATTTGAGGGGGAAACTCAAAATGCAGATTGTTATTAATATTTATGAAGTTTCATCTAAAATATTATCTCTGGAATTTAGGAAGTTCCTTTAAACAGAGGGGAACAAATAAAAGAACAAGAATTGGGAAATGAATGTTTCAGTCAACTTTTGAATGATAACAGTGAAGAAGAGTTTTAAAAATAGAAATAAAAACTGAATAACACAGAGATCCAAGGCATGCAAACAATTCCAGATCAGCTCTGTGAGTCATACACAGAGCAAAGACATGAAAATATGACAAGACCTTTGTGGGAAGAGGGTGTCAGCAGAAGAGGGAAGAGGACAGGAGAAAGATGTAGGGTGGGGTGAGGGAGCATGGGGGGGGACTAAAAATCAGTATATATGTGCACAAAACTATCAAACACTGAAAAGAAGTTTTAAATTATTTTTATTTTATATCTATATTTCATACAGATTGTATTTTACATCTATATTTCATATAGATTATCTTTAATATAAATATGAAATAAAATTATATATACATATATACATATTTATATGCATATATACTATATCTACACCATCCCTGCTTTCATTCTCTTCTCTCTAAATCCTAGTAAGAACTTCCTCATCAGACTCTGGACTCCACCAGGTGACTCATTTATTGTACTATAAGAGGACACAGATGCCTGCTAAGAGAGAGGACTTTGTAACTGGAATGGCTCATACAGGTACACCTACCAGAAGAGATCAGTGTGACATGAATAAAAGTGGTGTTTAAGTTAAAATCATAATTTGCTATTTGAATCATAGATGAACATGCTCCCTAGAGGAAGTAGGCTAATGGGTCATGGTAACAATAAACAGGCACAGCTCAGGCAAGCCAGCTAGACATGGAGTCTCTTGCGTAGCAGCAGAAGTGATGCTTGCCTTCAATTTCACTGTCCTTTCCACAGCTGCCTTCCTAGCTGTAAGTGTCCAGGGTTATGTGGAGTGGTACTGTAAGCTTACTGCATAGATGCTGCCTGATTTAAATCCCTCCAAATGGGTGCTCAGAGAAAATACCATCTGAATTTTACATTTGGAGCCACAGTTCCTCTCCCAAGAGAAGCCTTGGATTCATGCCGCTAGATTAAAACTGTGATGATTGTGGCAATAATGTCACTTGCATAATCAAATGCAATTGAAGAGAAAATGCGCCAATTTAAGCTGGACTCGAGCTGCTGTTATGTGCACTTATGCTTACAGCCTTTAATTTTTGCCCGTATGCTATGATGGACTGACTGACTTCTGCAATTTCGCTTTATTGGCAATTCGCTGTAACCTATTGTCTGTGCCATTATATCTGAAATGAAGAAAGAACAACCTACTTCATGTAACCTGATTATAACTAACCATACTGGGCTCAAGTAATTAAAGGTGAATGATGATAATAGCATGCAAACTATTTTCACTGATGGGCTTGTGCTGCACTCCCATAACTATGAGATTCCCTTTAAACCAGAGACAGCAAAGCAAGTCTGCCCAGGGCCAGGGAAGGGCAGGAATGCAAATATGTACATTTGTAAACTTGCTTAACTCTGGCTGAATCCGTTGATTGCAAAGCACATACTTCAATTCTGGTTGCTCTATAAAATTTGATAAAATTTTCCAAAAAATTCTGTGCAGTAAAAGGACAATTAGCTTAGAGACTGAAATGCCCATGGCTTGAATCACTTTGGCCTGCAAGGAAGTCACTTTTATCTCCAGTGGGGGCTTACTTCGCATCGTCTGGAGTTGGAGAGCTCAGCTCAGGTGGCTGATATTTGTAGGAATCAGAGGTCATATGGAGACAGTCACCAGTTTGGGGACCGCATTGCCCTCCTTTCAACCGTAGTTTTTATGAATGCATAGCTATATTCTTCATGAGTGAATGAGGGATAACGTTTGTTTCTGTGATACACCCATAAATGTGAGCTCATTACACCATAGACTTCATATCTGACTTAGAAAAGTTGAGATAGAACCTTTTAACATTCATTTCTAATCAAGACCTGTTAGACTTGACATTTCCAAACAAGTGCCCTGAAATAACTAATTTTCATTTTAAACAGTGAGGAAATTCTTGAGGCTATTTGCTTAACAGTACTGAAAACGAAGATGTTTACTGATGTAAACACAATTTATTCAACATTCTGAAATGTTCTTCATCGAGAAACCCAAAGATACTGGTTTCTCATAGGATATGTTCCTTGACGGAAATTCCTGTTCTTCTGAATAAAAGAAAGAAGGGCTCTATATATTCCACACTGTGTGTTCTGGAGATAAATCCCAATGCTGAAAGTTACTGCACATTTCCTTAACTAGGTATCCAGATATGACTAGAATGAACCAGAGGCAAGTGGTTCTTTATCTACTAGTAGCGATGAATTAATAATCAAGGATTACACAGCAGCTATTTTATTTCTCCAGAAGAATTAATTCTGAGGTCTACTGTCAAAACAGGTAAAAATCAAAACAACATTGATTTCTTAAGCACATTTATTTTTAAATTAAGTTTTATTGAGAGTACTTTTTCAGCTTAGTGAGTTGTGGGGTAATGTTTTCATCCTTTTACTCTCTGTATATTGGCCAAATCAGAATACAGGCACTTGCCAATTATGTAGATATTTGCTTGTAATGAGAATATTAAAATCCTTTTGTAAGTGTTTCTGCACTCCATGGTAATATTGTGAACTGTAGTCACCATCTGTGAAACAAAACATCTCAACTTAGAACACAGCCAGCTGCAACTCTGTGGGCCTTAACAACCATGCCTTATCTCTTCCATTTTAACACCCTGGAGGCCACAGTGATAAGCATTAAGCTCACTGCATGCACACACTCCTTCTTTTAGGTTCTCTATGTGATTGAAATCATATAATATTTCCCTGCTATACTTGGTTTGTTTCCCTTGACATGGTGATCTCCAGTTATATCTGCATTGCTGTAAATGGCAAGAATCCATCCTCTTTTAAGAACAGAATTCTCACACATAGACCACTGTTTACCTGGCACCAGGCCACAGTATAAGCACCGTGAATAAAGTTTTCTTAGAGACACTATGAGATAAATATTAATATTCTAGTTACGTAGCTAAAATTGAACCTTATACACACAATTCAGGACATTGATTGCCAGATATAATAATGGTGATAAGAGTGTGAACACACAAATCATAGAGTCTACAAATTACAGAGTGCCTATCACCTGCTTTTATATAGCCTGGAACTCTTTTGAAATGACTTTAAGAAAATCAAATGTTTAATGACCATGAAATTAACTTTAAATCTCCAAATTAGCATCTATAAGAGAATTGTTCATAACAAAGCTCTGTGCCTGTTTTCCTGCTACAATGGAACAGATGGATATTTACATTAAAGTCTACCTGCGGTGATCTCATGACGGAGCACGGGTTTTTCCTGCATGAGACTTTCTACATATACAGTTCCACTGCAACAATATTTTATGTGCAGCATATTTTAATTCTCTCTGTATTGCTATATATCAAATAGTTTTTTGTGTTTATAGAAGTACCTTTGCCTAATGTCAAAACCAAAAGGAAAATAAAGGATGTACTTATGACATTATGTGTTAATAACACAGTAGATTGTGGACTATTTTATTGAATTGAGTACCAAGGTCTTTAGTATATCATTATATTATAGCTATCCTAAGGTATATATAGTACATTAGTATTAATAAACTAAATCTTCATCGCAGTGTCCCCAGAACAGAAAGCAGTGATTTAAAAAATTACAAAATAAAACCTGAAGCCTTGGCAGTAGAATATTGTCACAAAATAAAAACGGGAGTGTAGCTAAAGTGTCTTCATGGCTCATTTGTTAGCCACACTCCCACCCCCTGCAAAAAAAAAAAAAAAAAAAAAAAAAAAAAGCAAAGCACCAATGTTTAGTTTATTAAAATATGAGTAATTATAACACTCTTAGAATTGTTTTTAGAGATAATAAGTAATTGCTTAAAGTTACTTATGTATTTGTGAAAAACTTTAATGGAACATTTATAGATATTA
>NC_034590.1:163368123-163372614 GCF_900095145.1 Mus pahari | reverse complement strand
TTCATGGCTCATTTGTTAGCCACACTCCCACCCCTCCCACCCCAAAAAAAAAAAAAAAAAAAAAAAAAAAAAAACAACTCTTCACCAATGTTTAGTTTATTAAAATATGAGTAATTGTAACACTCTTAGAATTGTTTTTAGAGATAATAAGTAATTGCTTAAAGTTACTTATGTATTTGTGAAAAACTTTAATGGAACATTTATAGATATTAAAATCAAAACCAACAATTAAAATTAAGATAAATGATTTTGTTTCTTTACCTTGAATCATTTTATTTAGTTAGTTAGTTTTGAGTCAGTGCCTCATACATCTCAGGTTGGTCTCAAACCTCTTGCCTCTATCCCTTGTGTCCCCACATCCTGTCTTGTCCTACAGAGGCAGACAGCAGGGTTCTGATGGCTGTGAGTATGGTGTGATAACCTCTGGAGACTGCTGTAGACAGAGGAGTCCATAGGGTTTATAAGGGCTTTTTTAGGTGTAGGGTTGAAAAGACATGATTGGCCATAGAATCAAGTGAGTGGGAATGGCTGATTGGATATAGTACAGCACCTAATTATCATGTGGGCAGGAAGCCAGAGTGGGTTGTGTGTGCTGAGTTATACAACCTTGCAGAGAGCTCTGTACAACGTCACTTTTCAGACAAGGACAGCTACCTGTGTTCAGGGACATTCTCCAGACAAAGTCATTCTCCAGACAGAGGCAGAGATACGGAAGGTCCTCTGAAGAAGGCTCAGAAAGCCTTCTGGTCATAGGGGACTCTTACCTTAATAGCAAGGTTCCCTGATACTCGTGAGTACTGAAACTACAGGTTTGTGTCATCCCCCAGTCTACATGATGCAGAGGATAAAACCCAAGGCATTGTGCATGCTAGGCAAGTGCTTTAGCAATCACCCTATCACCCCATCAACCTGCACCTTCCTTGGCTACTGAAAAAAAAATAACCTTTGACCTTTTGAAGAGTCATTACTCTGTTTAAAGTGGCTGAAAAACTAGCCTCAGTATATTGCCTGTACAGAAACTTATGCATAGAGACAGCACTTAAGAAACATACATTCTCTGAAACCCGAGTTGGTGTCTGGTAAAATGTGTTGTAACTGACTTTGGTAAAAGTAAGGGTACATGTATGTGTAGATTTACAAAATTATGGAAATGTTGGTTGTAGTTTTAATCAAAAAGTAAGTCTTAATACTTTCGTTTATATTGTTTACTAATATGCATTATACAGCAAATGACCGGATCTTCAAAATGATGAACTTCTACTGTCCTTATATATCATTCTATTATATAGCATGGTATGGCTTAACTGCTCACGTTTTGTCAGGATTTTTCAGTGCAGAGCCAGGATTCTGATTGTTCTCTGTATAAAGACTATCTTTTATTTTGATCCCATTGTATCACTTATGGCACATTAAGGTAAGAAAACAAATTACAATTTTCATAATTAAAAATTAAGTTCTATCTATTCCATGTATATTTTTTCTTTTTTATTGGTAATTTTATTTATTTACATTTCAAATGTTATCCCCCCTTCCTGGTTTCCCCTCCACAAGCCCCCATTCTCATCCCCCTCCCCCTGCCTCTATGAGAGTGTTACCCCACCTGCCCACCAATTCCTGCCTCAACACCCTAGCATTCCCCCATCCTGGGTCATCGAGCCTCCACAGACCAAGAGTTTCCCCTCCCAGCAATGCCCACTAAGGCAGTCCTCTGCTACATATCCAGCAGGAGCCATGGGTCCCTCCAAGTGTATTCTTTGGTTGGTGGTTTAGTCCCTGGGAGATTTGGGGCATCTGGTTGGTTGATATTGTTGTTCTTCCTATGGGGTTGTAAACCTCTTAAACTCCTACAGGTTTTGCCCTAACTTCTCCATGCTCAGTCTGATGTCTGGATGATCCACATCTGTATTGGTCAGGCTATGACAGAGCCTCTCAGGAGACAGCTGTAGCAGGCTCCTATCAGTAATTACTTCTTGGCAACAAGAATAGTGTCTGGGTTTGGTGTCTGCAGGTGGGATGAATCTCTAGGTGGGGCAGTCTCCTATTAAAAACAATGGCTTCAAGAAATTCTCAGGCAAATTGATGGAACTTGAAAATAGCATTCTGAGTGAGGTAATACAGTCAAAAAACAACACACAAGGTACATACTCACTGATAAGTGTATATTAGCCAAAAAGAAACTTGGAGTACCTACGATACAAATCATAGACCGTATGAAACCCAAGAAAAAAGATCACACCAAAGTGTAGATGCTACAGTCCTACCCAGAAGGGGGGAGAAAATAATCTCCAGGAAGTAGAGAGAAACTCAGGGACAAAGAGTGGAGCAGAGACTGAAGGAAAGACTGTCATTAAGCAACATTATTAAACATTGACAGACCTTAGAAATTTTGTCCTTGATAGTGTAACTTAGCTAAATCAAACCAACCAAAAATATAAGGGCAAACATTCATAAGTGAAAATTAAATAGGTATAATTTTTGGAATGTTAAAAATAAGACAAATCCCTTCTGGTGGTTCCAGCATCTGGTTACCTAGGGCGCAGAGTGGGCAGACACCACCACGGTCCCTAGAGGACTGCCCACACGATCTTAGGATCACTGGTGAGTGGAACACAACTTCTGCTCCAATCCAATTGAGCACAGGACCTGAGACAGCCCTAGGACAGCAGAAAACCGGCCTGACCATGGGCACAAGCCCCTTCCGGTCTGCACCAGCACCAGGTCACCTAGGGCACGGATTCGGTGGACACCCCCATGGTCCCTAGAGAACTGCCCATGCGATCTTAGGATCACTGGTGAGTGGAAAACAACAGCTGCTCCAATCCAATAGTGACAGGCCTGTGACAGCAGGAACAAGGACACCAGAGCCTTTCCTGACTAGAGGCTCAGGAATCACTTCTGGTTTACCTTGGTTTCAAACAGAGCAGACAACTCCACGGTCCTCAAAGGAGACACCACTTCCACGCACTGTAAAATGCCCAGGATCTTAGGACAACAGAACCCCAGGATAGCAGGAGCTGGGTCACACTAGTATTTGAGTGTCTCAGAGGAGCTTGACTGCCAAGAACTCAGACACACCCAGAATCTCAGGTTCACAGGAGCCCACAATCAAAGAATCACAGAGAAATCTGGACACTGAGAAGTCCAGAATGAACTGGGATTATAGGAAGGACAGGCTCCAATCAGATATAATGAGGGCAGCAAGCACTAGAGATAATCAGATGGCAGGAGGCAGGCGTAAGAACAGAAGCAACAGAAACCAAGGTTACTTGGCATCATCAGAACCAAACTCTCCCACCATAGCAAGTCCTGGATACACAATCACACCAGAAAAGCCGGACATGGATCTAAAGTCACTTCACATGATGATGATGATGGAAGACTTTAAGAAGGAAATACTGGAAATCACAGGTAAACAGAAGACTTTAAAGTGGAAACACAAAAATCCCTTAAAGAGTTATAGGAAAATGCTACCAAATGCTACCAAAAGAAGATGGAATTGAAAAAAACCATCCTGGATCTAAAAATGGAAGTAGAAACAATAAAGAAAACCCAAAGGGAGACAACTCTGGAGATAGAAAACCTAGGAAAGAAATCAGGAACCATCGATGTGAGCATCAGCAACAGAATGCAAGAGATGGAAGAGAGAATCTCAGGTGCAGAAGATTCCATAGGGAACATAGACACAACAATCAAAGAAAATGCAGAATGCAAAATGATCCTAACTCAAAACATCCAGGAAATTCAGGACACAATGAGAAGACCAAACCTAAAGATAATAGGAGTAGATGAGAATGAAGATTATTAACTTAAAGGGCCAGCAAATATCTTTTAAAAATTATAGAAGAAAACTTCCCATACCTAAAGAAAGAGTTGCCCATGAACATTCAAGAAGCCTACAGAATCCCAAGTAGATTGGACCGAAAAGAAATTCCTCCCGACACATAAAAATCAGAACAAAAAAATGCACTAAGTAAAGACAGAATATTAAAAGCAGTAAGGGAAAGAGGTAAAGTAACATACAAAGGCAGGCCTATTAGAATTACTCCAGACTTCTCACCAGAGACTATGAAAGCCAGAAGATCCTGGACAGATGTTATATAGACACTAGGAGAACACAAATGCTGGCCCAGGCTACTATACCCACTAAGCTCTCAATTACCATAGATGGAGAAACCAAAGTGTCTCATGACAAAACCAAATTCACACAATATCTTTCAATGCATCCAGCCCTTCAAAGGATAATAACAGAAAAACACCAATACAAGTACTGAAACCACACCCTAGAAAAACACACTTTTCCTTAATATCTCATAATATCAATGGACGCAATTCCCCAATAAAAAGGCATAGACTAACAGATTGGCTCCACAAACAAGATCCAACATTTTGCTGCTTACAGGAAACTCATCTTGGGGAAAAAGTCAGATACTACCTCAGAGCAAAAGGCTGGAAAACAATTTTTCAAGCAAACGGTCTGAAGAAACAAGCTGG
>NC_034590.1:163339236-163368112 GCF_900095145.1 Mus pahari | reverse complement strand
TGAAGTAAATACGTAATAAAAATTGAAAAAAATAAATCCAGCCAGGCATGGTGGTGCACGCCTTTAATCCCAGCATTCAGGAGGCAGAGGCAGGCAGATTTCTGAGTTTGAGGCCAGCCTGGTCTATAAAGTGAGTTCCAGGACAGCCAGGGCTATACAGAGAAACCCTGTCTCGAAAAACAAGAAACAAAACAAAAGAAAAGAAAAAAACAAAACAAAAAATAACAACAACAACAACAAAATCCTATTGCCTGAAGCATAAAAAAGAGTATACAGCTCTCATGCTGACAATGTTAATAATATTTCAACATCTACTTAACCATGCCACTGTAAGCTTTTGCCTATCCTTAAATTGGGAGTTTTTAGCCTGCTGTATGCTAAAATGCAAATACAGAGAAGAATAGACTCCTGCCATGTCTTCAGATGATAAATGCACACAATTAAAATCAAGTTCTTCACAGGTTATTGCAATCTTTTGTGATAGCTAGCTGTGATCTAAAACATTTTCAAAGAGAAAATTCACAAAACCACAAAGTAATGTACCATGAGGATGATAGCAGGAACACTGATGCTGATCTGCTGTTAATACAAAATTAAAATGACTAGGATTTTCTTATGACCGTCTTAGACTATAGGGGGAAAGTAGGAAGGAGAAAAACATAGAACGCAACTAAGTCAAATAATTGAATGGAGAACATTTGCCAACATGGAAAATGGTAGAGTTGACTACATTGAGTCTATGGAGAAAGGGTTGATTATACATATTTAGTAGCTTTGCAATCCAAAATAATTACTTACACTGAATGGAATAGTATTCTGGTACCTGCTACATGAATAAATCTTGGAGATTTAGTGCTTTAGTGTGATAAAGGTTCTTAGCGTTATTTTCATGGAGACAGAAGACAGAATGGAAGTTATCAGGGGCATTGGCAGTTTGAGAGTCTTGGGAACTGTATACACGGGATGTTCAGAGGTAAAAGGAAGCTTAAATATAACAGGAGGGAACAATTTTTATGCTAAGGCTTTTTGAAAAAAATAAACAAGGAGTTGACCAGGTCTACGCAGTAGAATTATACCTCACTTTGGTCAACTTGGAAAATGCACCAATGAAGGACTGTGGGAGGTGCCTTACTCTTGCCCTTCTTCTCATGAATAAAGCAACACAATCAGAGGTGCTGGGAAGGCTGAAGAGAAAACATGCTGAGGAAGGTAGTGGTGTGCGTGCTTTACTGAACAGTAAATATATAGTGAATGCTAATTGGTAAACACCTTATGTGCTTTAGAAGTAAATATAATATTTTCTCCTTTAAGATGTCATAATCCAGGAAAAGAAAGATACATGGGTCTTACTACTGCTTCCAAGGATGACAAATACTTTAAGGAATTCTTACCAATAAACTGAAAGCAAGTATATTTTTGTTATTATATAAATTCTTCGTCCAAATTTTAAGTTTTCATTCTTGATGCAGCCCCAACTTTTCAATTTTTCTGTAGCTCATTTGTATATGGTGCTCACTTTAGGACAGGTCTGCCCTTAGGCATAGAATATCTGGGTTTTGGGATTAATTCCCACACAAATATGTTGGACTCCATTTGCTAACAGGTTTTGTCTGTTTCCATTGCCATGTTTATTCAGCCTATGTCATTTAAGGGAAGAGGTAAAATCTGAGTAGGGAAAACATAATTGTGAATATGTACTTGAGGAACCATTGTCAGGGTACTAAGGATGCTAGATATTCCGTTAGGGGTTGCATTCATGATTAAAGACATCCATGGAGCTGTCTTAATCAATAAGCAATAACCAGTAATCAATCGATCAATCAATCAGTATGTAAATCAAAACTTTAGCCCATTAACACTCAGCTCAGTGAAAAAGGTAAATTTTAGTAAGAAATACTGATTCACAAAAATCCATTGTTAGTTTCTCTATTCAAAAGGAATCGAAAGATATTTCTAAAGATTCATGAATGTATGATTTTTCTCTGTATTGGCTCATAGTATTTTAAAGAAATATGAATTATTACTGACTTCTTTTTTTGTCTGAGATGAGCTTTCTAGTCTGAGATACTCAAGTGAAGAATCAGGATTGACACAAAGGGCTTAGCTGGTAGAGGTGCTTGTGAGGGAAGCTTGCTCACCTGAGCTTAAGCCTTGATCCCACAAGATTGCAGTGAAGAATCTGCCTCTGAGAAAAACACTCTGACTTCTACAGATGCACATCAGAACACACACACACACACACACACACACACACACACACACGCGCACACACACATACACACACTCACACATATGCACAAACATGCACACACGTGCACACATTAATACAATAATCAAATAAGTAAAAATGAAAAAGCATGACTTTAAAATAAATTTGGTATTTAGTTTCAACAAAAGTGATGAAGGTCTGAAGACTTTTAGACTAGGGGATGCCCTTTGTGGAGCCACCACACAGCTGCACGATGGGCTTCCTTTCTGTCCTTGGAATCATAATCACCAAGAAGACATGGAAATCAATGATGACGATTCTTAGTAGGAAAGAAAAGTAGTTACTACACTTGGAGCTGTTCTTCAAGGTAGTGGGGGAGACAAATACCACAACAGTCCTTTGTAAAGGGAAAACAAATAAAAACAACAACCTTTACATATCCTTAAAAATCTCACCTGTTCGTTCTGCTTGCCAATGACTCCTTTTATCTTTATCTCATTATGAGATTTGCAAGTTCAAAAATTAATTCTCACTATTGCATTTAGCATGTGTCCATGATGGTTCAAACTCTATTACACACATACATACACACATATGTGCAAGTATATAAATATATATATATATGTATATATATATATATATATATACATATATCTGTATGTATATGTATATGTACATACACATAACATATGTATGCACACATAAACATATATACGTGTATGTGAGTACATGTGTGCATGGCTTTGGTGTCTGCAGATGGGATGGATGCTTAGGTGGGGCAGTCTCTAGATGCCCTTTTCTCCAGTCTCTGCCCCACTCTTTGTACCTGCATTTCTTTTTGACTTGAGGAATTCTGGATTAATATTTTTTGAGGTGGGTGGGTGGCCACATCCCTCAACCGGGGCCATGCCTATCCACTGGATGTGATCTCTACAGGTTCTATCTCCCCTTTGTTGGCCATTTTTGGGTCCTCCCTGTTGGGTTCTGGGAACATTTTGGGTCCCTGGCATCTGGGTCTTTCTAGTGGCTATCCCAGTTCCCCATCCGCTACTGCTACACACCTCCTTTCAAATTCCTGACCCTCTGTACTTCTCCTGCATCTCTTCCAGTATCTGAACTGGTTCCCCTTCCCCCCTCCTCTCTGCCTTGCAGATCCTTCTCTTCCTCTACTTCCTGTGATTATTCTCTTCCCCCTTCTGAGTAGGACTGCAGCATCCACACTTTGGTGTGATCTTCTTTCTTTGTGGGTTTCATACGGTCTGTGAGTTGTATTGTGGGTATTCTGAGCTTCTTTCTGGCTAATATCCACTTGTCAGTGAGTGCACACCATGTGTATTCTTTTGTGACTGTGTTACCCACTCAGGAATTTTTCTAGTTCCATCTATTTGCTTGTGAATTTCATGAACTCGTTGTTTTTAATCAGCCCAATTTTAATAAGGTAATCTCCTGTTTTCTTAATACCACAAGTCTGCAAAATTGCTTTTTTTTTTTACATTTTGTTATTTAAAATTAGTATACAAAGTATTAAGAACCATAAAGGTATTTTCTCACAGAATGCATGTAAGTAAATTCTCCTCTCACTGCTCCTTTCCCACCTTCCCCTCCAGTCACAGAATGCTTTCATGTCACACATGTTCTACCACATTCTCCTCCAACTCCTTCCTTGGCACACCCCTTAAAACTCTTCTTTCCAGTGTTTTAGGCTCTGGCCATGATCACAGACATTTACGTAAACCTGGTTGTCATATGGGAGAGACCATGAATTGAATTTTTCTGAGCTTGGGACACCTTGATTAAAGTAATGCTTTTCTACTTAGGTCATTTTCCTAAAATTTTCAGAATTTAACTTTTCTTTTACATTGGAGTGAAATTTTATTATGTATATACTGCACATTTTCTTTATCGATCCATCCTATGATGGATATCTGAGGTCGTTCCACTTCCTAGCTACTGTGAATACTGCTTCAGTGCTTCTGAATGTTAGTGTATCTGTATACAGAGTCTGGAGTTCTTTGTGCCAAGGACAGAATACTAGATCTTAAAATAGTTCTGTTTCTGATTTCACCAGGAGCTCCATACACATTTCCAAAAAAAAAAAGACTTACCACTCTATGCAAAATATTGATAAAGCTTTTCTTTTCTTCTGAAGCCATTTTATGCAGTCAGTTTTTAATGAAAACCTGAAGAGGTAGTGCATAGACCATTACCATTAGAATCTCCTATTTCACTAATCCTGTTCTCCATTAAATTCTTTCTAAGTTAAGTGAAGAAGTTAGTGACAGTGATGGGCAAGGATATTTTCTGCCTTGTCAATTCAAATAAATCAAGACTTAGTCAATGACAAGCTCTTTTGTCTGCAAGGATTAACATCTAGTGATGTGTAAAACAGGACCAGTGTATACATAATTGCAAATAATGATAATAGTATTTTTAAGAGTATTCTTAAGAAAGCTGAAATTTCTTTGGCATAATTCAAGCATACTTTTGTACTTTCCTATCATTACAATTGGTATTGTCTGAATTGTATGGCATGATCTCTTAGTCTTTATCAACCAAGTATTTTGTAAATTTTTATATATAAAAATCTTCATTCTTATTACTCAACCTATTGTATGCTTGAGGGTAAGATGTAGGGAAAATTACTTACCACCCATCAAGATAACATAATAGAAGAAAAGGAGCATGAGATTACCTGTTGCCCACACTGCAGGCTTACAAAATAAATGGTCACATATTTATTTCTTCATTGTTCTTTCACCACAAAGAAAAGTTGAAACATATTTTTCTTCCCTCAAATAATTTCCATAAATGAACTTATATAAAAGTAATTTAAAAAGAATGAGTGTGGATTTGGGTAAAAGGGGAAGTGGGGAAGGATCTGAGAGCACTTGAGGGGGGAACTTGTAACCCGAATATTTTATATGAATAATATTTTCAACTTTTACAAAGGTAATTAAACTGTCTTCAATGCTTCATATTAGGGTCTGGAAATAATATGTGGCTTGTAGTTCTTACCTGGTAGTAATAAAACATAAAGTTATTATTCAAAAGTCATTATATGAAATAAATGTCAAGAAAAGTAAATTTCCAATCGATGAAGAAAAAAGTAAGATTTGTTGCTCTTGTATGAATTGAATATGTCTCCAGAATCAAGATGTTAGCTTGCTTCTCTCTCTCTCTCTCTCTCTCTCTCTCTCTCTCTCTCTCTCTCTCTCTCTGTCTGTCTGTCTTTCCTCTGCTGAGGTTTTAGTGAGTTAGAGGAAATTTTAAGGGTTAAAGTCCAGTAGAAGGTAGCTAGGTTTAGGGTTTGACTCTCAGAAAAGAGAGTCTGTCTTGTGGAATTGCATACTGGTCCCTGCAGGGCAGAGCTGAAACAGGTGAGCTTTATTTTTTATTTTTCAGCATGTGATGACCTCTCTTACTCATTGCTACCATGATACTGCCCTGACACCATGTATCTAGTCAATCCTCAGAAAGGCTTAGAGAATGCTTATTTTGTATCCTTCAACCTCTAACAATTGTGAGCCAAATGAGCCTCTATGATTTATACATTAAATAACATTAGTATTTAAAAATACTAGCATGTTCTCATAACTTGATCTAATAACCAATTTCCTCAGTTCTGTTGAATTAATATAATACATGCCGAAGGTCTTGTAGTAGAAAAGGGATTATATGGGAGTAAAGGAGGCAGGAATATAATGTATAGATAGCAATACACAGTTGTTATGGCTTTTCAGTTTGGAATTTTATGGTGTTGAGAGATGGTGGTTGTGATTTTGATGGTGAAAGCACAAAATATTTACTACGTATTTTCTAATGCAAAATTGGCAGACTCAGGGTTACATAGCCATACACACTGCCTCGCTTATAATATCAGTGGTTTTTCCACGTATTACTTACTGATTTTACATTTACTTAGGTAGTCTCTTATAATTTAATGAGCTGATAGGTTAAAATGAGGCATGGAAGGGAAGAGAAAGTGGAGGGAGTAAATATAGGGATGTATAGCTAAAACCTAATACAGTAGAAGCTTTATGAAATATAGACATATGTGAACACGATCTAAATGGAATTACCAAATGATAGTGTGGAAACAGAGTCCCAAATAGACATTCTTCATCAACAAATGAAGCCTCTGTTTTCAGGAATAGGTTACATTTAATTGAGTTGTTGGTCAAATGGATCCAGTGGGAATCCCAAACAAAACTGATTATTCCCAATGCTATTGGTTGAGCTCTATGAACTGGTAGTATGGACCTGTTGCTTAAGATCACCCCTGTATAACTCATTGAACATGCAGAAGTTAAGCTGGTGCCTGCTTTGAGCGTTCACCTCTCCTGTTTATGTACTGGAAGGTTCTCTGCATGGTACTAAAGGAGAAAGGTAAACACCCAGCCACCTATAAAACCTTGTATCTACCATGATAACTTGCCTGCATGATGTGCTAGAACAATAGTGGAACAAAGCTGTGGGACTAACTAACCAGTATCTGACTGGACACAAGGCCTACTCTACGAAATGTCATCCATCATCTGCATGGTTCAAACGGTCACTGAGATTATCTAAGATCATCTAAATCAGAGACCAAAGGGAAAAACGAAATACCACCATGCTGCTAAAAGAACACAGCAATAGGATGACTCCAAATAACATTGTGCAATACTCATAGATCACTGCCACGCTCAGCCATCATCAGAGAAGCTTCCTCCGGAAGTAGGTAAGTATAAATGCAGAGACCCACAGCTAGACATTGAACATAGAGTGAAAATCCTTAGAATAGTTCATCTTAAATGGGCCATTTCCATCAGATGCCTCCCCTTAGGGCTCAGAGAGCTCTGAGTTAGAGGAAGTGGGAAAGGTTGTAAGAGCCAGAAGGGATGAGGCAGCTCAAGGAAACAAGGCCCTCTAACATAGCAGGGCTGACACAGTATGAACTAACCAGTACCCCCAGAGCTCATGTTTCTTTTGTTTTATTCCAATGTGTTTGGTTTTGTCTCATCTCATTTTAACTCATGTTATTTATAGTCATTAAATGCCTGGCCTGTTTGTTTTCTAAGGAGAGGTAGAAAGAGTTTGTATTTAAATGGAAGGGGACATTGTAAGAATCTGGTAAGAGTCAAGGAAGGGGAAAGCATATTCATAATATATTATATGAAAATCTATTCTCCAAAAGAAGAAAAAAATCATAAAAAGCACTTTGTATTAGACTAGTACATATTTTTACATGATTGGCACAGCGGTTGACTGGGAAAGTCTGATGTTTTCATTTCTCATTATTGATAGAAGTCAGTAGGTAGTAGAGTTGCATTAAATTAATTACAGTAATCTAAAAAAAAAATGAAGCCCAGTTAACATGCATATAATTTATTCTTCCTTCAAATCAATACCAGAAGGTATCAGAGAATCATTAGCATTCAGGAAAATTTCATGAGACTGATTCTAAGCACTTCTATCAAAAAGGTCAAATTCCAATTAAACCTGAAATGGCCTTAGCAAGACTACAAGATACAGTAAAATGTTGGATCCTGTCAAAATCTCATGTGACAGCAGATGCTGGTAAGGATGTGGAGAAAGAGGAACACTCTTCTATTGCTGGTGGGATTGCAAGCTGGTGCAACCATTCTGGAAATCAGTTTGGCAGTTCCTCAGAAAATTGGACATAGTATTACCTAAGGACCTAGCTATACCACTCCTGGGCATATATGCAGAAGATGCTACAACATGGAATAAGGATACATGCTCCACTATGTTCATAGCATCCTTATTTATAATAGCCAGAAGCTGAAAAGAACCCAGATGCCCCTCAATAGAGGAAAGGATCCAGAAAATGTGGTCCATTTACAATGTACAATGGAGTACTACTCAGCTATTAAAAACAATGAAGTCATGAAATTCTTACGCAAATAGATGGAACTAGAAAATACCATCCTGAGTGAGGTAACCCAATCACAAAAAATAACACATGGTACACTCTCACTGATAAGTGAATATTAGCCCAGAAGCTCAGAATACCCAAGAAACAATTCACAAACCACATGAAACTCAAGAAGAAGGAAGACCAAAGTGTGGATACTTCGGTCCTTAGAAGGGGGAACAAAATACCCATGGGAGGAGATTCAGAGACAAAGTGTGAAGCAGAGACTAAAGGAAAGGCCATCCAGAGACTGCCCCACCTGGGGATCCATCTCATATACCGTTACCAAACCCAGACACTATTGTGTATGCCCAGAAGTGCTTGCTGACAGGAGCCTGATATAGCTGTCTCCTGAGAGGCTCTGTCAGTGCCTGACAAACACAGAGGCAGATGCTTTCATCCAACAATTGGAATGAGCACAGGGTCCCAGGAGCAATTATAGACAGGACTGAAGCATCTGAAGTGGTTTGCAACCCCATAGGAACAACAACAACATGAACCAACCAGATCCCCCAGAGTTCCTAGGGACTAAACCACTAACCAAAAAGTACACATGGCGGACCCATAGCTCCAGCTGCATATGTAGCAGAGGATGGCCTTGTCAGGAATCAATGGGAAGAGAGTCTACTGGTCTTGGGAAGACTCGATGCCCCAGTGTAGGGGAATTCGAGGGTGGGGAGGCAGGAGTGGGTGGGTGGGGGAACACACTTATAGAAGCAGGGGTAGGAGGGATGGGGTAGGGGTTTTCAGAGGGGAAACCAGGAAAGGGGATAACATTTGAAATGTGTATAAATAAAATATATAATAATAATAATAATAATAATAATAATAATAACAATAAAAGAATACAAGATGCAGGAACTAATGCCCTGTCTTACATGTGATACATCTACTCAATGATGCCCCTCTTGTTTGTTGTATTGCCTTTGGTAAGATGTTAGTTAAATCCCAGCACTCTGAAAGTTTGAATGCATTGACTGTGTACTTTCTGTTACCCTATGAGTATACTTCTAAACAGGATTAAAGACAATAACTGCCATCTTCTCCGTTCTGAAGTTTGCCGCTTGGCTGACTCAAAACAACTCTACTCCATTTCCTTTCAGAGTTGAGGCAGTTTCCCTGAGGGTTGTGAGTCAGTATTGGGGATCCCTCGATCACATGACTGCGAGCTGTGAGCACAAGAGGAATGAGCATTTTACAACTTTAGCTGATTCTTATGGTTCTTTATGGCTGAGCACCAATGAAAGTGCTCAAGAGAACTAGGCAGAACTCATATTATTTTCTTTCACTTAATCTTGGAAGTCATATCATCTCATTTTTCTTATTAGACTCAGCCTGTCAGGATTAACCATATGATAAAGGATCATGGACACCACCATTTTCTGATTCCCATCAAAGCCATATGATAGGTAAAACAAGTGGGGTAAGTAAAGAAAACGCATGGTTACAATGAATTTTACCCAGACACAACAGAAAGGCTCTAGTTTTGGATGAATAACAAGTACTGAATTTTCAGAGAACCCACCATTAAAAGCACATTAAAGGTATATTAGAAACAAGAAATAGTGTCATATTTTATGACTGTAATTTATATTGGGTATGGTTTATTTGTTAATTAAATAGATTTATTATACTTCTTAAATGTTCCAAGGAGTTAGAATTTCATTTAACTACAAATACATAAACAGTGTGGCTTTCTTATTTTTCTCTTTGTCTTGCCTGTTTCCTCCTGGGGAGAGGATGGGCTCCCTTGCATCTCTGACGACCTTTAGGGTAGTACATTCAGCCTGCCTGTGATCTGAGTGCAAAGAGAAAACAGGACCCTCTCAAACTTCACACACACACACACACACACACACACACACACACACACACACACACACGTGCACATACATGCACATGCGTATACCCCTACAACACTGTTAGTATGTTCCTAGATTCCAGAATAAGAACTCCTGACTTTGTATGGTCCCTGAGGATTGCAAAACTTGATGAGGTCCCTCTTTAGTGTATCCCTTTTGACACTTGTCTATTTGGGATTGGGGAAGGATTATGGGAAGCAGTGACCAGGAGAGGAGCAGGGAACAGGATGTAAAGTGTGTAAGTAAAAAAAAAATAAAACAATAAAAAATAAAAAATGAATAAATAAAGAAGTGAAGCATCTACCTCCAAATGCAAAGCCTCTCACTGACCCTTCCTGCTTAAGCAGAGTCCAAGTCCAGAGCTTTCTTTTCCCACAGTTGCTCTGCAGGGATACACAAAATGTCATTCAGGGATAAAGAGTGGGAAAAATGGGCAACATCACCTTGTCTTTCTAGCTCTGCTGAGCAGGGACTGTGCTGCCCTTTACAGAGCTCATGGTGATCCTATTGGGATCACCTGAGTTCTCTGCATCAGCAGGTTCCTCCAGAGCCAAGCTCCCATCCTGTCATCTGCTGGCAGAGTTCTCGGGAGGATGAAGAATGTGCCAATGAATATTGTGCACCAAGAGAGTAAAGCCCAGCTAGACCCTCCCAAAAGGAGCTGAAGCTAACCAGCCATAGGTTTGATCCAGTAAGAGACTTACCACACATACAAGACATGGTGCACTCATGTCTTCAAAACACAATAGAATAAAACCTTTCAAAGCCATGTAGAACCAGTAGGGAAAAGGCCTCATAACTAGATGCAAAGAGATGGCAGTGGGAAAAGGGGGAAAGTCAACAAGTATCAAGGATAGATATGATTGGGGGAAGTTTTCAGATGTAAGAGCTTCAGACTAAAGCCCTTTGCTGTCATTCTTTGGACATAATTATCAGCTAAGAAAGGTATACTCATCCACCTCAGGTCCACCGTTTCCAAAAACCAAGCACGCAGGGAGGTTCTAAGGAGCAGACACACTTAATCCAGTTTGCTTCCTAGAAACCCTACAGCCCCACCAGGCTGGTACCTTTTCCTGTTTCCTGTGGCGACTGCCACAACCCTTTTCAGAAAGAGGCTGTTTTCCTTAGTTGGACCTCTGTTCTGCTTCAAGTCAAAGTTGCACACATTGCAACATGACCATCTACTGCTCGTTTTAAGTTTCTTGGGGGAAATAGGCCAACATTATACATGCTAATCATGATAATAACATTTAGGATGAGATCATGTACAGTTGCCAGGCAGTTCTGACTTTATGTCAAAGGTTAGGCTTTTACACCATTCTCGGAGTAGTCTAATCAAATAATTGAATCAGAAATTCTTTCCATTTAAATTTGAAAGACCATTGTCTTCACTTCCTAACTTACACTCCCATCTTTTCTATCATCACTATAAAAGGTAATCTTATAATTTCAACCTGAATCATTTCATACTAATTGAATAACTTTCTGGCTACTTTAGTAATTAATCAAAGTTCTGTA
This sequence comes from Mus pahari, assembly GCF_900095145.1. Lineage (NCBI taxonomy): Eukaryota > Metazoa > Chordata > Mammalia > Rodentia > Muridae > Mus > Mus pahari. The sequence goes on along the minus strand of NC_034590.1, from coordinate 163,356,606 downwards.
TTTAAGTGGGAAAATGAAATTTATGAAATGGGTAAAACTTGAAGAGACAAGTTTGAGAACTACAGAAGTTTGGATTGGAATTACATTTTCTTTTTAATGCCACCTGAATTAGAACTGGACGGCATAGCTCTGGGTTGGACACCCGTATATGTAATTTGAAAGAAACATCCAGAAAAGGTGGAAGAGAAGGTGGAAGATCTGAAAGGTGTCAGATCTGTGCTGTGAGAAATATTTTAAAACACCTACCAGGTTCCCTCGCTCCTTCCAGCTACTTTCTGTCAATCAACTCTCTGGTGTGGCCAGAGTTCCCAAGTTGCCACACCAGCCCCACAGGACGATGGTCCACCCTGCGGTCTGCCGCCACAACACCCAGCAACCCAGTAGAAACAAAACTGTAGAAACTTATAATTGACAAGTTAGATTTATGTATCAGTGAATTCTCAATTCACAAGATGACCACACAATCATTTCAGAGCCAATTGATAATGATACAACTGCCCACCTAGATCAGACAAGTTATATCCCTATATGATATTCATAACTACCTGTGGCTCTTAAAGCCAAACTGGTTCAGGATCTTCCTGTCTGTCTGCCTCCATCTTGGCTTCTCCTCTTCCCTCCTCTGAGTCACTCTCTGTCTCTGCAACTTTTTGCTCCGCCTCCCTTTCCCTGTCCAATCACAGACCTCCTGATGCACTAATGTTTTAATGTAATTGGACAGGGAAAAATCTGTAAAGGGTGGTCAGAAAAGTCTCGAAGGACCACCAGTCTTTGATCCAATGTGCTCTAAACCACAGAAGGGCTTATAGGAATCCAGACACAACAATAGAATGAAGGATGAGATTTGTGAGATAAATAATCAATGATAAGGGAGGTAATTTCTTAAGCATTTGACCTCTCAAAGTCTGTTTATTGGCTGGATTGCCCTTTCCCATCCCCAAATCCTCTCCAGACACACACAGAGGTGCGCTTTTCAGTCTGTACCCAGCTCCTGAGAAGGAATCTGTTGCTCTTACTGATATGAAATATACTTTCTGTTCCTCTGTCATCTTGATTACTCTTATTTTTAGGTTAAAATTGGAGACAATGACTGTGTCTTTTCCATAAAGGAGTTATTGGTCAAACATCTCTCCAGCAACAGAAAGAACAGAAATCCAAGAGATAAGGGCAATGTGAAGGTCAGACACACCAGCAAAACTCAAGGCCACTTTGAAGGTTCATGACTTTCTGTTATATCAAATGACATTTTATTGAACAGAAAAAAATGAGATCTATTCTATGATCCTTAATATAAAAGAGTGTGCTTTATTTTATTATACATGTGAGAAAAGGTAGCCTACAACTATTTTGTAGTGTATTCATGATGCCTTTCTTATTTTGAAATGTTTTTAGATTTCTAGAAATGTACCAAATCCTGTAGATTGTGAAGGTCATTCAGTCAGACTGTTGGAGTGTTCTCATCCTACAAAATAACAACAGATTTATTTAAAAGTAAAAGGTTGACATTAATGCCTTCTTATCTAATGGGTATTTATAACTTTTTTCATTAATTATTTGGTTCGGCAAGGACTCAATCCAAGATGGTGCGTTGCATTATGACATTATGTCCCTGCCGATCTGTGAGATCTTAGCCCTTTCTTCCCAGTTCATCACTCCATCTGGATGCCAAAGAATCAGCAAGCACATTGTTCCTATGCTTGCCATAGCTTAATTAAAGCAAAAGTTGCCACAGGATGATATCTAAAAGAGAAAATCAGGAAAAAAAATATAGTCATGAGCATTACGTAGTTATTCCAAGGACTTTCCACTTGTGGATTGTACCCACCCTGCTCACAGAGTGACTCTAAGAAAATGGCATGGATTATCTTTTGTGTGGAACCTGCCTATATGACACATCATCAAAGGGAGTAGATGTCACATGATGTCACAGATTACCATGCTAAAAGCTGAGCTGCTTTATATGACTGTTACCACTGGATCAGGGCCTACATATACCCTAGTTAGGTTTAACAAAAAAAGAGAAGCGACACTCTTGTTTATTTAATAAGAATTGATGATTAGTTTATAATGTATACGTATGAATCTGATCTCATTTTCTCCTGTTGTTTTTACCAGGTTACTGAAACTCCCTAGTTATCTGGTCTTGGACATCTTTAAGACATTATGTACCAGGTTAGTGTGTCTCAGGTTCAGACACCGTTAGAGCCTTTTGTAAAAAAAATCTGATTCTGTTCATCTGGGAAAGGTGAAAAGTTTCCTGAAGAATGTAAGGGACACTCAGAGTGTGACACTCATGTGCCTTCATGGATTACTGGTGGGTTTTTTGTTTGTTTGTCTTTGTTTTTGTTTTGTTTTGTTTTAACTCTGCTTTGATTGATCAGTAGTCTACTCCACAAAGGCCTGGCTCCTGAGATTTAGGTTAGGTCCTTTAAGAGCACCAGGCATAGTAAACCTCTTCATCACCGCATGTAGTCAGACTCTGAGTCATTAGGCAGCCCCCCCCCACACACACACGTTTGGGGGGCACTCAGAGTCTGCTTTGGCCACAAACTAGTTTTGTAATCAGTAGCACCGGCAAATGGCCACTTAGATTTTTATCTCAGAAAGGATGCAGGTGGCAACCAGAGGCAAGCGTCGTGTCAAAGTCAAATTTCAGGTTGATTTATGATACTCTCTTATGCTTTGTGCACACAAGACCTGTTATCAAAGAACCTGGGACCCAAACTCCACCGGCCGCTGGCCGTTTAGCTTTCCTAGTTTACAGATTAGATATTTGCTGATCTCTGATATGCCTTCCCCTAAGACACCTCAGAAAGAAAGGGCAGTTAAATAGAAGGTGGCTTGAAATTCTCCCCGATGTCACCGAATATAAAGGAAGAGGAAATTCCGAGTTTAAGCATTTAGTCTCACCAAATACTGCATGCAAATATGCCCAGATACGCATTTTTCCTCAAAACTGTTGTACTTCTAACATTTACATTTGAAAAGTAAAGCTCAGAGGAAACTTTTTCTTTTTTCTTTTCTTTTCTTTTCTTTTCTTTTCTTTTCTTTTCTTTTCTTTTCTTTTCTTTCTTTCTTTCTTTTTTTTTTTTTTTTAACTCTGAAAGAAATGCAAGGTAAAGGATTAGGCTTAAATATAAAGGAATTAAATTTTTCTGGACTTCTGATTTATAAATTTTTCTGCTTCCTACCAATGAAAATTTATTTTAAAATAAATTTCTTACTGAGGAAGGAAAGTGCTTTATAGTGTTCCTTGGATTTTTCTTCTCTGCTGAGCTCAGGAGCTGCCCTGAGAGTTGAGAGTGGTTTCAAATTCTACCTTAAAATTTGTTTCTAGCAAAAAATCCATATCAGCAAACACAATGGCTGTAATTGCTGGCAAAATGTGTATTTTGGGGTAAATGTGCTCTTCTTGATGTACAGGAGAGCTCGACTCTGCTTAACTTAATCATCTTTCAGTTTGGATTCATCAAGTGGCTGCCATGTGCCTGTAATCCCAGGGCACAGTGCTGATAAACAATGCAGATGTGATTTCCTCTTGCAGAAAGTTAGGTGTGTGTAAGTAGGGTGACGACAACCCTGTAACTGGACTATAACTCAGGAAGAGCACAGCTTCTCTTTAGCATTCTGAATTTACTTCTTCACCTCTTCCAGTTTTCTTCGATTTCCTACCCCTTTCCTCTGCTCTCCTGAGGAGGCCACTGGAGAAAGTTAGAGTCTGCTGGCAAGGGCAGTGTGCACTGTTTACTCCTATGAGTTAGGGAGTCCCACAGTTCCTACAGGGGTAATGTAACCCTGCCCAGAATAAAGCCAGCATCCCAGTCATGGGGTAGAGTAGAAAAGACACTGAAGAAACTTTAGGAAGGCAGAGAGTGTGAAAAGGACTAACTCCAAATATATGGACACATTAGTCCTATAGACTTGGCTAAATAAAAAGTACAATTTTAAACCACGATTTTTTTTAAATAAAAAAAAATTAAGATATGAGTAGAAAATCCTACCCCTTGGATATAATGAGTTTTGGCTTCAATTCATGAACTGAGGTCAAATAACCTTAAACTAGTAACAAAAATTACTCTACAGAGAATCTGGGTCATGATAAACTTCAAGATTGATGTAGCAACCCATTATTATGCCTGAAACCAACCCTTGAGGTATTGTCAAATGTCAAGTGGTAATACTAGAGAGCAAATGGGAAGACAACAAAGGCCGTGAAGGTTTTCCATAAATGGGGCTGGCGGGGACATGCTTTAGCACAGTGGAGTCTAAAATGGTCTTTACTGCAGTTTTTTGACTCTTCCTTTCAGAGTTCTGAAGTCATGGTGGAGCTGTTTTCTAATAAAGAAATAAAACCTCTTTTTACAAATATTATTAATAGTCAACACTTGACTTATAGCTACACTTTGCCAGAGCTTGCTGTAGTGGAAAGAACTCCAGTCTGGGAGAAGCGCAGAGGCAACAGAGGTGCGAAGCACAGCTTTACAGCGACGTACCGAGAAATAGCCTTGGGCTATATGCATTATGCATCTTTAAGCATTGTTTCTTCAGGTAAAATATTGAGATTTTTCTTCATATGCTGAGACTGTGGTCAAATATGGCATGGTGGCTTTTAAAATTAGCTGGGGAGAGTGCAATTTTCTGAACAACATAAAATCCTAAGGAGGTATTATTTTACTGCTGGGCTTTTGAGTCTAAGGCAAAAGATGTCACAGTGAAAAGAAAGAACTGCTTTCTAGCGCCATAAGCACCGTGCAATCAGATGAACAGCTCCTTCTCACAGTGCCTCTGCCCTTTCAGGTGTCCTTCTTATCTTTGTTTCCCAGGTTAGTTTGAGATTGCGATGCAGGGTCTACTCTCTATGAGAGGCCTCTAGACAGCACACAGACTTCTCTGTGCCTTTGAGAACTGCTATGACTGGAGAGCATTTTCCTTTCCTGCCTGCATTTTTGGATGACAACTGCAGGCACTCCACATGCTGTGATGGCAGCTGCTAGTACAGACTGGTTAAGCCCCGTGTAGAGATGTGGGTGAGTGAAATAATAGTTGACAGGGAAGCTTTTTTAAGGCCACGGTGTGCTCTTGATTACTGCTTCTCTTTCCCTTAGAGAGCAGCTAGGGGTCTATTAGGCCTTGGGGCAAGCCAAAAAGCAGGCTGTTCCAGCCTCCCCCCCCCCCCCATCTAACACTTTCCCTGTTAGTAAAAGAATTATATCCTTTAGGAAGAGGCATGTGGAAACTGTCTTAGAAGGGCCAGTGCTTCCTGGGGCCAGCTCTTTACTCTGTTGCTGTATTTTGGGGAAAATATGGGGGTGGGGTGGGGGAAATGGGATTCCCTGCTATCACCCTGTGAGGAGCCTGCTGTTCACTAGTTTGGGCCTTAAGCCATTTACTCATTCAGACCTCTGTTTCTAAAGTAGTTTGAAACTAAAAGATTGCTCTGAGGTCTTCATATTCTTTTGAGGTTTTTTTCAGGCTTTAATGAAGAGAAAATCTAAAATCCTATTATATCTTTATGCTCTGTGCCAGGGGTCCAACTTCATTTCAAGACCCAAATGTAAACAGAGAGAAAATGAAGGCCAATGTGTGTATTCACCAGTACCAGAACAGGATGTCTGATGAATTAGAAATCTGACATTCTTTTGGGAATATGCCCAGTAGTGGTATAGCTGGGTCTTCGGGTAGAACTATTTCCAATTTTCTGAGGAACTGCCAGATTGACTTCCTAAGTGATTTTTACCAGTTTGCAGTTCCAACAGCAATGGAGGACTACTCCTCTTTCTCCAGATCCTCGCCAGCATCTGCTGTCACCTGCATTTTTGATCTTAGCCATTCTGATTGGTGTGAGGTGGAATCTCAGGGTTGTTTGGATTTGCATTTCCCTAATGTCTAAGGATGCTGAACATTTCTTTAAGTGTTTCTCAGCCATTGGAGATTGCTCAGTTGAGAATTCCTTGTTTAGCACTGTACCCTATTTTTAATAAGGTTATTTGATTATCTGGATTTTACCTTCTTAAATTCTTTATATATTTTGGGTGTTAGCTCTCTATCAGATGTAGGGTTGGTAAAGATCTTTTCTAAAGCTGTGGGTTGCTGTTTTGTTCCATTGACATTGTTCTTTACCTTACAGAAGCTTTTCAGTTTTATGAGGTCACATTAGTCAGTTGTTGGTCTTGGAGCATGAGCCACTGGTGTTCTGTTCAGGAAAATTTCCCCTGTGTCAATGTGTTCAAGGCTCTTTCCCATTTATCTTCTATTAAATTCAGCATATCTGGTTTTATGTGTAGGTCCTTGGTTTACTGGGACTTGTACAAGGAGATAAGAATGGATCATATAAGAAGGACACATGCTCCTGTATGTTCATAGCAGTCTTATTTATAAGCCTGAAGCTGGAAACAAACCAAATGTCCCTCAATAGAGGAATGGACACAGAAAAATGTGGTACGTTTACAGAATGTAGTACTACTCAGCTATTAAAAACAATGATTTCATGAAATTCGAAAGCAAATGAATGGTACTAGAAAATATCAATCTGAGTGACATAACCCAGACACAAAAGAACACACATGGTATGTACTCACTGATAAGTGGATATTACCTCAGAAGCTCAGAATACCCATGATACAACCCACAAACCACATGAAGCTTAGGAAGAAGGAAGACCAAAGTGTAGATGCTTCAATCCTACATAGAAGAGGGGGCAAAATAATCATATGAGGAGGGGGGAGGGAGAGAGACACGGGAGGAAGAAAGGAGGGGAGGGAAAAAGGGGGGCATGATCAGGTATTGGAAGAGACAGGAGAGAAGTTCAGGGTTCAGGAAATTGAGTAGAAACATGTAGCAGTGGGGGACAGAGAACTTGGGGTAGCCACTCCAAATCCCAGACTCCAGGGAAGCAAGAGGCTCTCAGGAACCAACAGTGATGTCTTTAGCCAAAATACCCAATAAAGGGGAGATACAACCTCCAGTAGATAGGAACAGCCCCCAGTGGAGGGATGGGGCCTCCCATGCATCTAAAAATTTTTTACCCAGAGATGTTCCTGTCTGAAGGAAAGACAGGGACAAAAAAATGAAACAGAGACTGGAGGAGGGATCCACGGGTCTAGACACATATGGAGCAGAGGATGGCCTTATCTGGCATTAGTGGGAGGGGAGGCCCTGTGTCCCATGGAAGCTTGATGCTCCAGCATAGGGAGATGCTAGAGCTGTGATGCAGGAATTGGTGAGAAGATGGAGGAACACCCTCACAGAGGCAAAGGGAAAGACGGAGGGGGTGGGGTGGGGAGATATCCTTTGAAATGTAAACAAATAAAATGATTAATTAAAAAAAAAAAAAAACAGAAAGAAATCTGACATTCTGATCTCTAGGCTGGAGGGATGAAAGCAAACCAGGTTGCTATAGGCAACCACACTCTGGCTGTCATTCTGGTTCAACCAGACAGAGCCAGGATCTTACAGGGAAACAGTAGCTTCAAGCTAGTAGCTTCCTCTCCGTGGCTTTGGATGTGCTTTTAGGAAAAGAAAGATTCTGCCTTTCCTCCTTAACTCTGAGGATACTATTTATTGTCTGTTGAAATACATGGCAGAGAGACTGTGCAAAGTGAGCCTTGCTTGAAGGAGTCCATGCTTGCTTGGTAGTCTTATCCATCTGCAGTAAGTTCACATGACCATTCTTTCCTTTAATCCCTGTCTTCCATGTCTACTGACGGTCTGTTGTTTTAGCCTCTATGATTCAATAGTACCTATTAGCTATAGTTCTCACTGATGTACTTTGCATTTGTATTCCAATGTATTGCTGAACCATCATCATAAACAGTGGCTCAACCTTCATGGAGTCCCCTAATATTAATAAAATGTGTTCAAGCTGACTCTTGCCAAAGTATTTCACCCATGCCTCCATAGTATGACTTTAAAAAATAGGGATAATGCAGAAAGTAACATTTTCTTTTTGATAAAACAAATAGAATAGACCCTACTTCACATAGCCCATCAGAGGACTGAGGGATGGAATTCTATTTGATAAATGTTAGATCAAAAAAATCAGGATGCAATGTTAAAGCCCCCCCTACCTCTCATGTCTATGCTGAATGTATTTAGTGGTTAGTTTTAAATCTGTACCCCAAAATCTACAAGACTGTGACTTCTAAGCCATTCTTGAAGGAGTCTGTCTTAAGGGTGGATGGTTCAAGCTCTATCCAATGAATTTCTGGTCTCTCCTGGACATTTTCACTAAGCTTCATGAATTTGTGTTTTCTTTTTTTATGTTATTATTTATTTTTATTATTGTGTGTATTTGACGTGTATCCACACATGTCTGTGTGAGCATGCTTATTTGTGTGATTTTCATCACACAAATTGGTGGAGGTCAGAGGACAAACCCTGATGCCAGTCTCTTTGTGGCTGTCCACTGAATAAGCCTAGCTAGCTGTTTCTGGGCCTTTGGGAATTCTCTTGTTGGCCTTCCATCTTGGATTAGTAGCTCTACATAAAGTGTGGAGATTTTCATGGCTTCATCAAATTCAAATCCAGTTCCTCACGCTTGTGTGGCAGTTCTTTACTCACTGAGCCAGCACCCCAGTCCAGTGTGGGTATTTTCTTCAGAATTTTGTTCACTTTATTTCACGATAGTGATTTCTGTATTAATCTACCTTTTTCTTTTCTTTCTTTCTTTTCTGATTCCATTTTATTAGGACATTATGGATTTTTTGCCAATGGTATGCCCTTCCCCACCTGAGCACAGAGAGTTCCCGGTGGCTAAATTAATCAGATTTAACTTATAAAAAAAATCAATGAGATTGTGAGCCACTTCCTTTCTGATTATGCCTAATTAATCAGTTAACCGATGCATATTTTAACAAAAAATGTCATCGTAGTGTAATACTGATTTATAGATTTCTCTTGACCCTTGCTTATCAAAATATCATGGTAGTTTTATAATGTCAACACATTTTTCACTTTAAATTACTTTTATTAATGGGTATTTTTAGAACTAATTTTATACTCTTGCACACACAAGTTTTATCACTTGCCATTTAATGCTAAGTCATAATGAGGCTCTTAGTTATGTTATTGGCTTTTGATTAGTATTTCATTCTGGATAACATGTGGATACTCATCTCACTGAAGTAAGTGATGCACATTCCTATGCCCGCCAGTTCTCTTACATAATAATGTAGTATTCACTTAATTTTTGTTATGACTCTTGATTTTGCTTTCTTATATAGTGACTGTTTTGTATTTGTATCTCAGTGTGATAAAATGCCTTATATGTCAAGTTGCTGAGAACACGTTATACCATACATGTGAAAGAAATGAAGATTGAAGCCGACCTTAGAAATAACTGGCTCTCACAATGGCCACAGATGGAGTTTGAGTTTAGAGATGAGAGTCTTTGAATGGCCATTGATACCTTCCCAAGACACATTGAATTTCCTTTGATCCTGCCATGCTTAACAGCTCCAGAAGAATCTTCTCATTTGTGAAAATCAGATGGCAAAGCATTGTAAAGACTGCTAATGACTGGTGTGTGGTAGGGGGAAGCTAGGGACAGAGTAGGGATGTTGTTGTCATTCATTCTTTTCCTGCATCTTCTTTGCCTCTATATTGTTCTATGGTATTGAATAGCAAGGGAGAATTGAAACAATTTTTTTAGGTAACTCATTAATTTCTAAAAACTTTTTCTAAAAACCCCTATTCTTTGTGAGTTTCACATCTTGAACCCCAATCCCACTCATCTCTCTATCCCTTCATATTCGCCCTTGCAAAAGAAAATAAAAAACAAAACCAACCAAACAAAAACAAATAAACAAAGCATAGAAACTATCTCATCGTGGAAGCTGTAGTGTGTCCCAAAGAATACCCTTTGCTTCACAGTTCTTTACTTGTAGAAGCTCATTGCAATGAGTCATTGGTCTGCTTCCAGGACTTTGGCTTTGCTATGCCCTCCCCAAGGACTCTTCTCTTAACACTATCCTGTTGTTGGAGATCCTGTGTCATGGAGATCCTGCAACTTTGGATCTGCAGGACCTGCTCTTTCACAAGCTCCAGCAGTTCATAGATGAAGTAGATGTTGGGGTGAGCCAAATAAAAGCCCTGGGTCTGGGCCTGGGTGTTAGCTGTGTTGATCAGCCTGCCAGTTCTCTTGTGACCACCACCACCAACAACAACAACATCACCACCACCACCACCACCACCACAGCAACCTCTCCAGCACTCCCTGGCTAGTTCATACAATGCAGGTAGGCCATGGGGTTGGCATGTCTCTGGGTGTCCTCCTCTGCCTGGGTTATATGGCTTCCAGTGAGCCTCTTGTGTGTCTACAGCCTGCCTGTGCTGTGTGGCTATGTGCTTGCCTCTGGGTGTCCTCAACTCATGGGTACTTGCTACATTCTCTCCAGTAGTGACAAGCGCAACAGGCCCCAAAAAACCTGGGCGCTGTCCCGAGGCGAAAACTTCACGGAAACTTAGTCTCCTGGAATCGTGGCATCCTGTATAATGAATGCTCCAATGTCCTTGCTTTAGTTGGAAAACAGATCATGTGCTTTCCCTTAATACATAGCCAAGTTAGATCCTAGGCAGTCAGTCCTTGAGCTGACCCTGGGTTTAGGCAGCTAAGTCACCGCCCTACACAGGAATTTACCATTCTCTAGGAAGAAGGAAGTTTATGATCTAAAGAGGAACCAGAGTAGATACTTAGAACCATAGGCAGCTGAGTTACACCCATACACAAGTATTTACAATGGCCTAGGGGGAAGGTGGACTATAGGAACTATGGCAAGGGCATGAAGCCCTTGCCCCTGGCTACTGAGTTTAATCTGACTTTAGGTGGAGCTGTTTTTGATCCCAGCTGTTAACTTTGAATGTTATCCCAGTTGGTTCCCACAAGTCCTTCCATGTTTGGATTCCTCTGTTTTGTGTAACTTCCCTATTTTCTTCTGTATAAATAGTCTGATGTTTGATTTGACAAATTGCATTCAGATACCACACTCCCTTGTGTCCGTATTTGTTTGTCACCCCATATTCGTGGAATCCTCACTCACTTGCAACCAGAGACCCATTCCACGCAGATCTGGGACCCAAGTGAGGTCCGTCTGCGGCAGGTACTGGTCTCCGAGCATCTTTTCCAACACATGTGCTGTGAGGCATGTTGGTATACTGGACTCTGAGTTATACCAGGAAGCTCATTTTACAATGAATTCTAGTAATGCTAATTTTTGTCTCTATCTTTTCACATTTACTTCATTGTATCTTTAAATGTCCCCCTTTCCCAAGCAATTGCTTAACTTCGTCGAGATATTCATAGAGGACTTCACTTAGCATGGCTCTGTTTTGTAGTTGAAGTATGAAAACACACTGTAGTCAAAGATAATACGTATCAGAGCCAGGATAGTGAATGAAGTATTCGGTCTATCCTTGTGCTTCTGACTGATGGTGGAAGCTTCAAGAGAAGTTTGATCTTGGATTAATTCCACTTCAATCTGGACTTTAGTTGAAATTCTTTCTTCCACCTTCATTAAATACCACTTTACATTGGTTGGCAGCCTATATATGCTTTAGAGGTTTACTCTTACAACAGATTTTGGTTTCCCTCTGTGCTGTTTCTAGAACTAAAGCAAGTTACTTGATGTAAAGTTCTAGTTTATGGGCAAGAACACCAATGCTTACCGTTTTCTGTTCTGCCTAATCTTGAAGGCCAAGCTTATTGTCAAACTCTAACCTCAGTTGCCTAGACAAACTCTTGCATAAATTCAAAACTAGTTTTATTTTCTTGGGTATGTAAGGAAACAAAATCTTCCTTGTGTTTACTTATATTCATTCACTTCTAAAGGCAATGCTGGTTTCCTGGTTGTTTCTCTTGGATGATGTAATTTCCAGCTTTTGCCCAGCTCTTTTTCACTGTGAATCAAGGAAGTCAATAGTGGAAGGAGTGTGTGTCACTTCTAGCCCTTGAGTTTGATTTATGTTCTGTGAAATCTGGATTTGGTAATTCTTCAATGTGATGTATACACCGTTGGTCCAACTGAATTTTCTTTAGTATGACATTTACTGATGTCCATGCTGACTTCGGAGGATCACTTTATTGCTCTCTAATAGAATAGTAAGTGTAGAAATGGGATCTAGGTTAGATGTATCATATTGGAAAGACTGAGGACTATATTTCCCACAGGGAGAAATGTGTTTACATTCAGAAGGTTGTGCTAGACAAATGGGTGCACCGCAGTGGTGCTGGGTAGTCTATGGTGCTTTTTCCTGATCATTGGGTTATCTCTGACCAACCAAGTGCATTCCTATCAGCTTGTCTGATTGGGGTTATTTTAGATTGGTACTGCTTTATATTTTTATGCTGCGCTCATTCATAGATTATTTTTCTGATATGCTTTGAGGACCTATGTGCATAAACCTTGCTTCATGTTGCTACAAGCAATGCCTTTCTCCGATCTTTCTACTCATTCTGCTTTTTCAGGTCATCATTTCTTCTGATTTCCCCAGGTATATGCATTCTTTAAATTAATCTCCTAATCCCCACAATGCTTGCCATGGCTCTGGGTTTTTTTTTTTTTTTTTTTTGGCTAATTATTATTGTGAAAGAATGTCATGTAGAAATATCAGGAATACTGAACAAAGGAAAATATCTTAGATGCCACTAGAAAGGCATACATAAAGCACATAGGAGTGTGTGTGATGAGGGAAGTGCCTAACAGAATTTCCTCTTGGAACCTCATTTCCTAGATACTTGAGTGTAGCCCAGTTATCCTTTTTAAGGTATTGCACTTAATCACTATGCTTAATTGTGATTTGTTGAGAGAGAGAAAGAAGACATAGAGAAGGCTTGAGGGATGAAACTCTAAGGATAAAGAGGCTTAAAGGAAACCTCTTCATTGTTCCAATTTTAGCCTTACATTGTGCTTTGAAAAACTTTTGAGTTCTTTCAGTTTGTTGCTCATGGAAATCACCCTGATATTCCTCACTTTCCATTTGTAATTTACTCATCCCTATGACTGTAAAAGATAAAAGTATGACATTTGATAGCAAGAGAACAAACTGTTCTGTTTGAATCATTTAGGCATAGTGTAGTGCCCTATATCAATGTAAGTATAAATGCTCTATCATTTATCCTTTATTAGTTAATAGAGGATTATTGAGAATCTAGTTTCTATAAGGAGCAGTCATGCTAAACTCTGCCATTTGATGCCAGCAATGCTTATTAATGTCCTATTATTACTAATTTTTTATTGGCTTGGCATATGACCCTGTGTTTGTGTAAATAAACCATACTGAAGAAGGTAGTTATGCATTTGAAAGAGAGCAAGGAGGTGTGCATGGTAAAGTTTAGAAGGAAGGAATGAAGGGAAGGGGAAAATTGTGTAATTATAATCTCAAAAATAAATAATTTTACAAGAAAAGTTTATGGTAGGAATTATATAGAAAATTGGAAGACCTTTAGGGAGACATTATGAGTCTTGAAAGTAGTTTCTGTATGGACAGGTCCTAGAGAGGTTTATTCTGTACATTAAGAAGAATACATGGAAAATATCTAAGGAGAAAGCAGAAAAGAGGCACATTTGAACCATAGACTGTGCTGTATTACTGTGATGAAGCCAACACAAAGTAGGGAAACAAACTCAGTTCAGAGACTGACCAAACTCAGGTAACTCTAAGTTGTTATAAGGGCTCTTTCTAGGATTACCTGGGGAAGTGAGGTGTTCTGTTGGGATGAGAGTTATCATCAGATCTGGTTGGGTGTGGCAGTCAGGATTAGATAGATTGTGTGTAAAAGTGTCTTCATAAGCAAATTGTCAGGAATTTGCTGCCTTTACTAAGTGTTGTCTTTCCTCAGAAAGTAAATATTAAAAGCAACATTCTGTCATAAAACAATAAAAGTATGTTAAGTTAAATAAATAAATATAAGATATTTCACACACACACACAATAAAATTATCACATGATGACATTTAGAGCTATGTTTTACTACTGTTTCCAAGAATACCACAAATATTTAAAAACGATGGTGTGATGCTGAAGAATATTCAAAGGCATAGAGTGTTGTAATGGGCAGAATACTGACAATTGACTTTTTTTTTCTTTCTCTTGAAAGAAGTAATTATTTCTGAGTCATAAAAGCTTTGAAATATCTTTGAGGTCAGGCCAAAAATTTACATGAAGGTAAATGTTCAGAAAAGAGGTAGGTTGCACTGGGATGGTGTAGCTAGAAATCAACACAGAAAATGGAGGGTGAACATCTTGTTCCCTATTTCTCTGGCCTCCATGCTAGACTGAACAAGGAACCAAAGAGGACAAACTCTTGATGCAGATTATTGCATCCTAGATAAAGTCTTGCTGTGGATTACAATTCTGCTCATTTTTTGTAAGAACCACCTGGGCTCTGATGTTCCCATCTGAAGACAATGTTGTTCCCATCTGAAGACAATGTCCTGCTAAAAGCAAATTTGCTTGTGCTTATCACTTAGCTAGTAAATGAAGATTTGGTAGACAGTTTGGGGGTATATAGAGATAAAATATTGAGTTTTCTTTGTAAATTCTCATTTGGAACAATTTCCAAAGCTGGTAGCATTTTATTTTATATTTCAGAGAAGGCAGAACTAAGGAACAGAGAGATTTGATATGCTAACTTTGAAAGTTACATGTAGTAATTTTGATAAGATAAAGTTATAAAGACTGCATAGCTGACCCCAGAGTACCACCAAATATTGACCTAATGCCTAGAATTATCTACTTGGTTATAGGTTAGCTGGCTGAGTGCAGATGCAGATTCAGCTCTGTTTCTCCTCTCGGTTTAGGCAGAATATCTCCAGGAGCTGAAGGAGGGATTGAAAGGATAACAGATTACTTCTCTCACTAAGTCATTTGTGGTTCTAGGAATTGTCAAATCATGGGGGCTGCTGAGCATCGTCTTCCAATTTGATCACTGCTTCTTGTCTTGTGATACTGTAAATGGTCCCACCACACCTTCCTTTTCCCATTCAACCTGAAGTCCAGTGCTACGTCTTTCCTAGCAAACCTTAAAAGACAGGGACAGACTACTCTTATCTTTAGAATAACACTGAGCATGGCATCAGGGAATGAACCCAAAATATAAACCAGACATTTTTTTTGAGAGAGAGATTCAGATTTGATGGTGGCTTTGTTTTCTGGATGTTGGTGATCAGATTCAGGGTGTTATGGATTCCAGCAATGGGTCTATTGCACATTTATCTTCACAGGCTTCATTAGATTTTGTTTGTTTGTAATACTTTATTTTCATTTTAAGGATAGTAATGAGTTCCTGCATAAGTATAGGTCCATTGCACGTGCATCTGTTGCTGTGGAAGCTAAAAGGGAATGTCAGATTCTTTGGAATTGGAGTTTTAGGTGACTTTAAGTCACTTTATATGGGCAGTGGGAATTGAACCAGGTGTTTGTAACCAATGCTCTTCATTGCTTTGGAACTTGTTTCTTCATATCCAAAAACAAAAATACTACCTTTAAATGGATACCACTGGAAAAGAATCAGAAGTATAGTTGTATTTTTTTGTAAACAGCAATTTATCATATCTGCTTCATAGTTTCATTTTCCAACAGATGAACCTGACACATGATGTTACTAAGTAGTTCAATTCATGTCTATCAGTAAGTACTTAACACAGGAGCCCCAAACTAAGGCTTACAGGAAAGTTTGATTTTAATTGTGAAACTGTATACTTTTTTATGGTTCTAATTATTTAGATATGGCAAGACTAATCATGAGTATAAACCTGACAATTAAATTTGAGAATTCTGTTTGAGTAATAATACACAATATAGCTCTATTTGTCAGGCTTTCTTTTAGACATTATGGAACTTAGAAGATAAATAATTCCCAGTATGTGTTCAAGGAAAGGTACTCAAGTGGATGAACGAAGTGAAGTCACTTAAAATTCTGTAGTAAGAAAAAATTTAAGTGCCAGAGTAAAGAATACACAAAAGTCTATGTATTCAGAGCAGAGAGGAAATCTTCCAAAGGTTATGTTAAAGGTCTGTTGTGGGGAATGTGAGTTTGATTGACAAAATCATACAGGAAAAGTCTGTGAAATACTGCCTTGGGAGGTAGTATTTTATCCAAAGTAGTATCATGAAACAAATGAAATTTGCACACTTTGACTGAAATGCAAAGGTGAAATGGGATGGTTCTGGAAAAAGAAGGGAGACTGAGTTGTCTTCAAAAACTGCTTGATTAGTGACCTGTGCTATAGTTCAATCAGAGATGACACAACCAAAGTCCCTCTTGTTATCAAAAGCTATGACTTCTGGACAAAACATGCACACTCCAACTCATAGCAGCTCTAGCTTCTGCACAAGATCTCCATAATATCAAGCCGGTACTAATGGTAAAGTGATTTATTCTTTAGTGCAACAGTGGCATGAATGTTATATGGTGACTAGATTTATTTATTTATTTGTTAGTTTGCTTGTTAGTTTGTTTATTTATTTATTTATATTTATTTGAGACATATTCTACAGGAAGAAATTTCATGTCTGGCACTGTAATCATAGTCAGAATTTTGTGGTTGGGGAGGTCATAGGACCTAAGGTAAAACTTGTTATTGTTATTTTGCTAAATAGCCATGCTGTCAAATTCACTTCTAGGTATTTATGTTTATAATGTATAATGTACAATATTTAATATAATTAATGATTAATACGCAATAAGCAATATGTAATGTATAATATGTACACTGCCCTTAGTTTTTGTAAGAGAAAGTTTTGTTTTTCTTTGTCTTTGGACAGTAGACAGAAGTGAGATGCCTAACTGGAAAACTAGTCAAAGAGCTTAGAATGAAAGATTTGGTGCTCCTCATTTAAGGGACATCCATACTGAATCCTACAACATAAAGAATGCTAGAATATTTGGGAAAAGGGGAAAGATGGAATGTATGCATTGTAGGGTGGAGAGAAGCTCTGTGGAATGGTGTCTTCTGCACGTGACACGGGTATCACAATAATAAGGTAATAACACCTTTTATTTATGCAATACCTACATAAAATCAAGCCAGCCAAATTCTCAGAATAGCTGGGACAGAGGATCTCCAGGTTCCCCTTGAATGAAGAGCTACTGGCAGTGGATAGTTGCTTATGGAGAGAGAGTTATTCTTTTTTGAGAATGTGGTCACTGGAAACCTTTACTGTGATCTTGTGGGTGGCCTATACCCATGTACATATGGGCACATTAATTGTTTATTTTTAGTAATAAGAAACACATAAATTTGGGCTGTGTTGGAATGTTGAGGGACTTACAAAGCAAAAGGGAAGGTAGATGTGATCATATTTAATTCTATACATGCATGAAATTACTAACAAAGAAAAATTTTATTTTATTTTATTTTTTTTATTATTATT